>NC_143261.1:70931073-71240240 GCF_984573655.1 Nuphar pumila
CTACGTCGACGATCGGCGTAACACTTCTGCCAACTCTGCGCGGTACGCAGACGTTCACTGATCAACTGCACTTGCTGAGTATAGTGTTGTAGCACTATAGGTGAATCTAGCATCCGTTCACCAACCTCATCCCAGTAAACAGGTGATCGACAAGGCTTCCCATACAAGGCTTCGTATGGGGCCATACCGATACTCGCATGGTAACTATTATCATACGTGAATTCTGCCAACCCGGTATAAGAGTCTCATTCTCCCTTTCAGTCTATCATGCACGCTCGCAGCATGTCCTCCAAAGTCTGAATCGTGCGTTCAGATTGCCCGTCGGTCTGAGGGTGGAAGGCGGTGCTGAATTTCAGTTTTGTGCCTAAGGCCAACTGCAGTTGCCCCCAAAACCTAGAGGTGAACCTCGGGTCACGATCAGAGATGATTGACACGGGAACACCGTGCAATCTCACAATCTCCCTAACATAGAGGTCTGCCAAGCTATCCAGTGACTGACTGGGCCGTATAGGGAGGAAATGTGCTGATTTAGTGAGTCGATCAACGATCACCCAAATCACATTGTGTTTCCTCCGCGTCCTCGGCAAACCGACGATGAAGTCCATCGTGATGTCTTCCCACTTCCATTGAGGAATCTCCATCTGCTGCATCACTCCGCCTGGTCGCTGGTGCTCGATCTTAACCTGTTGGCAAGTTAAGCACTTTGGAACGTACTCGGCTACGTTCTGCTTCATTCCACTCCATCAATATCTGCGCTGCAAATCTTTGAAAATCTTTGTGCCGCTTGGGTGAATCGTGTACTTGGACTTGTGGGCTTCAGCGAGAATCTCATCTCTCAAAATAGGATCTTCTGGCACCCAAAGACGATCCTTATGCCATACACCTCATTCCTCACTCAGTCGGAAGGGGGTATCGGCCCACTGCGCTAGAGCCTTCAGCTTTTCGTACTGCGCGTCGATCTTCTGACTGACAAAGATCTTTGACAATAGCTCAGGTTGAGCTACCATGCTGAAAAAACTAATCGAAACTGGAGTGACCGCAAACGGTTCCCACGATATCAGATCCTCGATCAGCTTCCACCCCACAAATAACAAATTAACAGAAACACTGGGAGACTTGCGACTCAGAGCGTCGACCACGACGTTCGCTTTTCCTGAGTGGTAGGATAAGGTAAAGTCGTAATCCTTGAGGAATTCCAGCCAACGCCGTTGCCTCATATTCAGTTCCTTCCACGAGAACAAATATTTTAGGCTCTTATGATCTGTAAAAGCCTCGAACTGCTCCCCATACAAATAGTGTCGCTATATCTTCAACACGAAGACCACCGCTGTTAACTCCAAATCATGACTCGGATAATTCTTCTCATGTATTTTAAGTTGGCGCGATGCGTAGGCGATCACTCTATCGTTTTGCATTAAGACGCAACCCAAACCTGTCCCGGAAGCATCGGTGTAAATCACGAAGCCGCCTTGACCCGAAGGTAAGGCCAAAATAGGAGCAGTCGTAAGACGTTCCTTCAACATCTGAAAACTGCTCTCGCACATGTCGTCCCACACGAACTTAGCTTCTTTCTTTAGGAGCTGCGTCAAGGGTAGAGAGATCTTAGAAAAGTCCTGGATAAATCTTCGGTAATACCCAGCTAATCCAAGAAAACTCCGAATGTCAGGAACATTCCTCGGCTGCTGCCAACTGAGTACAACCTCAACTTTTGATGGATCCACGGACACACCTTCCTTGGAGATGACATGTCCCAAAAACATGATCTCCTCATGCCAAAACTCGCACTTAGAGTACTTAGCGAACAAACGTTCCTTTCGCAAGGTTTCGAGAATAACCCTCAAGTGCTCACGATGTTGCTCCCAGCTATCGGAATACACCAGAATGTTGTCGATGAACACAATCACGAAGGTGTCCAAGAAAGGTTTGAACACCCTATTCATAAGATCCATAAACGCTGCAGGAGCGTTAGTGAGTCCGAAGGGCATGACCGTGAATTCGTAATGCCCGTACCTGGTCCGAAAGGCCGTCTTGGAGATATCATCTCCCTTAATTCTGAGTTGATGGTATCCAGATCTAAGGTCAAACTTTGAGAATATCTTGGCCCTCTGCAACTGGTCGAACAGATCCTCGATGCGTGGCAACAGGTACTTATTCTTTATTGTCGCCTGGTTAAGCATCTGATAATCGATGCACAACCGCAATGATCCATCCTTCTTTTTCACGAACAAGACAAGAGCGCCCCAGGGCGAGACACTGGAGCGGATGAATCCCTGATCCATCAACTCCTGCAACTACTTCTTGAGCTCTTCGAGCTCGGCTGGTGCCATTCGATATGGAGCCTTAGAAATTGACGCAGTACCTGGCAACGACTCGATGTTGAACTGCACATCGCAAGGTAGAAGAAGGTCTGGCAGTTTCTCCGGGAAGACGTCTGAAAAATCTCGAACAATCTCTAAGTCTTCTATCAGGACCCGCGTCGGCTCAGACTGGACGATACTAACCAAAAAGGCAGTGCATCCCTTCCTCATGTAGCTCTGCGCCTTCAGTGACGAAATCAACTTGCTCGCCCGAACGGGTTTCACGATCTTGAATTCCATCTTGGGCATTTCTGGTGGAGATAAGACAATCCTGCTATCTCGGCAGAAAATCTTGGCATGATACTTGTGCAGCCAATCCATGCCTAGGATGACGTCAAATTCCGTCATCCCTAGCAGGATAGCACAAGCCGGTAAATGTCGATCTGCCAAGACTACGTCCAACTCTGGTACATAGGCCGCACAAATGATGTTTTTCCCAATCGGGTTATACACTTCAAGGGTATTATGCAAGGGTTTTACAGGTATGTGCAAAAACTCGGCAAAATTTACCGAAATAAAAGAGTGTGTGGCACCACAATAAAAAAGCACAAAAGCCGCTTGGTTAGCGACAAAAAGGGTACCTTGCACTAGGTCGCCCTTGGTCAACTGCTCGGCCTTGGCTGAGTAGACGCGTCTCAGCGCCCTCCTTTGACCGCTCGCCTGCGGTTGTGGCGCCTGGTACTGCTGTTGCGACTGTGGTGGCCGAGGGAGCAGAGGTGCTCCGTTGGTCTGCCTGGAATCGTCAGCCGCCTTTTTGCGGCAATCACGAACATAGTGGCCCATATTGCCACAATACAAGCATCCGCATGTGTCGAGCGGGCACACCTGCCCAATGTGAGATCGCTGGCATCTGGGGCATACGTTGCCAGCCTGCTGCCTGGCTGGAGGGTTGCCCTGAGACTGGTGACTCTTCGAAGGAGGATATCGTTTCCTTCCTCCTTCGCTCTTTATAGGAAAGAACGATCGTTTGCCTGGGTCGCCGAAAGGTATCTTCGGCTCACCACCCGTAGCGGGTGGCCTCCTGCTCTGAGTACTCTTAGTGCGCTCCCAGGCTTCACTCAGAAGGGTGGCGGCAGCAATTGCCGCAGAGAAGGTCGAGGGCATGCTCGATAGGACCCGATACATGAGTCCCTCCTTCAGCCCCCGAATAAACTTTCCTGCTCGCTCGCGATCATCCGCGAACAGGTTGGGGTAGTAGGGTTCCAAGCTCTGGAATTTGGCAATATAATCCGTTAAACTCGAATTACCCTGGCTGAGCCTCAAGAACTCTACCTTCTTCTTCTCCCTCGCATGAGGCGGGAAGTAATTCTCCAAGAAAGCCTTTCCAAGGAATGGGCGAAATTCTTGGAAATTGCACACCCCGGGCCATGTCCCACCAACTGCGGGCATTCTCCTTCAGCCTGAAGGCCCCGAATAATGTCTTCTTGTCATCGGGCACAGACAAGACCTCGAACACTCGTTCCACCTCCTTCACCCAGTTATCGGCCATGTCTGGGTCGGGCATGCCGTCGAAGGTCGGGGGGTCAAGCTTCAGAAATTTCTCATACGTCACTGCGGTATGCGGGATCGGCTCAAGAATGGGCGCTGGTTCCCTTTGGGAACGAATCTTGTCTCACATAGCCGCTGCCAGGGAACTTAGGAAATCCATCACGAATCTCCGCTGATCTGACCATTCGTCAGCAGACCCTTTGTTCGAGTTTCTTGCCATCCTTGGAGTAAACAAGGAATACCAATAATTAGAAACCTCAAAAAGCTCAAGATAAGCCAAAACATACGTACCATTCATATTTAACACGAGTAGTTTATGAAAATCTAGCAATGCTGGTACATAAGCAGAACGTGTCAGGCCACTTAGCTTAACAATGCAAAATACACCTACTAAGCAAGAGGAAAGGTATACTCACAGCACGATGCGGATGCTCAATTGTTAAGAATCCTTGCTTCCCTTACCTCTTATACCAAGTTGTAACGCCCCAAAATTTCAAACTTGCAAACCTTTTAGAAAAACAGACAAGAGACTAAAAAAAAATCTCTTTATCTCAGAGGCGGTTTACGAAATCAACGGAAGACTATTCTTTTCTTAATTTCAGAAAGGCAAACTGACAACTTTGGGCACATTAGCTAAAAGAACCCAAACCCACAACCCATGTTACTTGCAAACACTTGGAAAAACCACTTTCATTTAAGAAGTTCTCCAAATAGTACAAAACTCAGATATCCCAAGGAAAATCCGTTACAAAACCCCAAACATCAGGACGCGAGCTAAGAGCAGGAAGAAGAACGTCTTGGAGTCATCTTGCCATCGCACCATCGCCTGTAGTGTACCTAATCATCACCTGTACCCATAGAATGGGTTAGTTTCGCGAAAAACTAGTAGGTGCACAAGAGAGACTACAGGAAACTGAAATATGTACATTGTTGAGAATAGGTGGTTTTAAGTAAAGTTATTTTACATTAAGATGCTATTTGTAATTTAGTTTTTTATAATGGGGCTTTATTATAATTATGTCTTTAAGCCTCTCTCTATTTAACATAGAGAGATGCCCTAATATCGTATTAAGTTCTGAGGTTTTTTGTGCAGCCGCCTCTCTCTCTCTCTCTTCTCTCTCTAGGACTCGGTTCAGTTTCTACATGGTATCAGAGCTTCGCCGATCGTGGGAGCGTGATCGAGTGTGATCAAAGCTCGGCGTGGGAGCGTGACTGTTACGTGGGAGTGTGATCGAGTCTGATCAAGGCTCGATCGATCGTGGAGGCCATCTTGATCGTGATCAAACTCCGATCCAATGAGTAAAAAAAATCAATAGAGAGATCAGGTCAGCGATGTAAATTTTTTTTTAGATCTGATGACAGATCTGGTCATGCTGTGGGTTCGTGGATGCTTGCTGTGGGTTCGTAGCTTCTTGTTTTATTGTTTCGTGACTACCTACTGCCTCGGTGGTAGTTCCTGCCGTCAGTCTCGTGACTACCTGTTGAGAGTTTGATTGCTGTTGGTATAGTGTGCACTAAACATGTCGTGTGAAATATTGATATCGTTGCTGTTGGGAGTGTGATTGCTGTTGGTGATTCTACATATAGTTGGGGCCCTGTTTTGTTTATCTTGATATCGTTGCTGTGGGGAAATTGATTGCTGTTGGTACAATTTCCACTGAAAAGGTCGTGACTTCCTGCTTATTTTGGGTAGCAATCCAACACGTAGTGGTGTTGCTCGTGAAGAAAAAAAAATGAATGACTTAGTGTCGAACTGTATATGTCTGGGGAGCTGCCCCTGTTATGAAAAAAAAAATTACTGCTGCATATGCAGAAGTCATGTTAGTCGTGATTCACTGACGTGCTGAATCATTTTTCTGTTTGTGGGCTGCTGCTCACTACTGTCGTGGGGTTTTTTTTGTTGTTCGTGAGTGAACAACTGCTGATTGGAATATCAGTTGGCGTGTGAGTGTAACACATGGTTTTTCCCTGTTTAGTTTGGAGATTGTCCAGTTTTTTTTTAACCAGAAGTATGGCTGAAACTTCGAAATGTGATTCAAAATTGGAACATATTGGAGAATATAAGGCATTTGCCAATCCATTTTCGTACGGTTCGTCTGTAAGGTTAAATGAAACCAACTATGCCAGGTGGTCCAGAACATTTATGATGTCGGTATCTGGACATCGTAGAAAACATATCTTGTTAGAAGATGAACCCACTGAAAAGGTGGGAAAATATGTTACCTGGGATGAAGATAATGACATAGTTATGTCATGGATTATGAATAGTGTCGAACCCCATATTGCAGATGGTTTAATTTATTATAATACAGCCAAACAGATGTGGGACAATCTTCGAGATACATACTTACAAGAGACTAATGTGAGTCGTATCCTACAAGTCGAACAAGAAATATACAATTTACAGCAGGGAGATCAAACCTTGGCCCAGTACTATGCCTCCGTAAAAGCTGCGTTTGAAAGACTTAATGCTCACAGACCTCTCTGTTGTTCGAAACAAAAAGATCATCAAGAACAAACTATGATTGCTAGGTTTCTTACAGGTTTATCTTCAGAATTTTTTGTTGCAAAAGTCCAAATGTTGACTGGTTCGGATATACCTACTCTTGCTGAGGCATATAACCGTCTAAGCAGACTTGCGATATCTCTTCCACATTCTCAGCCTGTGACTCAGTCATCTGCCTTAGTTGTCTCATCTGGTTATGGACGTGGAAATCTTCAGAACATCAGAGGATGAGGTCGCGGATGAGGTGTGGGAGGCAGAGGAAAGCTTCAATGTACATTCTGTGGAAAATCTGGACATTTAGAAGATCGTTGCTGGGATAAGCATGGCCGACCAACCTCCTCTTCATCAAAGTCATATGCTCCTAGAGCTAATACTACTTCTCTCGAGGCAACAAAGGCACAAGAAAATATCTCTGCAAGTGACAGTAGTATAACCCTCAGTCGTGCTGAATATGATGAGCTGATAGCTCTTCGTCCTTTGAGTTCTACCTCTCCTGTTGCTGGTGTTGCCTATTCAACCGGAAATCTTCTTCATTCGACTGATAGTAAGTGGGTTATTGACTCTGGTGCATCCAGACATTTGTGTGGAAATTCACGTGTTTTTTTCAGATCTAAAGGATATTAAGGCTCAACTTGGAGTCTCATTAGCCGATGGGAGCTCCTCCTCGGTTGTTGGTCAGAGAAATATTTCTATATCCTCTTCATTACAGTTGAAAAATGCTCTTCATGCTCCAAACTTTCCTCAAAGTTTACTCTCTGTTAGTTGCCTTATAAAAGAACAAAACTGTAGAGTAATATTTGATCCAATGGATTGTCATTTTTAGGATTTGCTGACGGGGAAGAAGATTGGTGGAGGCTATGAAGAAAATGAAATTTACTACCTACATCATCCAATGGGTATTGTTCATGCTGCAGTGCAACATTCATTCAGTCTTGTTCAGTGGCATCATCGTCTTGGTCATCCTTCATTGTCAAAGCTTCGATCGGTCTTTCCTCAGATTTCTTCCACCACATCATTTCAGTGTGAAGCATGTCAGCTGGGCAAGCATCATCGAAGTTTGTTTCCTTCGAGTCAGAGTCAGTCTAGTAATAAAGTCTTTGAACTTCTTCATGCAGATGTATGGGGTCCTAGTAAGATTCCTACTAGGACTCAGTGTCGATACTATTTAGTTATTGTTGATGATTTCTCTAAGTTATCATGGGTGTTTTTAATAAAGGAACGATCTGATGTTCCAAATATTATCAAATCTTTAATTCTTGAAATAAAAACTCAGTTTGAATCTAGTGTCAAGATTGTTCGCACTGATAATGCTCTCGAGTTTAAATCAAAAAGTCTGTTACAATTTTACCAAGATAGTGGCATCCAACCCCAAACTTCCTGTGCCTATTCATCTCAACAAAATGGGGTGGCTGAGCGAAAACATCGTCACCTACTTGATGTTGCCAGGACCATTATGATCCAATCAAATGTTCCTGCGTTATACTGGGGAGATGCAATTACAACTGCTTGCTATCTGATCAACCGCATGCCTTCCTCTTCTGTGGGTGATCAAATTCCAATTCATATCCTAAAACCAAATACCCCTCTCTTCTCCCTCTCGCCCAAAGTGTTTGGATGTGTTTGTTTTGTACACAAACTTGGCCCTGATCGTGATAAATTAGTTGCTCAAGCTACAAAATGCATATTTATAGGTTACCCCAAAAATCAAAAGGGATATCGATGTTATGATCCTACTTCTCGCTGAGAGTGTGTCAGTGCGGATGTATCTTTCTTGGAATTCACTCCATATTACTCTAATACCGGTTCCCCGCTGCAGGTTGATCCAGCTGAGTCTTGTCCATTACCTATACCTCCTTTTCCCTTGGAATCCGTGCCCTCATTCCCGAACCACACTTCATCCTCTTCCAGATTTCATAATCCTCCATTGGTATATGTGCGTAGAGATCCACCTCCGCAAGTGCCTCCATCTTCTTCTTCCCCTGAGGTAAGTTCTACTGACAATAATGATCTTCAGGATGATGATAACAGGCCGATTGCTCTACGAAAGGGGACACGACAATGTACTTTATATCCCATGTCTCATTTTGTCTCCGAACCAGAATTGGAAATCAGATGAAATCTTTTATTTCAGCTTTATCTGCTGAAGTTATTCCTCTGAACTATCAGCAGGCAGAGCTTGATACTCTCTGGAAGATGGCTATGCAAGAAGAAATGGATGCCTTAATATCTCAGCATACTTGGGATCTAGTTGATTCCCTAGCAGATGCTGACATTGTTGGATGTAAATGGGTATATACGATAAAGTACAAATCTGATGGTTCAATTGAACGGTACAAGGCCAGATTAGTAGCCAAAGGGTATACTCAGACATATGGTATTGATTTCTTTGGAACTTTTTCTCCTGTTGCACGAATGGGTACCATTCGTCTTGTTCTCTCAGTAGCTGTGCAGCATGGTTGGAGCCTGTACCAATTAGATGTGAAAAATGCATTTCTATATGGGGACCTATCTGAAACTGTTTACATGCAACAACCTCCAGGATTCGAGGTTGAGGGGGAGTGTCAGAAGGTGTGTAGATTGAAAAAGGCAATTTATGGCTTGAAACAAAGTCCTCGTGCATGGTTTCAGAAGTTGTTTGAAGTGATGTCAGGTTTTGGCTTTAATAGGTCAGCAACAGATCATACACTATTCATAAAGAAAACTAGCTCTGGCATAGTTGTTATGGTGGTATATGTGGATGACATCATTCTTACAGGTGATGATGTGAAAGCTATTGAAGCCACAAAGGCTCATCTTCAAAAACACTTTGTTACAAAAGACCTTGGTTCACTCAGGTATTTTCTGGGTATAGAAGTTTCCAGGAGCAGTGGAGGGATGGTTTTGTCTCAACGGAAGTATGTTCTTGACTTATTAAAGGAAACAAGAATGTTGGGAGCTAAACCAGCAAATATTCCCATGGACCATAAAGTTGTTTGAAGAAGGGTCAAAACTGGTTGATAGCAAAAGCTATCGCTCCCTAGTTGGGAAACTACTGTATGTAACTGTGACCAGGCCGGATATTGCTTTAGCAGTAAGTAAAGTCAGTCAGTTTATGGACAAACCAACTGAGGTACACTGGAATGCAGCTATTATGATTCTCAGATATCTAAAATCTTCTCCTGGAAAGGGGTTATTGTTCAAGAAAGGTGAAACTCTGGATATAGTGGCCTATTCTGATGCTGACTATGCAGGATCTGTAGTAGATAGAAAAATCTACCACAGGATTTTGTGTGTTCCTGCGAGACAACTTGATCTCTTGGAGAAGTAAGAAGCAAAATGTGGTTTCTAGGTCGAATGCAGAATCAGAATATCGGGCTATGGCCCAAACAACTGCTGAATTGATGTGGGTTCGTACTGTTCTTCTTGATCTCCAGGTGAAGGTTTCCTCTCCCATGACCATGATGTGCGATAACAAAGCTGCAACATATATAGCGAACAATCCTGTATTTCATGAGAGAACAAAGCACATTGAGGTTGATTGCCACTATGTAAGGGATATGGTTCAAGCGGGTCATATCACTACCCAATATCTAAAGTCGGAAGACCAAGTTGCAGATATGTTCACAAAACCTCTTGCCAGACCAAATTTTTCAAATTGTTGTGACAAGCTGAGCATGATTGATATCTATGCTCCAGCTTGAGGGGGAGTGTTGAGAATAGGTGGTTTTAAGTAAAGTTATTTTACATTAAGATGCTATTTGTAATTTAGTTTTTTATAATGGGGCTTTATTGTAATTATGTCTTTAAGCCTCTCTCTATTTAACATAGAGAGAGACCCTAATATCGTATTTAGTTCTGAGGTTTTCTGTGAAGCCGCCTCTCTCTCTCTCTCTTCTCTCTCTAGGACTCGGTTCAGTTTCTACATACATTTAATTCAGCAGGTTACGCAGTTTAAGGCAAATATGCAGTCAAACAGGTAAGCAATGCACGAGGTAAAATAGTGCAAGCGCGTAAGTAGTACAAGCGAATAAGTAGTGCAAACGAATAAGTAGTGTAAGCGAGTAAGTAGTGCAAGCGAGTCAGTAGTGCAAGCGAGTCCGTAGTGCAAGCGAATAAGTAGTGCAAGCGAATTAGTAGTGCAAGCGAATTAGTAGTGCAAGCGAGTCCGTAGTGTAAGCGAATAAGTAGTGCAAGCGAGTAAGTAGTGCAAGCGAATTAGTAGTGCAAGCGAGTCAGTAGTGCAAGCGAATTAGTAGTGCAAGCGAGTCCGCAGTGCAAGCGAATCTCACGACCTAACGACCCGTGTGAACAGACTTTATGTTTCGATATTACTGGCTTGCGGGTACGCGCAGGCAAAACGTGAAAACAACTGAGACTAGTTCGGGCGTCTGGTATTCTATATATTTTTCAATAACCCGACTAGCTAGTTGAGTCCGCTCAAAAGGGACGGCTTTAGCCGAGAGAGGATTCCCCAGAGGAGGCAGTGCCACAGATGCATCCAACTTCTGCAGAAGTGTTTAGCTAACTATTGTAGCCCCTTTCTCCTTAACTCCAATGACTGGGGAGGCCGGATCATTGCCCGTGGGGTGGTTGTTAACAACCTGTCCATTGGAGTTTTGTACCGCTCTGTCATTTCCCTTGACAGAACAACCAGAAGCGAATGAGTGCGTTAGGGGTTGCTTAACTAATGACCCATTCTATGTTGTGGTCTTTAAACCACTCGAGCATCTTGCCTGTGAAGGCGAATGTGAGGCCATTTATGTGATTACAACATTGTGCATTTAGCACTGTTCGAGGTCGCACGACCGTCTCATCCGATCATCGCAGTACTAGACATGTCGTACACGACTACAAGTACTCTAGGATGAAGGGGGGTATAGCTCCTCAATAGAAGCCTCAACAGGAGTGTTTCACAAAGATGTAAAGTTTATCAACTTTACTTTATCTTTTGAAACAGCAGCACCTTGTACCAACATTATGCATGCGATTTTTTATAACCTCATCCGCTATCGGGGTATCTACATGCCTCGCATGACTCGATACTGGTCTCGATAGACGGGATACATGTTTCTCAACAGAACTCCTGCTAAGTAGCTTGCTCGAACCCCAACTCGTCTGCAGGACTGCATACTCGAAGAGTCAGGATCCTTGCAAGGTATTCCTTTCCTTAGATGAGGATGTAACGCTGACTCCCAACTCAACTCTCGTCGCAAGAGAGAGAGTGGTAAATGCCCCTTGCATCCTCCACGAGGATGCCTTTAAGGCATACGCAAAGAGCAAGAACTTGCACGTCATTTGCAATAGCAAGGCAATACCAACACATATGCAAAAGCAAGAGCCTAGGCGCAGAGCGCGACGTAAGGTAAAGGCGGTAAGCAGAAGTGCAACGCTAAACCTCGACGCGATGCGTGACGGCAAGTAAAAACTGATAGAAGGTAAAGGGCAAGGATTGCGAAACCGCATCCTTGAGTGAAGTGCATACTTGTATAAATATATATATTTGTATATATATATATTCATTTAATGATCGTTTTTAGTTTAATTGAACTTAATTCAATTATCCAAGTCTTCCGTGCAATCTTCCCCTACCTTGGAGAGTTACGAACTTGCTGGCGTCTGCGAATGTACATGATTGACGGCTCGGGTCGCGGAGCGCGAGTGAGATCCGTCGTAGCTGCAAATATGTGATATTAACATGCAAACCCAGACAAAAGCAAAAGCAAGGCGAAGACTCGACTTCTTCGATACATGCAGGGGCCGATGGCCCCTGCTGGAAAAGTACAAAGGGCAGGGGCCGATGGCCCCTACTGGAACAACAAAAAGGGCAGGGGCCGATGGCCCCTGCTGGAACAGTAAAAGGGGCAGGGGCCTTCGGCCCCTGCTAGAATAGCAACAACAAAAAAAAGGGCGGCCCCTGCCAGGAAAATGAGCAATGAGAGAGAGACGCAGGGGCCAATAGCCCCCCTGCGACCTTTGGGAGAGGAGGTAGGGACCAAAGGCCCTTGTCGATTTGCTTAACAGGATACGAGACAGGGACCAAAGGTCCCAGTCGGTTTCTTAGAGGAACATGAGGCAGGGAGGGGTCTCGACCCTCCCTGGTAAAGTCAAAAGGGTAGGCAGGGGCCCCAAAACCCCCTGCCGGAAACCTCCTCACAGGCGGCAGGGGTTTTACCCCTGCCGGCCTGTCGGCAATAGGTGGGGTTAAAACCCCTGTCGTAAACAACCGACGGGAAGGGCTTTGCCCCTGTCTGTCGATGACAGGGAGAAGAGGCGGCGAAAGGGAAGAGAAAAGGGGGAGAAAGGCGTACCTGGTGGTCGCCAGAGGGAAGCTCGCCGGCAGGAAGAGGGTCGATGATGCCGATGGCGGCGGGCTGTCGAGAGTCGTCGGCGTCGGTGACGGTGGACGAGCGAGAGGGTAAGGGAGAGAGACGAGAGAGCAGAGGGGAAAGGCGGTAAGGGGGGTTTCGTAACCCTCCTCCCGCCTGCCTCGCTGTCTTAAAAGACATCGAGAGGCGGTGGTCCAGGTCGGGTCTGGATCCGGCCCGAATCAAAATTTTTTTTTTGCTGTTACACAAAGCATTCATATCCTTTCCTATCACCTCCATCCATGTCTTCCTAGGCCTTCCCCGACCTCTTTTAACTAATATATTTTCCCATTTCTCCATCCTTCTAACTGGAGCATCATTAGGCCTTCGCCGAATATGTCGCCTTCGCCTCAGGAGGCAACATAACATAAACAATTTGCTTTCTCCTTTTGCATGTCACAGAAGCCGTATCTTTTAAACTATGACCCTCCAACTTAGAATTAGGTCTGTGTAGTTCCCAATTGTATCTATTGATGATTGGCCCATGCATGCTAGGGTTCATAAATATTTATTATTTCCTGCTTATATTTTTCATCAAAATTCCTCTTCTAAATGTTTTGTTAATTGTAGGATCTAATAAGAAACTCTTATGTTCATGGTAGGGTTCTTGAAATCATGCGAAGGGATTCACAAAAAGATCCTGCAAATAATCCAAGTGCTGTGCGTGCAAGGCTTTTGATCGACCAGGTTGGTTTCTATTATCTTCCCTGTGATTCCATTTATGTTTCAAGACTATGAGCAGTCCCAGAGTTCACAAATCTGCAATTTGGTGATTGTGTAATGAGCAGATTATGTAATGAACAATTATTTCATCCTTTCTCACTGGCGTTCATCTATGTGAACTTACCCTTATTAAAGAATGTAAAGTACGCAAATAATAATTGCTTTATATTTTTATTATAATCTTTTTGGTAAGTTGAGTAAAAGGAAGTTCTTTGCATATGAGCTTATTATCAACTGCCTTTTTCTATAACAGTACAACAGAGTAAGATAATCAAGAATCAAGTGTGATTCCAAAAGTGTCTCTGTTCAGCGGTTCACTTGTCTTATTTATTCTAGAACATGGGAAGCGTACAAATATCTCACATACCTTTTACCATGCAGGTGGACCGTAAATTAGTTAAGCAGACAGTCATGACATCAGTGTATGGGGTGACTTACATTGGTGCTCGGGACCAGATAAAAAAGAGGCTAAAGGAGCGGGATGTCATTCCAGAGGATCAGGTGTTTGGTGCAGCTTGCTATGCAGCCAAAGTAAGGGTGAAAAATAACTTCTTTTGGTTTAACCTGCATAATTTTACTTTTTTACTTTACAGAACACATTAGAAATAGATGAAGATTTGTTTCAAGTTGTGTTTTGAAATTTGAACTGTCATTTTTTTATGTCCTTAAAAGCAAGGAAACAATGTGGAAGTGACAAGCAAATTTATGTTTTGGATAGACTACTTTGGCTGCCCTGGAGGAGATGTTTCAAGCTGCACGTGGCATTATGAGCTGGCTGGGTGATTGTGCAAAGGTTGGGGCTTGCTGCCTGACCATGTTAATTCGATGATTGACTTCAAGATCCATGATTTTAGATGAACATCTTATAACTGATTCTTTAAACATCTATATTTATGGCATTTGATTTGAGTATATAGTATATACTGCGGTTTTCACCAATTTATGGTCTTTGAGGATCAGTCCATCAATTTGAGCATTTGCAGTCATCTGGACCTTATCAGCTATGTTTTAAGGATAGGGAAAAGCCATAAATTAGAGGCTTTCATTCATGCTGCCTGTGTTTTCTAGATTCTCTTGCAGGGAGCCGGATTGCATGTAGAAAGATGATGTGAGTTGGGATTTCTCCATAGTTTATTACGTGGAAGAGGCTGGAGTTGCTGGCCTTCACCATGTCTTGAGAAGGTTTACAATCACGCAGAGTTTTTTCTTGATAAAAAAAAATTCAAATTGTTGGTTCTGATTAGATGTATGGAGTTTTTCCAAAGCTTGGACTCCCTAGTTCCTGTTTTTTCATATTTACAGATGTATTGGTTTCTGATGCAGCCTTCACGTGTTCTTGACGATGGCTGTTGAAGGCACGACCCTCATGGTCGTGCATTGGGCAGAATGGACTAAGAATGCCCACCAAGACTGTGAGGCTTGATTTTTATTTCAATATCAATGTCAATGAACAAGGGAATGAATATAAAAGAAAAGAAAAGAACAAACAGTGAACAAAAATAAGATGGAAAACGACTGAAAAAAAAAACAATGCTGAAAAGAAAGGCTGATGTTATTCTTCAAAAAGTCCCCTTCACGCAACCCTAGACAGGGCTTTTAAAGACGCCCATTGGATCCGGGTCTTGGGTCCGGATTTGGACCCGAGACAACTTCATTTTGGAACCGGATCGGTGACGAGCCGGGCCTTCCCTCTTCTGGAGTAGGTGCGCAGTACATCCCTGCATCGGGTCACCTTACCTGTGATCGGATCCTGCTGCTGGATCCAATCGTCCATCCCTTGTGGTGGGTCGGGTTCCTTGGCCGTGCCAGGGTCACGCGGTACAACCTGCTCTGCATCATTCTCCCTTGGTTGGGAAGAAGTCGACTTTGACGACTTGTTGTCCCCACAGTAAGCATATAAGATCAGACACATTGAAAATCAAAGAAATGTTTCAATCTTCAGGCAGTTCTAAGAGGTAGGCATTCGGACCCAATCGCCGGAGGACCTTGAATGAGCCATATTTCTTAGGACTCAGTTTACTATAAGTACCCACTGGGAAACGCTCAGGACGTAGGTAAACCCAAACTAACTGACCAACTTGAAACTGGATATCGAGACGACCTTGGTCAATGAAAGCTTTGTACGCTTCATAACTCTCAACGAGTTTGACTCGGACTTGCCTATGTATATCACACATGTATTCAACGACATCAAAGGCGTCTGGGGCTAGGTCGGGGAGACTGGACACTGGAGCTAGATCTACGACATGAGTGGGTGATCGACCATAAACCACTTGAAAAGGAGACTTGCCCGTGGACCTATTGATGAAACTGTTATATGCAAACTCGGCTTGAGGCAAGACTAGGTCCTAGGTTTTGACATTTTCCCCTACTAGACTCCGTAACAAGTTCCCTAAGGTGCGGTTCACAACTTCGGTTTGACCATCGGTTTGTGGGTGATACGCACTACTGAACTGAAGCTTGGTCTTCAATAAGGCCCATAACGATTTCCAAAAATGGCTCATAAAACGCGTGTCACGATCGGAGGTGATCGTGTGGGGCAAACCATGGAAGCGGACGACGTCCTTGAAGTAATAGGAAGCTACTAATGAGGCGTCAGTGGTTCGCTTACACGGGAAAAAAATAGCCATTTTGGAGAACCGGTCAACAATGACTAAAATTAAATCAAAACAACACGAGGTTTTGGGAAAATCCACAATAAAATCCATGGACACGTGCTCCCACGGTTGCTCAGGGATAGGTAACGGAGTATACAGACCACTATTCTGACGATGACCCTTAGACACTTGACACACATGACAACTTTGAACGAATTTGACATCTTTGCACATTTTGGGCCAAAAGTATCGTTCATCTAACAGAGCGAACGTCTTATCATGTCCAAAATGCCTAGCTAACCCCCCCTCCCCCTCCTCATGTAACTCAGAAATCAACTGAAGCCTAAGAGAGAAATCAGACACACATAACTTGTTCCCATGAAAGAGGTAACCATTATGAATACTGTTGAGAATAGGTGGTTTTAAGTTAAGTCTTTTTATATATTTGAGGCTATTTGAAATTTTGATTTTATAGTAGGCTTAAATGTAACTACTCTTTTCAGCCTCTCTCTATTTAACATAGAGAGAGGCCTTAATAACGGGTTAACAGGTTCTATTATTTGCCGCCGTCTCTCTCTCTCTCTCTCGTCTCTCTCTCTCCTTTTCTCTCTCTCTCCCTCTCTCTCTCTACCTAGGGTTCGGTGCACTTCATCTCTTCCGTAACATGGTATCAGAGCCTCGATCTCAGGAGCGTGATCTACACCAAGGAGCGTGATCTACACCAGGAGCGTGACCTACATCAAGAGCGTGATCTGCAACGATCTCGAACCAGGTGTGGATTAAATTTTTTTTAGATCTGATAACAGATCTGGGCCAGATCTGTCATCAGATCTAATGACCATCGTGGGAGTGTATATTCAAGTCTGGCAGCCGTAACCCCCTTCTCTTGATCAAGATCTGCTGATATTTTTTGGATTTGGCAGCTGATAACAATGTTTACCTTCCATGCTGTCGTGATTGTCATGATTGTCGTGATTGCAGTGATTCTTCATGCTGTCGTTAATTTCTTTACTGTCGTGATTGCAACTGCTGGCGTGACTTCAGCATCTATCGTGATTGCAGCATCTATCGTTATTGGTTTTTTTTTTTCATGCTGTCGTGATTAGTTAATCAGTTCATGCTGTCGTGATTAGTGGAAACAGCAAGTTGGTTTTATCTGCTGTGATGAAAATTATCAGTTTTTTTGTCGAGGGAGTCTGTGTGGAGGATAGATGTTGGTCGTCGGTTCTGGCTGATGCGTGATTGTCTCATATGTGTGTGCAGTTGTTCAATATTCATGTGTGTGGGCTGCTGTCCACTACTGTAGCAGAAATTGCAGGCTTGATTGCTTGATTCCCTGCTGTGCTGGGAAAATACTCTTCTTGTGGCCTGTTGTTCCTTATTGTCGGTGTTTTTTTTTTGTAACAGCTGCTGGGTTGTTGTGTGAGTGTAACACAGGTTATTGAAATTTGTCCCTGCTGAAACAGGAGTATATTTTTAGTATGGCTGAAACTTCAAAATGTGATTCCAAAATGGAACATATTGGGGAGTATAAGGCTTTTGCCAACCCCCTTCTCGTATGGCTCTTCCGTAAGGTTGAACGAAACTAGCTATGTCAGGTGGTCCAGAACTTTTATGATGTCGGTATCTGGATATCGTCGAAAACATATTTTGTTGGAAGGCGAACCCACTGAGAAATTGTGAAAATATGTTACTTGGGATGAAGATAATGACATAGTTATGTCATGGATCATGAATAGTGTCGAACCCCATATTGCAGATGGATTGATCTACTATAATACTGCCAAACTGATGTGGGACAATCTTCGTGATACATACTCACAAAAAACGAATGTGAGTCGTATCCTGCAAGTCGAACAGGAAATATATAATTTGCAACAGGGAGATCAGACCTTGGCCCAGTACTATGCCTCTGTCAAAGCTGCGTTTGAAAGACTGAATGCTCACAGGCCTCTTTGTTGCTCGAAGCAAAAGGATCATCAAGAACAAACCATGGTTGCTCATTTTCTTACAGGTCTTTCTTCAGATTTTTCAGTTGCAAAAGTTCAAATGCTGACTGGATCAAATGTTCCCACTCTTGCTGATGCTTACAATCGTCTGAGTAGACTTGCGATCTCTCTGCCACAATCTCAGCCTGTGACTCGGTCATCTGCTCTTGTTGTCCTATCTAGTTATGGGCGTGGAAATATTCAGAATATCAGAGGACGAGGACGTGGACGTGGTATGGCATGCAGAGGAAAGCTTCAATGTACATTCTGTGGAAAATCTGGACATTTAGAAGATCGTTGCTGGGATAAGCATGGTCGGCCAACCTCTTCTTCATCAAAGTCATATATTCCAAAAGCAAATGTTACTACTATCGAGGCAACAAATGTACAAGAGAATATCGCCGCAAATGAAAGTAGTATCACCCTTAGTCATGTGGAATATGATGAGCTGATAGCTCTTCGACCTTTGAGTTCCACCCCTCCTGTAGCTGGTGTTGCCTATTCAACCGGACATCATCTTCATCCGACTGATAGTAAGTGGGTTATTGACTCTGGTGCATCCAGACATTTGTGTGGAAATTCACGTGTTTTTTTCAGATCTAAAGGATATTAAGGCTCAGCTTGAAGTCTCATTAGCCGATGGGAGCTCCTCCCCGGTTGTTGGTCAGAGAAATATTTCTATATCCTCCTCATTACAGTTGAAAAATGCTCTTCATGCTTCAAACTTTCCTCAAAGTTTACTCTCTGTTAGTTGCCTTATAAAAGAACAAAATTGTAGAGTAATATTTGATCCAATGGGTTGTCATTTTCAGGATTTGCTGACGGGGAAGAAGATTGGTGGAGGCTATGAAGAAAATGAAATTTACTACCTACATCATCGTCTTGGTCATCCTTCATTGTCAAAGCTTCGATCGGTCTTTCCTCAGATTCCTTCCACCACATCATTTCAGTGTGAAGCATGTCAGTTGGGCAAGCATCATTGACGTTCGTTCCCTTCGAGTCAGAGTCAGTCTAGTAATAAAGTTTTTGAACTTCTTCATGCAGATGTATGGGGTTCTAGTAAGATTCCTACTAGGACTCAGTGTTATTGTTGATGATTTCTCTAAGTTATCATGGGTATTTTTAATAAAAGAACGATCTGAAGTTCCAAGTATTATCAAATCCCTAATTCTTGAAATAAAAACTCAGTTTGAATCTATTGTCAAGATTGTTCGCACTGATAATGCTCTCGAGTTTAAATCAAAAGGTCTGTTATAATTTTACCAAGATCATGGCATCCAACCCCAAACTTCCTGCGCCTATTCATCTCAACAAAATGGGGTGGCTGAGCGAAAACATCGGCACCTCCTTGATGTTGCCAGGACCATTATGATTCAATCCAATGTTTCTGCGTTATACTGGGGTGATGCGATTACCACTACTTGCTATCTGATCAACCGCATGCCTTCGTCTTCTGTGAGTGATCAAATTCCATTACATATCCTAAAACCCAATGCCTCACTTTTTTCTTTCTCACCAAAAATATTTGGATGTGTTTGTTTTGTACACAAACTTGGCCCTGACCGTGATAAATTAGCCGCTCAAGCTACAAAATGCATATTTATCGGTTATCCAAAAAATCAAAAGGGCTATCGATGTTATGATCCTATTTCTCGCCGAGAGTATGTCAGTGCGGATGTATCTTTCTGGAATCCTCTCCATATTACTCTAGTTCCGGTTCTCCGCTGCAGGTTGATCCAGCTGAGTCTTTTTTATTACCTATACCTCATTTTCCTTTGGAATCTGTGCCCTCATTACCGAACCAAACTTCATCCTCTTCTAGATTTAATAATCCTCCATTGGTATATGTGCGTAGAGCTCCACTTCCGCAAGAACCTTCATCTTCTTCTTCTCCTGAGGTAAGTTCTACTGACATTGTTGATCTTCAGGATGATGATAACAGACCTATTGCTCTATGAAAGGGGACAATACAATGTACCTTATATCCCATATCTCATTTTGTCTCTGATGCCAGAATTGGAAATCAGATGAAGTCTTTTATTTCAGCCTTATCTGCTGAAACTATTCCTCTGAACTATCAACAGACAGAGCTTGATAATCGCTGGAAGCTGGCTATGCAAGAAGAAATTGATGCTTTAGTATCTCAGCATACATGGGATCTAGTTGATTCCTCAACAGATGCTGACATAGTTGGATGTAAATGGGTATATACAATAAAGTAAAAATCTGATGGTTCTATTGAAAGGTACAAGGCCAGATTAGTAGCGAAAGGATATACTCAGACATATGGTATTGATTTCTTTGAAACTTTTTCTCCTGTTGCACGGATGGGTACCATTCGTCTTGTTCTCTCAGTAGCTGTTCAGCTTGGTTGGAGCTTGTGTCAGTTAGATGTGAAGAATGCATTTCTATATGGGGATCTATCCGAGACCGTTTACATGCACCAACCTCCTGGTTTCGGGGTTGAGGGGGAGTGTCAGAAGGTGTGTAGATTGAGAAAGGCGATTTATGGCTTGAAACAGAGTCCTCGAGCATGGTTTCAAAAATTGTTTGAAGTGATGTCATGCTTTGGCTTTAACAGGTCAGCAGCAGATCATACACTATTTATCAAGAAAACTAGCTCTGGAATAGTTGTTATGGTGGTATATGTGGATGACATCATTCTTACAGGAGATGATGTGAAAGCTATTGAAGCTACAAAGGCTCATCTCCAAAAACACTTTGTTACAAAAGACCTTGGTTCACTCAGGTATTTTCTGGGTATAGAAGTTGCCAGGAGCCGTGAAGGGATGGTTTTGTCTCAACAGAAGTATGTTCTTGACTTATTAAAGGAAACTGGAATGTTGGGAGCTAAACCAACAAATATTCCCATGGACCATAAAGTTCAGTTGTTTGAAGAAGGGTCAAAACCGGTTGATAGCAAAAGCTATCGCTCCCTAGTAGGGAAGCTACTGTATGTAACTGTGACTAGGTCGGATATTGCTTTAGCAGTAAGCAAAGTTAGTCATTTTATGGACAAACCAACTGAGGTACACTGGAATGCAGCTATTATGATTCTCAGATACCTAAAATCTTCTCCTGGAAAGGGGTTATTGTTCAGAAAAGGTGGAAATCTGGAGATAGTGGCCTATTCTGATGCTGACTATGCAGGATCTGTAGTGGATAGAAAATCTACCACAGGATTGTGTGTGTTTCTGGGAGACAACTTGATCTCTTGGAGAAGTAAGAAACAAAATGCTGTTTCTAGGTCAAGTGCAGAATCGGAATATCGGGCTATGGCCCAAACAGCTGCTGAATTGATATGGGTTCGTACTATTCTTAATGATCTTCAGGTGAAAGTTTCTTCTCCCATGACCATGATGTGTGATAATAAAGCGGCAACATATATAGCGAACAATCCTGTATTTCATGAGAGAACAAAGCACATTGAGGTTGATTGCCACTATGTAAGAGATATGGTTCAAGCTTGTCATATCACTACCAAATACCTTAAGTCTGAAGACCAAGTTGCAGATACGTTTACAAAACCTCTTGCTAGACCAAATTTCTCAAAATGTTGTGACAAGCTGAGCATGATTGATATCTATGCTCCAGTTTGAGGGGGAGTGTTGAGAATAGGTGGTTTTAAGTGAAGTCTTTTTATATATTAGAGGCTATTTGAAATTTTGATTTTATAGTAGGCTTAAATGTAACTGCTCTTTTCAGCCTCTCTCTATTTAACATAGAGAGAGGCCCTAATAACGGGTTAACAGGTTCTATTATTTGCAGCCGTCTCTCTCTCTCTCTCCTTTTCTCTCTCTCTCCTTCTCTCTCTCTACCTAGGGTTCGGTGCACTTCATCTCTTTCGTAACAAATACTAAAATGGTGGTCGATGGTGCGATCAGAGGATAGACACCCTTTCCAAGCTTGCTGGAAATCAGGGTCCGTCGGGTATAACTCCTTGCATTGATCAAACCCAATGACCTGCACTGACATAGTCATCAAAAGGTTGTTCTTTCTACTAAGAGCGTCAACCACCTTGTTCAGAGTACCAGATTGATGGCGAATCGTGAAGGTGTACTCTTGCAAGAAACTAACCCACTTGGCATGACGAGCACTCAACTTCTTTTGACTATTCAGATACTTCAATGCCTCATGATCCGTGTATAAGACAAACTCCTTATAAATGAGATAATGCCTCCAATAACGAAGGGCTTGTACAACAACATAAAACTCAACGTCATAAGTGGAATACTGACACCTGGCCTGAGTCAGCTTTTTACTAAAGAAAGCAACATGTTGGCGGTTCTGACTCAGGACGACACCAATTCCCACTTTAGAGGCATCACACTCCACCTCAAAGACTGCACTGAAATCAGGAAGGGCTAAGATAGGGGCACTAGTCATTTTTTCTTTGATGATCGTAAAGGCTTTTCCCGTGGCAGGCGTCTAGTGAAAACTAGTACCCTTTAGGCATTCCGTGATAGGGGCCACGAGGGTGCTGAAATTTCGTAGGTCAGTCTACGATCGCACGGACTTTTGCAGGATCTGCCTTAACTTCATTGGAAGACATAATAAAACCTAAGAATACGACATTGGACGTCATAAACTCACACTTTTTGGCATTGACGTACAACTTTTCGCTCCTTTAAATCTTTAGGACCTGATGCAGGTGACTCAAATGGTCAGACAAAGATGAGCTATAAATCAAGATATCATCAAAATACACAACGACAGACTTTCCTATACAGGGACGCAACACTTGGGCCATCATATTCATGAAAGTACTTGGGGCATTAGATAACCCAAATGACATGATTAACCACTCATACAATCCATCACGTGTCTTGAATGTCGTCTTCCACTCACCCCCTCCCGGATACGGATATGGTGATACCTGCTTTTTAAATCTATTTTAGAGAAAATGGAAGCATCAGACAACATATCAAACATATCGTCCAAACGGGGGATGGGAAAACGGTATTTGACAGTGATGCGATTGACCGCTCGACTATCGACACACATGCGCATGGACCCGTCTTTCTTAGGAGTGAGCAGGGCAGGCACTGCACAAGGGCTCACACTTTCATGAATAAACCCCTTCCAGAGCAACTCCTGAACCTGCCTCAACAACTCGGTATGCTCGGATGGGTTCATGCGATATGCGGGGAGATTGGGGAGACTCGACCCTGGCACAAAATCAATAGCATGTTGCACAATTCGCGTGGAAGGAAGGCCATCTGAGAGGTCTTCTGATATAATATCACGAAACTCATCAATAAGGGTTGCGATATTCGCGGGAACGGGCAAGGGCGTACTCATCGATGGCTTGGCTACAAAGGCATAACAATAACCATCTTCCCGACAATGGTCCAAGAAGGACCGGTAGGATAGGCCTACAAGTCGGGGAACTCGTTCAGGTTTATCCACCCTGGGAAACCCGGTCTCCTTGACGAGAAAGACTATCTTATGATCCTTAAATATGAACGAGTACGTGTTCCTACGGCCATCATGAATGGTCTTGCGGTTAAACTGCCAAGGACGTCCCAAAAGGATGTGGCATGCGTGCATAGGGGCTACATCACACCACACCTCATCGTGGTAGTGTTCCCCCATGGAAAACCGAACTAAACAACGCTGGGTGATGGGGACCTCGTTTCCCTTTTTGAACCAAGCCATCTTATAGGGCTGGGACAATTTCTCGGTGTTTAGGTTCAAGGTAGACACTACACTTTCGGATACCATATTCTCGCATGCTCTGGTATCAATGATAACGTCACACGCGTGACCCTCACAGTTGCACCGGGTTCTAAAAATATTATTCCTCAACCATTTGGATGGGGCCGACTCCCGAAGTGCGGTAAACACATGACGATGGACAACAAATTTTCGATGTTACCGTTGAACTCTACAACTTCACTCTCGTCATCCCCCTTAATAAACGACTCACCCTCACTCTCACTATCCGACACCGACTCGACAATACCCTCTACGAAGTGTGTATTCTTGCTCATGGTGGGGCACTTGGACGCAACGTGACCTAACTCCTGACACCTAAAGCAACGAATAGTAGACTCACTAGACATGGCTTTGGATCTAGTGTGGTAAGCGGGTTCAGATTGATCGAGTTTACTAGGGTCAACTCTAGGGGTGAACTTTGAGTCTTCTTTCTTAGGGGAGCTCGCTCCCTTGGTTGGGAAACTCGACTTGGGTTGACTAGACTGGTCACTATGGGTGGTCCTATATTCTTTTCGCCTCTTCAACTTTTCCTCCACATTCATGACATAACTGCTTGCTTGATCTATTGACTTGACTGTGATACAACTAAAGTCATAAAAAATGGCAGAACGGAACAACTAAAGTCATAAAAAATGGCAGAACGGAGACCAGAAATGTACCTCGTGACCTGTTGGCCGGCGGTCTCCTCGATCTGCACTTGTAGAGAAAGACGATAGAACTCAACAGTATACTTCGCCACAGTTTGTGTGCCCTGACGCAAGGTGAGGTACTCTTTGTAGGCTCGCTCGGCGTGATCTGATGACACACACTTATACTGCATCAACCTCTTCATCTCTTCCCACAACTCCGCGCGCTCTAGTCCTTGACGCTCCCTCGACCTCTGCAACTCAACCCACCATGTATATGCTAGTTCTCTCAACCGAGTGGAGGCTAGCGAGACGCGACAGGGCTCAGCTACATCGTGGTAGTTAAAGAAGAACTGGACGACATAAGACTAGTCGAAGAGCTGCTCCTCATCGAACCGACTTGCGAACTCTGGGAGCTCCAGCTTCACCCCTTACGTAGAGGGGCGCTCTGGTGCTCTCTGCTGACGGGCCTCCACCATGCCTGTGGGGTACTCGTTCCAGAAAGTATCATTGTCCCATACTGCTTCATCGTTGCGGTCCTGCTCACCTGGCGGCTGGTGCTGACGTACTCCGACGGGTGGTCGGCGCTCAGGTCGCGCCGGTCCCTGCTGAATCTGCCTCGGTCTGGCTTGCCCATGGGCGGGAGCCATCTGCGGCTGACGTTGGGGCACCGTGATGACAGGAGGTCCAAAGTAAGGTGAATGGGTATGTAGGGTCTCAGGTTCTAGGTGAGTAGGAATAGGATAATATGTGTTTGGGTTATGGGTCGGGCTAGGATAGTGGTGTTGGGTTAGATACGGTATTGGGTTTTGGATCGCGGTTGGGTTAATGGGTTGGTTCGAGTTCGGGTTCGGGTATAGGGTCTGGTTGGTATAATATTGAGTTGATTCGCCCGATTGGATGTGAATCAGGTCTATTCCTAAAAACTACTCGTCGGACCCAGATTTGGATAGGTTGGATCGATGATCGAGTTGTGGGGATAAAAGGCTTGGTTTGAACTCGATCCACGATCCATATGATTATGGGCCTGGTTTGACCCAGCTCAAATTCAAACTGGAGCTCCGTCCAGGTCCGATATGGGTTTGGGTCGGTATGGGATCCATTTTGTAGGTCAAAACTAACGGGTTGGGTCTGGTTCGGGGCGAACCGCGAACCAAACCCAACTGGGTAGGTTGGGTAAGTAGGTTCAGAACTCGGACCTGCTCCCGGGGACCCAAAGGATGGTCCACGAGACCCGGGCCCCATGTTCACGAACTCGGGTCTGGACCTTCTCGGGTCCAGACCTGTCCACACACCCCCGCTCCCGCTCGTGGGTTTGCCGCCTTACGGCTCCCACGCGCGGGCTCAAGGGGGAAGGTCATAGCCTTCCTGGGTCGGACAGAGGAACCTGGGTCCCTAGCAGTGCCCAGCGGGACGCTGGGACCCTGCAGGCCCGACCCACCTTGTGGCGCGAGCTCCCCAGTGCGAGGCCACAAGCCCGGGCCTGGGACAGGACCGAGCGTAACGCTGTGGTCCTGCAGCTCGGGCCCAGCCTGCGATGCAGTCGCAGGGGCTCGCTGCCACTATTGGGGTGCATTCGCACCTTGATGGTTCAGTGAGAGGGAACCCGAAACTGGGCTACCCACGGTCGCTGGTGATTCAAGATGGAGGAGAGGTATCGGATGGAGAGAACTGCCACAACCTTCATCCTTGTGCAGGGTTTCCTCAATGCCTTCTCGTCCCACCGTGTGTTGGAGCATCACCGAGGCTGGATCGATGGCGGCAATATCATCGGGGTTGTTCGCGCGCGTACCTAACTTGTTCAATAGCACCGCATGCGCATCTAATTTGGATTCAAGGCCACCCATTTGTGCTTCGATCCCGTCCATACGCTTCGACAGACCGGCGATGTCCTTACTTACGTGCGTCATACCCTCTTGAACTTTGGTCATCATGGCCATCAACTGCGCCATTGGATCTTCGCTGCCGATCGCCTCCCGTTCCTTTCCAGTCGCCGGATCGTTCCTCGCCTCTTGACCCATGTCACTGTTGAAGGAGGAAAACCCTGTGCTCTGATACCACTTTGATGCAGCCTTCACGTGTTCTTGATGATGGTTGTTGAAGGCACGACCCTCACGGTCGTGCGTTGGGCAGAATGGAATAAGAATGCCCACCAAGACGGTGAGGCATGATTTTTATTTCAATATCAATGTCAATGAACAAGGGAATGGATATAAATGAAAAAAAAAGAACAAACAGTGAACAGAAATAAGATGGAAAACGACTGGAAAAGAAAACAATGCTGAAAAGAAAGGCTGCTGTTATTCTTCAAAAAGTCCCCTTCATGCAACCCTAGACAGGGCTTTTAAAGACGTTCACTGGATTCGGGTCTCGGGTCTGGATCCAGACCCGAGACAGCTTCATTTTGGAACCAGATCGGTGGCGAGCCGGGCCTTCCCTCTTCTGGAGTAGGTGCGCAGTACATCCCTGCATCAGGTCACCTTATCTGTGATCGGTTCCTGCTGCTGGATCCGATCATCCATCCCTTGTGGTGGGTCGGGTTCCCTGGCCGTGCCAGCCTCAGCCCTGGAAACTTTTTGGTTTTGTTATATATTTCTTTTTGCATCTACCTTAGAATTGGTTGTATACATGAGTGAAGAGTAGACATGGACTAGGCTAGAGTAGGCATGTATAGGTGAAGAAGGCTAGATGAATTACCTTTATCACCTAGTATCCTTGGAACTAGCTAAGCACAGCAGGGGGTGAGTAGCTGCCAGAGTGGTCCCCCTTGACTAGGCACTGTATGGGTGGTTGCTTAGCTTCCATTGAAAATATAGCAACATAGATTGTAGAACACCGTTCAGTATAGGATTGTTCTTGACTAGATCTATATTGCTGTCATTTTCCTTACGGTGATCATGAAAAACTGATGGTGCAGACCTATAATAACGAACTTTGAGAATATTTTGAAGGTGTCATGATATTTTAAAGCCAGTATGATCTCTAAAAAGTAATAATATCAATATCGCTTATTTTAAAGGATGGTGTTTCTTTCTTGATATCTAAACAATAAGACCTATGTCACATAGGTGCGGGTGCAGATGAGGCGATTCGGCGCTTTAAAAAAACTTGGGTGCGGGGGTGCGGGGAGGATATATATATATATATTAACAGTTTTAAGTTAACACCACGTGTATTTGTGTGCATTGTTAAATTGTAATTCATAAGACAATGTATTATATATATATATATATTTTATATATATAAAAGAAGATACATATACATATATATATGTACATGTATCCATCTACATATATAAAATATATATTTCTTTAGTTGTAGGGGTATTTTAGTCATTTCTATATTTTACGCATATTCATGTTTTTTAATATGACTGTAATTCCTCTTTATTTTTTCTTATTTTTGTAATTTTTTTCATTTCTTATTTTTGTTCTTTTATGTAATATTTCTGTACACAGTCCGTGGCTGACTGTGTACACAGTTTAAAAGGTAGACGTTGGGCTAATTCCCAACGTTTCTAATAAGAGCCGTTGGGCTATCTCTTTAAGTGCTTATAAATAAGGTTATGTGAGCCCATTGAAGGAATGTATTACAATAAGGAGTTGTCTCCTTAAGCTTATAAACACTGTGCATTTATTGCACTTCTTTTGTGGTGTAAAGCTTATAAACACTCTGCATTTATTGCACTTCTTTTGTTGTGTAAAGCTTATAAACACTGTGCATTTATTTTGTGTCTTGAGTATTTGAAGTATCAAGTTATTTGAAAACTTGATTGTTTGCAAGTATTATTCACATGGTATCAGAGCAAGGTTGGAGAAAGAAAAATCGTGTGGATTCTCACTTTTTTGGGTGCCTCAAAAACCGTGCCTTCAATTTTTTTGTGATTGGAGTGGATTCTCTTGTTCATCCAATATTTTAGAAGACTCTTCTATCAAGAAAGGTCTAAAAATCCTTTATGGTATGTATTCTTTTTCATCATCTCTCCTCTCTAATGGGTGAAAAATACTCATTTTTCTCTTGGCTTCAAACTCAATGGGACCAACTATCATGTTTGGGCCGAAAACATGGAGGCTCATATTAAAGGGAAAGGGCTTTGAGGCTATGTCCAAGGCTCGATTCCTAAACCGGAGCCAAAGATAACCTTGTTGGAGAAAGGAGAAATAAAAATCCTTGAAGGCGAAGAAAGAACCAAGGCTCTTGAAGACTACACCAAAAAGCATGAAGAATGGGAGATGAGGAATTTTAAAATCCTCTCATGGATTTTCTCATCCGTAGAAACAAGAATTAACGCCAATATTATCAAGTTTAAGAAGGCTTCTCAAGCGTGGGAGTACCTTGAGAAATGTATATCTTTAGGGACTTATCCCATAAATATTACCTCCAAAAGAGGGCGCTAACTCTTCATCAAGGAGAGATAACTATAAAGGAGTATTTTGCCGAACTCTCTTCTATTTGGGATGAGCTTGCTATGCTCGAACTCAAGTGAAGTGGAGAAGCCATAGAGCTTCGTCATAAACAATTGGAAGAAAATAGATTTTTTAATTTTTTAAATGGGCTTAGGCCTGAATTCGAACAAATCCGGTCTTCTCTTTTATCCGCTTTTACTTTTCCCTCTTTCGAAGATGTAATTACTAAAGTAAGTGGGGAAGAGACTCGTATGAGAATAAGCAAGAACAACCCAAGTGTTCTAGCTACACCTTCCAATAATGAAGAAAATGAAGGAGTTAATGCCGTCAGACCGGGGAGCAACTTAAGGACCTACAAGCTTCCTCACTTCAAGAATCAAAACTCAAGTGGTCAAGGAGGGAAGAAAGATTATAGCAAACTTTTATGCCATTTTTGTAAGGAACCGGGGCATATCAAGCCTATTTTCCTAAAGTGGAAAAAGTTATTTGCCATGGCTACTACATCCCAACCTCAAAAGGAAGAGTGCTTGTCATCTTCAAATGGAGCTCTCTCATTGCAACAAATCGTGGATGCACTTAAACCTCTTCTAAAAGGGGTTATTTTCAGAGTCGTCATGTCAACCTCTTCTCCTCCCGGTAAGACCTCTTGGCTTTTAGATTCAGGTGCTTCTTTTCACATGACCCCAAGTTTTAGTTCTTTTTCCGAATACTCAAAAAATCTCACTCCATCTTTTGTTTCAACCGCGGATGGAACATCTCTTGAATTAAAAGGAATAGAAAATTTTGAAAAACAAGGGTTCTTTATTCCAAAAATTAGATTTATACCCAAATTAAACTTAAATTTGTTTTCTGTTTTTCAACTCTCGGATCATGGGTGTGATATAAAGTTTTCATCTAACAAATATTGGATATAGGATCGCCGGTCCGGGAGATTGATTGGGGAAGGCTCTAGGAAGGGCGATCTATACTATGTCGATTCCCTTCAAATTCCAAAGAACCTGTTTTGTAATGTTGTCCAACAAAAGGATATTAATGTGTGGCACAAGAGACTTGGACATCCAAATATTGCAAAAATTTCTCATTTACCTTTTGTTAAAAGTCTATGTAAAAGTGATTTCACTTGTAACGGCTGTATTTTTGGGAAAATGAAAAAATTGCCTTTTATCAAAGATCTATGTTTACAACAAGACCTTTTGAAATTATCCATTCAGATGTATGGGGACCAGCACTCGTCCTATCAAAAGGAGGCTTTGCATATTATGTCATTTTTGTTGACGACTACACGAGATATTGTTGGATTTATTTTCTTAAACACAAATATGAAGTTTTCTCGATTTTTAAAACCTATCATATGATGATTAAAAATCAATTTAGTGGGAATTTAAAAATTTTTAGAACTGACTCATGTGCAGAATACCTTTCAAGTGAATTAAAAAATTATCTTGAAAGTCATGGTATTCTTCACCAATGATCTTATCCGAAAACCCCTCAACAAAATGGATTAGTCGAAAGGAAGCATAAACATATAATAGAGACAACTCAAACATTACTTGTTTCTCAAAACATCCCAAAAGGTTTTTGGGCTGAAGCGACTTTAACATCTGTCTATCTGATAAATCGTATACCTTCTAAAAACTTGAACAATATCTCGCCTTTTGAAAAATTGTATACCAAAGAACCCGACTATAGTCGGTTGAGAATTTTCGGTTGTAAATGCTTCGTTCTTACTGACAAGCTTTCACCAAAAGCCATTGCCTGCACTTTTCTTGGATATTCTGAAACCCAAAAAGGGTTTCGTTGTTATGATATTAAGAATGACAAGCTATATGTTTCCAGAAATGTGAGTTTTCTGGAAAATGTTAATGGTTTTGAAAGGAGTGAACCCTTTGAAGAAAACATGAATTACTCTTTTTTATTTGAAATGTTAGCACATGATGATGATAGTGATGACGATTTCATTCATAATGATGTCAATGATAAAGAAGATGGCTCTTTCCATCCACCTATCTCCCAACATAGAAATGAAGGAGCATTGAGAGATCCTATAACATATACCCATAGAGATAAAAACAATTTTAGGAGTGCAATTGAAAAATTCAGTGAACCTAGTGGGTCTAATTCAACAAATAATGAAAACTTACAAAGAACTGAGAGAAGTAGAAAGATGTCTTCTAGGTTTATTTCATATGATTCGTTTACTCCTAAACATAGAGTCTGCTTTAGCACCATTCATTCCTATATAGAACCCAAAAATTTCGAAGAAGCCAAAAAGAATGATGAATGACTGAAAGCAATGGAATGTGAGCTTTCAGCTCTCAACAGGGCAAATATTTGAGAGTTTCATGATCTTCCTAAGAGTAAGAAAGCAATAGGGTGTAGATGGCTATTTAAGGTAAAAACTAAGAGCGATGGATCTCTTGAGGGATATAAGGCTCGATTAGTTGCAAAGGGATATAGTCAAGAATACGGGATTGACTATGAAGAAACTTTTGCCCCTGTGGCCCGAATGGTCACTGTCCGATGTCTCATTATCGTTGCCTCAATCAACAAATGGAACATCTATCAAATGGATGTTAAAAATGCCTTCCTAAATGGTGATCTTAATGAAGAGGTATATATGGATGCTCCACCAGGAATGAAGACTCCCAAAAGGAAAGTGCTTCGCCTTCGAAAAATACTTTATGGTTTAAAACAAGTTCCAAGGCTTGGTATGATAGATTTAACTCCGTAATGTTAGAAAATGGTTTTTCTTCCTGTTTCATTGACACTACCTTATTTGTTAGAAAAACCAATGCAGGGATTGTCATTCTGCTCTTATATGTGAATGATATGCTTATAACCGGAAGTGATTCTAAAGGGGTTAAAAGCATAAAATCAATTTTTAAGGATAGGTTTGAAATGTCTGATTTGGGATTTCTAACTTATTTTTTGGGTATTGAAGTAGCATACTCTCATAACGGGTATTTTTTATCTCAAACTAAGCTTGCCTCTGAGATTATTGACAAGTCAGGTATTACGGATGATAAGGTTTGTGAAACTCCTGCTATAGTAGGAGCTAAAATGAAGATTGATGATGGTATTCCTCTCTTCGATCCTACCCCCTACAGACAGCTTGTGGGATCTTTGATGTATCTAAGTATTACTAGACCAGATATCTCTCATGCAGTTCATACTGCAAGTCAGTTCCAACATGCACCAACATCAATTCACATCTATATCACATGGGTACGGGTGCGATACAGGTGCGGTGCGATTTTAAAATTTTTGGACACGGGGACTCGGCTATATATATATATATATATATATATATATATATATATATATATATATATATATATATATTAAAAAAAAGTGCAAAGACACATCACAATCACAGTCTGTGACTGTGCACAACACAGTCCATTGTGCACAGTGACACAACCTTTTTTATATATTTTTTTAAATAAAAAATATAAAAAAAATGTTTTTTTTAGTTTTTTCACCCTACAAATGGACATTTTTGGACTCGGTCAACGTTGACCGAGTCCAAAACAAGGACGGACTCGGCCTCGACTTGTTGACCGAGTCCGACTCAGCGTTGACCGAGTCTGGGCCGTGTCCGTGTCCGCACCCGAGTCGACATGCCTCGACACGCCTCGACACGGGTCCGTGTGACATAGGTTCACATGAGTGTCATCTTGCAGATTGTGAGATACATAAAGGGCACACTAAACAAGAGAGTATTATTATCCTCTTCTTCTGAATTAAAATTAATTGCGTATATTGACTCTTACTGGGGAGGTGACCCAAATAACAATCACTCTACCACTGGTTTTTATGTGTTTTTAGAAGACTCGCTGATTTCATTGAGATGTAAGAAGTAACAAAAAATGTCTCTATCCTCAACAGAAGCTGAATATTGTGCCATTACGACTACTACCATGAAAATTGTATGGATTCATCAACTATTAAAAGACATGGGGATCTCAATAGAAGGGCCCAACAAGCTATGCTGTGATAACAAGAGTGCAATATACAATTCAAAAAATCATACTTTTCATGAGCGGACTAAACACATTGAGATGGACTGTCACTATGTTCGGGAAGTGTATCTGAAAGGAGTTATAGATCTTCCATATGTAACTTCAGAATATCAGTTGGCAGATTTCTTCACCAAAGCTTTGTGTGCTCCGCGGTTCAATTTCCTCCTTTGCAAACTTTCGGTCATCTTGCCCTAAGTTTGAGGGGGGTGTTAAATTGTAATTCATAAGACAATGTATTATATATATATATATATTATATATATAAAAGAAGATACATATACATATATATGTACATGTATCCACCTACTTATATATATAAAATATATATTTCTTTAGTTGTAGAGGTATTTTTGTCATTTCTATATTTGACGCATATTCATGTTTTTTAATATGATTGAAATTCCTCCTTTTTATTTTTTCTTATTTTTGTAATTTTTTTCATTTCTTATTTTTGTTCTTTTATGTAATATTTTTGTACACATACAACAGTCAGCCACTGACTGTTGCACACAGTTTAAAAGGTAGACGGGCTAATTCCCAACGTCTCTAATAAGAGCCGTTGGGCCCAACGTCTCTTCAAGTGCTTATAAATAAGGGCTATGTGAGCCCATTGAAGGAATGTTTTACAGTAAGGAGTTGTCTCCTTAAGCTTATAAACACTGCATTTATTGCACTTCTTTTGTTGTGTAAAGCTTATAAACACTCTGCATTTATTGCACTTATTTTGTTGTGTAAAGCTTATAAACACTGTGCATTTATTTTGTGTTATTTGAAGTATCAAGTTATTTGAAAACTTGATTGTTTGCAAGGATTATTCACATGTATATATATATATATATGGACTTGATTAGGGTTAACTGAATCTACTTTTGGATAGAAATGGACCTCGGTGTGGTTGACTTCACCTAACACAAGGGAAGTTGCGGGTGCGACATGGGTGTGGTGCCCTGTTAGAAGAGTCAGCGTGACATAGAATAAGACCCTTTTTAACCATTTTTATATTTTTGTGGCTTTGTATTTTTTTAAATATATACTCCTATTATTTATATTTTTGTATATGCCACACTTTTTTTAAAATTTTCCAAAAGGACAAGTTTTAAATTTATCTCAAGATTTTTCCTCACTGAGATTTTCCATTTGATACTGGTACTGACCACAGCATGCTGCTTAGGTGATGAGAATGACAATTTTGGTCCATTGTTCTTGGGTAATGTGGCTAGTCATCAGTGGAGACATGTTCAGCATCATTAATGATTGCAGCAATATCATGCAAATGGATGTGAATATTCAGGATCCTATTCCTTGTTTAGTTTGACCATTGTATGACTACAGCATCCAATTGCAAAGTTCTGTACCATGCAGCATATATGCATTGTCTTGGGCATTGACCTCCAAGATATTTATTAGATTGTCAGCTGGGTCTCAAGATTTACCCAGACACCCTCTGGTAAACAATATTACAAGTTTAACAACTCCAGAAGTATTTATATATACCCCTTCAGCTATATGTCAACCTTTGACAACTAATATTCTAGCTTTCATGAGAGTATTCCACATAAAAACATGTGAAAACAAAAGTGTCAGGGTGTTTATGGGACTATCCTCTGTGGTTCAGGATTTCTGGCAGAGAGACCAACCAATTGTGCATTTCTAGGAGCCAATGTATAACATGAAATAGCTGGGTTCTTTTCGACCACATGCCAACTAAATCAGAATGATGTTTGACAGAAGCTTGGGAGTGAACAATAACCTTCAAAAGAGGCCCCAATATTTGTGGAAGTCAAACATAAGTACGCATGTGTGTGTGTGTGTTGAAGATTGTGGATTTCCTTTTCTTCCAAGCAAAAGGTTAGGATGTTTTATAATAGTTATTCTACAGTTAAGTGGTTGTAAAATCTCCATAACGTGTAGGTTATTCAACATATGATAATTTTTTCACTTAATGCACATACTATGGGAAAGAGAGTTATAAATTTTTCTATTGTTTGGTGTCTGAACAATAAAAACTATTTTTGTCATTCGTTGGTATTTCATATGCTGAGCCTTTAGTATCAATCAGGTGATTGCTTCGGAAAATGAGTCCGTGAGGTGGACCACTCCCCTTGGCCTTCCAGTCGTGCAACCTTACAAGAAGCAAGGCAGGTGTCTTGTAAGTGTTCTCTTCTCTCTTGCTCACTAGTTGGTGAGTGAAACTATGACTTCTATTTCATGAATAATGGTCCTGTTTAAGAATAAATCTTACTATTTCATTCTGTAATTTTTCAATCAAGTGTGTTTCTCCATTTGTAAATTGATGTTTAATTGGTACTGCAGATAAAAACTTCTTTACAGGTTTTGGCATTACAAAAAGAAACAGATAAGGTTACCTTTTTGTTCTAGTTTAACAACATATCTATTGAGTGACTGAATGGAATTTTACAAACATTATTCATATTACTTGTATCTCGGTTCTGTCATGTTCACTACATAAGCCTTCTTCTTAGGTCATGATTAAGAGGCAGAGGACTGCTTTTCCCCCTAATTTTGTTCATTCCCTTGATGGATCACACATGATGATGACAGCTATTGCCTGCAAAAAGATTGGACTGAATTTCGCGGGTGTGTCTTCTTCTCTCATCTCTTGAACGTGGTGTATTTTGTGTTGTCTTTTAATTTTGTGACTCGCTTCAGGAGTTCATGATTCATACTGGACACATGCATGCGATGTGGATGAAATGAACAGAATACTGAGGAAGAAATTTGTGGAACTCTATGAACAGCCGATTCTGGAAAATGTAAGCATTGAAACTTGTCTTAACCAATGCACATATTTGATAAATTTTTTAGAAAACACCTTTTTTGTGGAAAAAAAAGGGCCAAACTTCTGCAGGAAAATGTCCTTTATTTCTTTTATGAAGTGAGTTGTTTCCCATCATGTCAATGATCCTTATAGAGAAAGAAGCAAGAATACCAAAAGGCCAAAGTGGCTTCTATGAGTCCTTGACATCAGCCTACATTATTTTAGAAGTGCCAGAAAACCTCACTGGAAATAAACTGGGGCTAAAATAGCTGATGCTTTTTCTTCTCTTTCTTTAGAAGTTGAACTGTTTTTTCATCACTAATAAAGAATTAGGCATTTAAATTGGTCATCACCAGGTACTTGTACACATTCAACTGTCTGATATGTATTATGCAAGGTAACATGTGACTGCAAATTTTGTGCATATCTGATTATTTTATCAGATCATTTTCATAGCATTGAAAGAAGTGTCCTGATTCATTTGTATGATAACCTACATTATGTGGTCATTTGTCAATAACCAGATTTTTCCCAATCATCTTTTGAATCAAGGATATACATTCTTTTCAAATGGCAAATATTCATTTTATTAGGTTCTTGTCATTTGCTGCTACTGAAGTATCTGTGCTGGTGCAGTTGTTGGAAAGCTTCCAGAAATCATTTCCTAAGTTGAGTTTTCCTCCTCTTCCAGACCGTGGTGATTTTGATCTGAAGGAGGTTTTGAAGTCACCTTATTTTTTCAACTGATTTCTTTCTACAGCCAGCCAGCCTTTGTTACAGGACAAGGTTGGAGTGCTTACTCTGTATAATCAATCTCATTCTGTTTCTACCATTACTGTATAAGATGGCAGATTTCTATTCTTTTCTCACTCATGCCTCACCACTTGAAACATGAGCTTTTTGCATAGTCTCCACCACAGTCGTGCTGACAGATGCTTATCTCCCTGTAAATATTATGTGAAGACGGCTCTTCAAGAGAGGCATTCCTGACTGCATCTGAACACCTGCTTTCTCTGTTTGCCCAAAGAGATCTACAAGTGTTGTATTTCTATGTACTAATCTTGTATTCAATTTGATATTTGCCGCATGAACCTTTTGTGCTTGGTGTCTTGATCTTCCCTCCAAGTATCAGTTTTGGGTAGGAAAAACAATGTATGTTGAAGAGAAAACAGAATGCCCAAGTGGTTGCTGTTTGGAAATCCTAGAAACGCACAATAGAGGTGTAATTTTAGCTCTAGGTTGTTAAAACATGCATGTTTGTAATTGTTGATTTCTTTTAATGTAAATAGTGATCTATTTTTTATTTTTGGTACCAAGTAGCATGTTTCAATGCCCAATGTTAAATTCTGCAAAGCTGCTTTTTTTATATTTAGCAAAGGAAAACACCGGTTCAGGTGGTGGGGCTCAGTAGGGGTGTCAACGGGTCAGATTTGTTTCGGACCCAGGTGGAACCAGATTCAAACCTGTTTTGAGATGATGATACCAGGTCCGGACCCAGGTCTATTGGACCTGCCATAAGAGAAAATATACCCGGATTCTAGAAGGATTACATGAACTAAACCCGAACCATACCTGGTAAAATAATATGTTTTATCATTTTTACATTGAAAATTTGTGGATCTTAATTGAAACTTGGGTTGGCCCCGTGTTTGGTATGAAATTTCACAAACCACACCCGACTCTGGACCCTTCATGTCCAATCTGGATTCTAATCGGGCCTTCTTATTTATCACCAAACCAGTTTGGTACGGGTCGGGTCTGGGTGAAAACCTGACCCATTGACACCCCTACCCAGGAGAGAATGATGCCCTGCCATATGAGACACTGGATTGGTTAAAACCCCTCAGCCACCCTCTTCATCCACCAAGGAGCTTGCTGCTTCAATCTTACAGGAAGGCCCGAGAACTGAATTCTCTACGCACTTCAGCTTGAATGCCTTTTGCCGACCCAACTAGTCAAGTGGATAGGGCCCCCGTGGGCTTTTCTATGACTAGATGCAAATAGCAAAAGCAGGTGCAATTTTCTGTGTGAAAAATGCATATTGCAGTTGGATGCATTTGCCAGTGTGGTAGTGCACATTGGAGAGAGAGAGAGAGAGAGAGAGAGAGAGAGAGAGAGAGAGAGAGAGAGAGAGAGAGAGAGAGATGTTGCCGGAAAAGACTTCAGAATTTTTTTATGAGCCATTCAAAAAATATCCCTCAAGAATGAAAGAAATTTCCGATTTGGTTAGTTTCTTTTATTCATTTAGCACCAAGTGGGAAGAAACTTACAGCTTCGACCTGTTCCACATGCAATGTTTTTTTATTTTCATATTTGCTTCTCTCCCTCCATCTCTCTGGCTATGCCTTAAATTTACACGCATGAATGGTACACTAAGCATCAAACATCATCAAAATGGGCTGTCTAGGACCAGATAACTGTATTTTTAATGATCTAATTCATTGGTTTATGAGGTAAATCCTGGTATGCAGATCGCACCTTCGTTTCCAGCAAACGGACATAGCTATCAAGCATTGAGATCACAGCTTCAAATTCAGTTACTTGTTGCTCTATTGAATGTATCTGCTGAACATACTCGTCGAAATTGCCATTCTTTGCCTTTAGTTGCTCAACAAACACTCTTAATCCTGAAGCAATATCTCCAAAATTTTGGTATTCTTCTGCTACTTTGAGGTTCATCTTCTCCAAAAGCTCCAGAAGGTTGCCTGTTCCCTGCAAAAAGATGATCCTCGTCTTTTCAATAATTCTCAGGTTATACTGGCATTCAATAATACAGAAGATTAGCATGGACCATGCAAATGGATGACACACAAATTGAGAACTTATTCATGAATAATCATCCAAATTAGTAAGCCCACACCAACTTGGGCCAAGCCACCATGAACCAACGTGGGCTACCAATTCTCCAACATGACTCTGGGTGGAATGGTCTTAACTCTTAACCATAGACAGATAAATTAAGAAAGAAGTTGCACGCTGCAACTGTCGATCAATACAACAGAATGACCCTCTACAACACACAATACATAGCAGCTATTAAGGCATATTATCCAAATATGACTCCTGAAAGATTAAACGTAGTTCGTCTACCAAAGAAACATGAAAAGATGAAAACGTAATGCAGTATTTGAATAGTAAATGTACAATAGGCTAAGAATATCTACATGACCTACAATTGGAAATAATTTTAGCAGATTGAGCTGGTGTAAAACCAAGGTGGACTTTTGACACAAGAAGAGATCCTTTGACATGATCGGTTCCATAGATCTAATACATGCATCATAGCAGCAACTTTCTTGGAAACCAGCATTGAGTGAATCAAACAACTAATATTAATTTCACTGTGATGGCTGCTTGTTAGGAGTTGCAAAACTCCAAGCAGCTCAACTATTGATGCCACATAACAGAGGCATGCTTTTGAAAAGGTTATGCAAATAAAGCACTCAAGAAAACAAAAGAGAGGGTGTCATAATATACAGCAGAAGGATGACTCAATAACAGCTTAGAAATGCGATCAGTGCACCAACTTGACGGTACTGCTTGGTGCAGCCTGACATTTTCTTCTACCCTTAAGGATCACAAAGCTCCCATACAAGGTAAAAAAAAAAGAGAGGGAAAAACCATGACAAGATCTAACAATAACTGACAAGCAACCAGAGCAATAGGACCCCATAAAAAGAATTCAATCACCTCAAATATGAGCTAAAAATCAAGGGTGAATTTCTACATGGAATAAAACTGGTGGGATACAACTAAATAGATGAGGATGAAGATAAATGCCTACCAGACTCTTAGCAAATGAAAGGAAAAAACATAGAAAACTAAAATCACAGAGAACAAACAGACAATTTCATAAAGCTAGATTGCTTGATATTCCACCAATATGCCAGATGAAAACCATACACTAAAACACCATTACATTTCCTATCATACTTCCCTGTTGACATTACTTGCCATTAATAATTTGAAAAAAACAAGTTTTTTATTTATCATGGGATTTTCACTTGCCAAGAAAATCCCGATACTAAGAGTTGTAATAATGCAGTCTTCAATGGTCTCCAAAAAGAGTTGACAACTGAATGTATAAAACCCATAAACAAACATATCAAAGGAAATGAACTACAGAAAAGAAATAACTAGAAGGATCCAAATGCTTAACCTTTCCACAAGGACAAAACCCTATACGGCCTTGGTATAAAGAGGCTTGCCTATATTATAGTTGATCAATGTACACAACTGCAATAGTGACTGATGTAATATCCAAAATAGACTCTTGGGAAACTATTTGCGACCCTTGTGGGTAGAGAACCCCTTAGTTGGAACTCATATGGGCAGGCTGTTTTGACCAAATGTAACCCCATGGATGTGTTCAGCATGGTGAATATGGTAAGGATCAGCCCTTGAATCCTATTTTTTTAATGTAAAGAAATGATTTTTTGAAGATTGAAAATTCAGTACATTGTATGCCATTGATTTTCAGCCCTTGAAAAATTTGACACACATTGGAAAAACATGTTCCCAAGGCCAGTTTCTACTAAACCAAATACGTAGATCACACTGAAGGGTCAGCTGTGAAAAAAAATTAAAGAGTAAAAAAAGTGCAAATTTTCACTGGGGTGTGTGTGTGTGTGTGTGTGTGAGTGGGTGGGGGGGGGGGGGGGGGTTCTTACCCACAAGGTAGCAAACATTATCCCCTCTTATTTATCAGGAAATATATTGGCCAAAGTAGGCAACATCCAATTCCAAATAGCCATGAGGACCTATATGCTCTTGTATAAAAATACAGTCACTATCTATGTCACATGGGTGCGACACGAGTGCGGAGCAATTTCAAAAATTTTGGACACGGGAACATGGCTATATATATGTATATATATTTAATATATATATATATAACAATAATAAGACTGTCAAAGTTGTGCCCATTAGGGTATGTTTGATGCGCCGTTCCCAGCGTGATTGGGATGAAAATCTCGCTGGGAACGGTGATTTCCGACAAACGTTGGACCCGGCGAACGGCATTCTGCGCGTCCACCGCGTCCTTATACCTATGATCTTTTCGTTCCACCCTCCCCCCTATTACAGGAACGAGGAGAACGAAAATTTCTCGACGGGCATGCCTCTCTCGCCCAAAATTTTTGAGTACGCACCGATGGTCGGCAGGGGGAGAGGCGAAGACAGTAGTTAGAGGAGGAGGGTGCTGGACGGCTGGCAGAGGGGGAGGCGAGGATTTGTTTTTCCGTTTTTCCCGTCCATCTCTTTTCCGTCGTTCCCTTCATTTTCCTGCAAATCTTCTCCCTCTTTCTCTCCCTCTTTTCTATCCATTGGGAAATTAGAGTTAGGTTTTTGCACAGAGGGAGCAAACTCTCGCTCTCGATTGCGATAGAGTTATTTCCTTTCTGGTTTACAAAGGGAGAGAAATGAAGGAATTCATGGGCATCGATCTGTTCATATAGTCTTCAGTGCCCTTTTGTTACTTTTTTTATGGTGTAATGAGAAAAAAAAGAGCGAAAAAGAAGAATGCAACTTAAAGTTTTTTAATCTATGGTGCTCTGTTTTTTGCTTTGCAATTGGGAAATTTCATTCATATGGCGATCTTCGTCTCCAGGTTCGTTATCGGGTTTACGACAGTATGGCAGCTCGCGTTCGTGACTCTTGCGGTAGTCCCTTTGATTGCCATCATCGGCGCTATTCACACAATTACGCTGGCCAAGCTTTCCACCAAGAGCCAAGATTCTCTGTCTGGAGCAGGAAACATTGCTGAGCAGGTACACACAAAATCAATACACAATACAGAGACAAATTCCCTTCTGTTTTTGTTTGTTTTGGAGAATGAAATTCTCTATCTGAAAGTAGTTATTCCCAGAGAAGAAATGGATCCTTAACATTCCTGTTATAAGTTACGGATTTTCTGGCATGCCACCAGCATTGCCGACCAACATTGGTAGCTGGTTGATCACTGGCACCATATTTAATTTCTTTGTTTTCCAGTATTGGAAGAGGTGGTGGCAGCGCTACAACTATGTGTTGTCGGCTGCACTTGATGCAGGGACTGCATTCATGGGTATGATAGGCAATAGGAACGTCAAGTGGTGGGGGACTGAACTGGATCACTGTCCCTTGGCTTCATGTCCTACTGCTCCTGGAATTATTGTTAAAGGGTCACTGGCACCATATTTAATTTCTTTGTTTTCCAGTATCGGAAGAGGTGGTGGCAGCGCTACAACTTTGTGTTGTCGGCTGCACTTGATGCAGGGACTGCATTCATGGGTATGATAGGCAATAGGAACGTCAAGTGGTGGGGGACTGAACTGAATCACTGTCCCTTGGCTTCATGTCCTACTGCTCCTGGAATTATTGTTAAAGGGTGCCCTGTTTTTTAGCTTGTCTTTCTTCTTTTTTGGTTTTCTTGTATATAAAGGCTTCCTTGTGCTAGTACTCTAGGAATTAGAATGGCCTGTGAGCGAGACAGGTAATCTAAAATCAATTGAGAGACAATGTGCGGAACTGTGTGTGTGCAAGAGAAAGCTGACTTATTCCAAATTGACCTAACTTGTGAGTTAACTCTGTTGAGTCCCTGGTTGCAACCAAATGACAACCTCGACCAATTCGATCAAGCAAAATAACCAGTAGGTTCATAGAAAAAAATGAAAGAGACTAGGGGGTCAAATTAGATAGTTGGATGGCTAAGTCTTAGTATCATAACCGAAGAGTCTTGGGTTTAAATCCCACACAGATAATCCCCCAACATGCCTATCAAAAAGAAGAAATGAAGGAGGTTAGATTATTTTTTTTAACCCACAAACACATTGGAGCTCAACAGTGGTTGCTGTTTGTTACAATTGAGCCAAGTTTGAGATCATAAAGAGCTAAACAAGCTGAGCTCGAGCTGGCTTGTTTACAATTGTTTCATAGCTAGAATTAATGGGGTTTCAAACAAATATGTTGTTTGAGAGATGAAAGCAATAAAATCTTATCTTTAAACCTATAGCTTGCAAAACCAAATACTTTGATCATTTGTTTTACAACATATTATCTGATGTAAAATATATCTAATATATATATTACCATTTAAAGAGGTTAATTATATGAACTGAGCTGAGCCGAACACCTGCTGTTCATGTTCAGCTTCCATGCTGAGGTTATTTTATGAATTTGAATGAGTTCTTTACAAGCCAAACATGAGTTGGGCAATGAGCAGCTTAGCTTGTTTCTCAGCCCTACTTGTGCATGATATTGTTGTGCAGGATCCTTAAAAAAAAGAAAAAAAAGAAAAAGAAAAGATCAATAATTGGCCTATGCCTATCACAATCATTGAACTTTTGCTAGAGGATTGGGATTAGGAGCCACATATTACGTTACAGTCCTGTTCTTCTGCACTGAAAGTAGTTCAAAGGCTTGGATATAAGAGTGGCTTTGCTATTGGGATTAGGAGCCATATATTTCATTGTTTTTTGTTGCTATGCACCTCTTCTTCTCTGCTTTCATGCACTTTGTTGTTTGCTTTTCTTTCGTTTCATGTTGATTGTGTTTTTCTTTCAGCTTGATGCAATTTGTTATATTGATGATTTTTTATTCCTTATGCTACAATGTCACAAGGTGCTACTGATCAAGCTTCCATTGCACCTGCTGAGGATGCTACTATCACAAGGTGCTACTGATCAAGTTGTTATATTGACGGTTTCTGGTTTCTTTCAGGTTGTGTTTTTGAGGTTGCAGGGATTTACTGATTTAAGTTCTTGGAGGAGCGAAATTCTGGGAAATTTGTAACTTCTTTTGGTGTCTCCAATTCGTTTTCTGGCGTTGAGCTTGAAGGGAAAAGTGGGTTTCACTTTGTTTCATGTTGCAGTATGTATTTGGCTTAGTTAATGCATGTTGGGAGGGGGGGCTATTGTGACTGATTTGGATTAATGATTTTGGTCTGTAATTTGTGCATTCTTGTAGCGTTCATTCTGATGGATTCTTGTACACTATATGTTAATGATGGTTGTAATGCGAACTGTGTACATATGAGTAATATGATTGATGGGCTCAATAGTTGAACATTACCTGAAATTATTGACAAAGGCTCTTACAAGAGTAAAATCTCATGGTTGAGTCATTTTTCACTTCATTAAGGTATATATTTTTCATAGCTCTCAGGGGGGACTTTGATGATGCTCTCTCATTAGAGGGAGGGACAAGTAGACAGCACGGGTTAGTTACAGGAAGTTGCATGGGCAACAATGAAGGCTGGGTTCAACCAAATGGCCTCTTGCCCAATGGCCTTTTACCGAATGTTGCAACAAGTGTAATTTTGCATCATGTTTCAATTATGTTGATTCTTTGGATACCATCCACTGTACTCATCAATGATGCCGAAATGTATATTTTGGGAACGTGTGTATGTGCCTTTTGAATTTGTAAATGCTATATTTGAAAATCAAAGTTGTTACCATGCTGCTCCTTTGTAATGCTATATTTGAAAATCAAAGTTGTTACCACTATGCTTCTTTGAAGCAACCTCCATTTTTCATGATTGTTCAAAAGGAAAAAAAATCATGAATTTAGTAATTGGATTCATATTCGGGCAAAAAACCATAATAAACTTCTTAAAACATGTAAAATGGTGGACGGATTGGGTCATACGATCCAAAATGAAGTAATTTGACCCATTATCCATGACTGTCCAAGTTGTCCACACATCGTCATCAAACAATGGACATTTGGAACATAACATCTGAGTACAGTCTAAACAAACGTTGGACTTGGAACACTTGTTACGGAACGAACAGAACCAATGTTCTATTCCATTCTTTTTGTTCATTTCGTCCAACCCTGGACAAGCCATCAAACATACCCTTAGGGGACACCGTTATATATATATATATATATATATATATATATATATATATATATATATATATATATATATATATATATATATATATATATATATATATATATATATATATAAAGATCATTTTTTTTAGTTTTTATGTCTTTTGCCATAAAAATGGACAAAAATAGACTCGGTCAAAGTTGACCGAGTCCAAAATATGGATGGACTCGGCCCCGGTGCGTTGACCGAGTCCGACACTTAGTTGATCATGTCCGCACCCATGTCGGGGCGTGTCGACGCAGGTGCGTCGACCTTATAGCCGAGCCCGTGTGACTTAGGTCACTATGTTTATTTAGTCAAGACAACGTAACAATCTATAGGCCGACATATTCGTCTTAAAGCTACCAATTCTTTTAAAATGAGATATTATTTAACTTCTATGCAATATGACATTAGAGCAATGAAGAGAAATTTATATTGGGAAAGAAAACAACTTTAGATAAAAAAAGAAAATGATATGATATAAATGGTTAAGAAAGAAAAAATCATAAAGATATATAAATCTATTAACCAGATCAAGGGTGAACATTGGGCTGGGTAGTTAATAAGCTTGATGTACCAGGTCTGAGAATAGCAGTGCTATATATATATATATATATATGCGAGTCAAAAGCACCAACTAGTCGGCCTAGGCACAAGTAAAATGTCTAGGCTTTGCAATTCCTAGGTGAGTAGCTTAACAAGTACCATTTTTGCCAACTAGTCATCAACTAGGGCGCTTAGTTAGCAATTAAGTTGACCTCGCTTAGGCGGAAGAGAAGTTTTAGCTATTTTTTACTATTATAATTTTTTTTTAAATATGAGGAAGGGGGTTAATTTTAAATGATTATGTTATATATGCATATATATATGTGTGTGTGTGTGTTCATTTGTTTCTGATGAATTTTTTTGTTAAAGGCTGAAAGTGAGATAATATATATATGTGATTTTTGTTTGTATATATGTGTGAGATTTTGTAAATTTTTCTATAAAAGCTTGAATGCATGTTTAATATTATTGATTATGTAATATGTTATTTATATATGTATGTACTATTGTGCTTATACGAAAGGCGGAAAGCATGATATATATATATATATATATATATATATATATATATATATTGATTATGCTATGAATAAAATATGTGTGTGTGTTACAATCGATTTTCCTGTGAAACGGTGAGCATATTTTGCTGATTATACCAGAGTTACCAGTCAAGGAAGCGGGAGCGGGAAGCGAGGCACTTTCAAACATTTAGGAAGCGGGGAAGCGTGGGACCACTTAGAAGAAAATTATGAACAGTCTCGGAAGCGACCTAGGAAGCGAACCGGAAGCGAGGGGAAAGCGAAAAAAAATGAAAAATGGGGAAGCGTGGAGGAAGCACGCTTCCCATAAATGGGAAGCCTGTTTCCCATAAAAGGGAAATGTGCTTCCCATAAAAGGGAAGAGCGCTTCCCAAAAAAGGGGGACGCTTCCCCCACGCGTTTCGAAAGCGCGACGTTTCGCGCTTCCCCTTTTACCTAGGCGCTTCCGGTAACTCTGGATTATACTGAATATGTTATGAATAATTGAATATATACATATATATGTATGTAAGTATATTCTGCAATAGTTGGCAAACTTGGTGAATCAACTCGTGACTTGCCCGAGTTGTCTCAGATCGGGAACTAACCGAGTTAAAAAAGTAGTATAACTCGGTTAGAACCAAACTCGGACGAGTCACATTTTAACTCGACCGAGACAGCTAAGACTCAACTGAGTTTATCATTGACTCAATTGAGTCTTAACTACCATGTTGAAACTTCATTAACTAAAAGCATAAACTAAAAGCATGTTTTGGTAAAAGCATTAAACATGTTTTGCTGAAAATTCAAAACATTAATTAAAAACATTAAAAGCTTTCAATTTTCCAAAGCTAGATTTGAAAATATTTCTACTTTCCAAAATTGCATTTGGCATTGGTACTCGGTGGATGAGAATTTATTAGCATTCAAGAGAGAGAGAGAGAGAGAGAGAGAGAGAGAGAGAGAGAGAGAGAGTTAAATGATCATATTTAATACTGAAATAATGATAATAAATAAGCATTTCACCAGAATGACACTTATTTTAATGTACCTAATTAACTCTCATGCAATTATCTACATTTTCTGAAAATTTTATGTTTAGAAAATTAGAATATAAAATATCATGATTACAATGTGAAATTTATGTTTTATCAAGTACATTATGATATTTTGCAAATAACACACTATTTTTTAATTTCAAATAGTGAAAATGCCATTTTTTAAAATTAAAAATATATATTTAATATATATATATAATTATGTTTATTACTATATATAATAAATCACACCTAATATGTTATTTTTTATTTTTGTTTCATAAATTACATACTTATTATTTATTTTTAATAAATTAAATAAAAATTCTTGACTCACCCAAGTTACCGAGTTGTATGTGGCCCATCCGATACCGAGTCCTAATAATGCCAACCATGATATTCTGGTTATATATATATTGTGAAACATGTATAATTGTATACTTGTCTAATGAAAGCATCTTATTACCAAAAGAATTAAACATATTTTTATGTATATTTTTTATTTTTTAATTGGGGAACTAACTAGCCCGACTAGTTCCACCTAGTCCCTGACTAGTCTTTTTAGGGGTCTACCGACTAGGCACCGTCTAGCGCTTTTGACCACATAGAATATATATATATATATATATATATATATATATATATATATATATATATATATATATATATATATATATGAGTTACTAGAATATGAGAACTGAAAATATGAGAACTGATGTGTGCATTGCAATTTTCGTGGATTTTGTACCCTTTTCTCTTGAATCTAACCCTTCGGGTGCGGGTGCGGGTGCGGGGGTGCGGCAAAAAAAAAAAAATATATATATATATATATATATATATATATATATATATATATATATATATATATATATATATATATATATATATATATAGTCCAAAAGTTGGACATAAATGACCCTGGGTGCGTTCAGGTTGACCACACCGGCTGCCGCACCCACGTCGCATCACATCGATGCGGGTGGGGCACCTAGTGGACCGAGTCCCTGTGAGATAGATCTAACCGTACGAATGTGATATACATGCTTTGTTTGATAAGAATTCGCTCTTGAATCATCCGATTTTGATGCATAAAGAAGATTTTTTTAAGGCTTTAAAATCACTGGCTCATAATCTTGATCAATATTCAAGCATTCAAAGATCACATTTTCAGTAAAAATATATGATCCAATGGTTGATTCCTAGCAAATTCATCATGCCAAGCACATCCACATGGTTGGATTTGCAAAAAAAGTGTTGAAAATGCCCATATTTTGAATTCTCATATTCTAGTGATTATATATATATATATATATATATATATATATATATATATATATATATATATATATATATATATATATTACTTATTTATTTATGATGTATAAGAGGCAAGTGGCATGCCATTTGTTGCCATGGTGCCAGTAATGTGGCTACAAGTTGCTCAAGGGCTATTCAGTTTCATCCTGGCACCAGCCCCGGCTATCTCTGAGCCCAATAAGAGCCGACTTAAGCACAATAGGACCAGGGAAGAGACATTATCGACACTGGTTTTCTTCCCAGGCTGACAGGCTTCAATGAAGCAGCCTAAACTCAACAGGATGCGCAAGCCCAGTGACCATATAACTAAAACACTAACAAACACAGGACTACTAGCATTTTTGGTTGAATCTGCAGTGTATTGTTTCCCAATGGCCGAAAACTGAATTTTTTTCTAGAGCTTAAAGTGATGATTCCTTTCATGGTATGAAGTTTATATGGCACTAATTTGCATTTCCAACCTATTCTATGACAATTGTCATACATTCACTAACTTGCAGTTGTCCCAAGTGTTTGATCAGTTCATCTCACATTTAATCCCCACATTTCTCTGCTTAAACTAACACAAGAATATTCATTTAATAAATAATCATCAGCCTAAGTTTCTCAAGTAACATTTTCTCCATCATATCCACTTTATCAAAAAGATCTTAGGCTAAGAATTTCATGTACAGAAATAAACAATTGAATCTAACGAAGCGTTTGTAAGATAAATTGGTGTATTGTATTTCCGCCAAAGTTCATCCAGATAAATGGGGGACAAATCAAGATACTACATTTCACTCCAAAATTCAATGCCCCAACTTATACCAGCTTTCTGGAAAAGTTGGGAGAATCCACTAACCCCATAGATGTGTTTGGTCGCACCCATTTATACAGATAAAAAGAGATGCTTTTTGTGATCTCTGGACGAAAACTGATTTTTTCACCACGATGCAAGATTCGACCCTGAATCAGTTTTCCGGAATCCAAACATTTCTTAATAATGCGCAGAAAAATGCACGCACTTATCGATACTGCATCGTCAAGCATAATGAAATACCCAAAAAATCTCAATGCTTGGGATAAGTTAATGGATCCAAACACCCCTTTATAAGTAGATTTCTCTCAGGAAAAATCGCAAACACCATCAGTTCTGATTATTTCAACTGGATTACAGTCCGAAACAAAAGACCCAAATCCCCAAAAGGAAGATATAAATTATAACACGAAAACGAGCAAGAAATCCATCGGAAAGAGATAAAGATAGGAGAGAGAGAGAGAGAGAGAGAGAGAGAGAGAGATTTGCACCTGAAGCTCAGACTTGAGCACGGAGGAGAGATTGGTGAAGAGGTCGTCGAGGGATCTTCCAAGTTGGTCGCTCTCTCCTTCCGCCATGATTGAATTCCGCCACAACCAGAATCCCCCGGGGAGCCGAAGAGTTGCCGCAATTGGGGACGTGAGCGGATCGGATTCGGTTCAGATATAGCTTTTACTGAAAATCTGACCTGAATCAGATACTTAATAACGGAATTCAGAGTCGGATTCGGATTGGGATGGAAAAGGGTCGTACAGAATCAAGATTTTTACATATATTGGGATATGGATATCCATTGGATTCGGCTGTGAAAATCCCAAACCGAATCTGATTGCTAATCAGATTCGACTTGCTTTACTGAATCCAACTAATCAGAGTCGGATTCACTCATGCATTGGATCCGAAACCAATCACTTGACATTTGGCTGGAAAACAGGAAAGGCAGTGGTCAGTTACAACTAGGGGTGTCAATGGGTCGGTTTAACCCGAACCCAACCTGTTGTGGGTTGCCATTAGGGCCTTAATGGGTGCATGCTGCCAGTTTGGACCTTTAATGGGCCTTTATGGACTAATGCAAACTGCGTCTATATAAACCCAGCTTAATGGTTTCCTTCTTCAATTACTGCAGAAAAAGTTTTGAATTTTCAACAATTTAAAAATAATATTTTAGCTAAATGGCGTCAAATGTTAAGGTCCAAAACTAAAAGATTTTTTAAATTATCTCAGTTCGATGAGACCAATTTCAATTTTCAAGCACTGGCAGAACAAAGTCATGATCTTCCTAACCAATGACGAAGGTGGTGTACACGTTGACTGAACCCTATCCTCTATAACGAGAAGAAAAAACCATTGCTGAGAATAAGAAGCGTCACAAATAGAAGGAAGATGACTATGTGTGCATAGGGCACATTCTGAATGTGTTATCTCATCCGTTGTTTGATCTCTACTCCGAAGTGAATTCTGTGCAAAAAGTTCTAGAAAACTCTTCACAATAAATACAATACGGAAGACTCTGAAACCATAAGTTTCTTGCTATATGTTTCTATTTACTTTCTTGACTAACTTGAAGTATGACATGCTAGACTTGATCATGTGCATTTTGGATCCATTAAGAAAATTGATAAAATTGTGATTAATTCATGTTTGCAAGGATAATCATTATAATAAATGTGATGTGTGCATTCAAGCTATTTTTTTTATAAAAACCTTTTTATTGGGTGTAAAGAAGTTTTAAAATTCTTGAACTCATACCCAGTGATGCTTTGATTTGAAAAATACTTCAAATCGTGGGGGTAATCTATATTTCATAACTTTTATTGATAATTTTTTAAAGAGCCATTTGAAAAATTCAAAATTTTCAACGCCAAAATTGAGAATTTTCACAATTGCAAAATTACTTCATTTATGTCAGATAGTGGTAACGAATATTTATCTTATATTTTTATCAAATTTTGAGCATCACAGGCTTGGCAGGTTAATGCAACATATTGAGATCTCATTGTAAAAATGAGAGGATATCACGATGAATTTCGTAGTGGGTTTACCCAAGACTTGACAACAACATGACGTGATTTGGGTGATCGTTGACAGACTCATCAAATTGGTCCATCTTCTACTTATTCAGATTAGTCAGTCACTCAAGTGCTTAGCCAACTTGTATAACAAAAAGATCCTTTGGTTACATGGAATACAGGCTCGAACATATTCGATTGTGATCCGCATTTTACTTTCAGGTTTTGGGGACAGTTACTATAAGCTTTGAGTACAAAGTTGAAGTTTAGTGCAACCTTTTATCCTTAGACCGACGAACAATCAGACAGGATGAACCAGACTCTAGAAGACATGTTGTGAGCATGTGTTCTACACTAGAAATGTGAGTGGGATATGCATGTTGTACTTGTCGAGTTCGCATACAACAATAGCTACCATGCCAGCATCGAGATGACACATTTTTAGGCTCTTTATGAGAGACCTTGTTGATCGCCTGTGTATTGAGATGAGGTTGGTGAACAGATTGTAGAGTTAATGATCATATTGCAACACTACACACAGCTTGCACAGATGATTAGTGTAAAGCCCGTGAAAAAAAAAAATTGCGTCCGACTCGTGTCAGACACATGCCCGGCACGTGTCAGACACGAGTCAGGGTCTGACCCCTGTGTCGGGGCCGGATCCGGGCCGGACCCGAGATCAACCCGGACCCGGGTTCTCGAACTCTCGAGAACCTGCGTCTTTTAAAAAGACGCAGGTGTCTCGGGCGAGGGGTAAAACCCTCGCCCCTTCTCTCTCTCCTCTGCTCCGATCTCCCGCCCCTCACGCTACCGCTGGCGATCGGAGACGCCGGCAAGTGATTCCGTCCGGCCGGCCTCCCTGACGATCGACGATCCCTGGGCGTCGACGACTCCCGGTCTTCGCCGCCGCTGCCTGCGACCTTGGTTTCCTCGGTGGCCACCCGTGACCCAGTCGACTGCGCGGGAGCCCCCGTCGTCGGAGCTTTTCGCCGCTTGCATCCCCAACGACCTCGAGCACCGACGAATCGCTGGCGACCTTCGAGCCTTGCCAACCACCCCTCTTCCCCTTGCTGTCTCCTCTTCGCCTCTCACCCTTCGAGCGAGGGTTCCTTACCATCGACCGCCCCTCTCTACTCCCCCTTCGTCAGAGGCTGCGCCAGGGACCCCGAGCGTGCCGTCAGCCTCTGCTTCCGTTCGGGGTGCTGCAGCCACCATCGTTCATCGCCACCGCCTTCCTCGTTCTCCTTGGAGCCTGTGCTGTCGACCTTCCAGACCCGACAGTCACGACTCCCCTCAGGCGGTCCCGTTGCTACGGTCTTCTGAGGTATAAAACCCTCCCCTCTTCGTTGCTTCTTTTCGTCTGTGTGCAGGGTGGATCGACAGGGGGGCTGAGCCCCTGTCGTTGGCTCTTCTTGGCAGGGGGTTCCGCCTCCTGCCACCCTTTTCTTTTTGCTGTTGGACGACAGGGGGGCTGAGCCCCCTGTCACTTCTTGTTTTGGCAGGGGGTTACCCCCCCTGCCTTTTGCTCTTGGTCGACGGGGGGGCTGAGCCCCCTGTCGCCTCTTGTCGACAGGGGGTTACCCCCTGCCTTTTTGTAGTGGGTCGGTAGGGGGACTGAGTCCCCCTGCTCTTTTGGTGCCTCTCGGCAGGGGGCTTTGCCCCCTGTCTTTTGTTGCCGGCAGGGGGGGCGGGGCCCCCCTGCCTTCTGGTTGTTTCCTCTGCAGGGGGCGGAGCCCCCCTGCTCTTCTGCTGCTCCTCGGCAGGGGGTTCTGTCCCCCCCTGCCTCTTGCATTATGCCGGCAGGGGGCGGGGCCTCCCCTGCCTCCTGCGTTGTGCCAGCAAAGGGCGAAGCCCCCCTGCTTTCTGGTTTTCGAGCAGGGGCTTGCCCCCTGCATCTCCATGTTCTTTGGCAAGGGGCTCTGCCCCCTTGCCTTGTTCTTGCTGCCGGCAGGGGGCTGCGCCCCTGTCTCGTGTTCTGACAGGGGGTGCTTCCCCCCTGCCTTGTTGTGGCAGGTGTGGCAGGGAGCTTCTACTCCCTCCCCTGCTTTTCCTTGTGCTAGTAGACAGGGAGCTCCTGCTCTCTGTCTCTGCTGTTGTTGCCAAGCAGGGCTGAGGCCCCTGCCTCTGGCACCCTTGTCTGCAGGATGCAGAGCTCCTGCCTCTGCCTCCTGCAGGCAAGAGGCCTGGTTGTCTTGTTGCTTCTTGTTTACCTTCGGCATATGCTAATGTTCTGAGATCTCCAGGTTGAACGGTGGATCCAGCTCGCCCTCTGTGGCTCGAGCTTTTGCTTGCCTACGCTGCATGCGTACGAGGACCCGCAACCCCTTAAGGTAGGGGATTCTTGCGTGAAAGGACAATGAACTGATAAATGCTAAAATAAGGAAGATAACTAAAAGAGGACGATATATGTATACGTATAATGTATATACGTATGTCTTTACCTTCAAGGACGCGGTTTCGCGATCCTTGTCCTTTTTACATTCCTGCACTTTCCTTTCTGTCGCCACCGCGCTATATGTGCCTAGGCTTTTCATTCCTGTCTTTACATTCCATGTCTTTAACTCAAGGACGCGGTTTCGTGATCCTTGTCCTCTTTACTTTTCCGCACTTTACTTTCATGCTGCCCCGCGCTTTGCGCCTTGGCATTTACTTGCTTATGTTTGCCTTGTTCTCCAGGATGTAGATCCTGGTCCATCTTTACGTTCTTGCACTTTACTTCCTGCATTTATTTGTTGCCCCGCGCTTTATGCGCCATGGCCTTGCTCCTGCTTTACTTCTCGCGCTTTACCTTCCTGTGCTGTCGTACTGCTCTTGCCCTTATCTTTTGTATGCGTTTGTCTTTACCTTGTTGCCGCACTTCGTGCATATGCCTTGCTCATTCATGTATTTCATTGTTGTTGTGTGCTTCTTTATTTGCTTACGTTTATCGATCTATCGAGGTGCAACCCTATGTCTCGTGAGTCGTCCTTTACACTTGCGTAGTCAGTATAGGATCTCCTACCTCATGAGTCGCTTGCGTAGTTGCCTGCTTGTGCGTTACGATGATCGAGGCATGATCTCATACCTCGTGTGGAGCCTTAGCGTTCTACCCTCGCGGTGCGGCCTCGCCCACCGAGTCTTGTCCCTCGTCGTACCTTTGTATTAGTATGTGCATGAGTTTGCCTCTTGTCAGCTTGCACTCCCTGAGTGCAAACTTCGAATGTATAGTGTATATCGTTTCACTTGGCTTACAAGCCACGACACGCACTTATGCACTTCAGTTCTCAAAAGACATCGTCTTAGGTGCAAACCTATTTTCAAGTTGTATAGCTGGTAAAACAGAGGTAGCGGTCGGACTTCCCAAATTGACGTATTTGGGATAGATGTGTTACAACCTTAGTTTGCCTGTTCGATATGACTCAGATAACCTTGTTTAGGATCCTGTGCACGAGTAGAGCAGGGATCCTAGCGATGTACTTGCGCCGTCACTAGATCGGCGTTACCTCACCTCTGATACGAGACCTAGCTTCTAGGCTTTCTGGTTCAACCATGTTTGTAGCGCCTTCCTTCGTGAAGGTATTGTTGGATCTCCTATAAGGGACTCATGTTCCTCCTCTTGTAGTTCTACCCTTAGTCACGTACGATATGTTTGGACTACGAGAGCAGATCGAGAGGTCTATAGTAACCTCTAAGCGCGTATTGACACATTAAGCTAATCCTGTTATGTTGCTTTCGCCTAATAGACAGATTGCTCGCGATTGTCTAAAGGACCCGAGCACGATCAGTTGGAACTGGAATGAGTTCACTGCGGGCTTCTATAAAGTAGAAGCATTGGGGATTTCCTGCGAGAGATCCATACCCCTCTTATCGTGGTTGTACTTTTGAACAGGTACGTTGCGTACTACGATGAGTAGGATGAGAGGTTTATGTCTGCCTCGAACATGCAATGGCATGTGTTTGAGATCACAAGAGTGATGTTTCTACCCTCACTAGGGATTGACCCCTTTCAGCGTGATTATGCATTTGAATAGTTACGACGCGTACTGCGGTAAGTAGGATGTGAATTGTTTGGTTGCCTTGAACGCGCAATGGCGCGTATAACACATCTAAATAATAATCATGCGCCTTCACAGGCAAGATGCTCGATTAGGTTGAAAGACCAGAGCATGAGAATGGGACGACGGTTAAGAAACCCTCCGTCGTGCTCATTCGGGACGGTTCATCAAGAGAGAGGATGGATGGTACAAAACTCCGATGGACAGTCATATATGGCAATCTCGGGCAAAGATCCGACCTTCCCCAGTCATCAGAGGTTAGGGGAAATCTTTCGGGCCACTTCTGCAGAAGTACGGATGCGCATCCATTGGGCCTTTGTTTGCCTTTGGGGATTTACTCTCTTGGTCACAGACCGTCCCCTTAGGAAGCGGACTCAGTCAGTCATTCGGGGTATAATAAAATACATAGCATAATGGACCCCCGAATCGATCTCGGCTGTTTCTACATTTTGCCTTGTGCGTACCCACAACGGCCTGCTCAGTAATGAGACAAGATATAACTTATACACATGATCGTGAGATACACATGTTGTGATGTGCTTTGCTTGCTTGCTTGTTAGCTCGGTAGTTCGGTATGCTATTCGTTGAGCTAGGTACGCCCGTCGAGGCGTTACCCTTGTTGGTTAAACTGCTTACGCAGTTCCTTGCTTGGTAATAACTAGCTTCTCATACTAGTTGATTGCTTATCTTATATTGCTTAGGAATTGCTTGTGATGCAATAGCGTGTGCCTCACAATTAATGTAATCACTTGTCAATGGACTGAGCCATCCTATGGTACTTGGATGTATTACGAGTGTTGTTATGAATACCTGTCTGATGAAATTGCTTTGCTTGGCTGGTGGATAGAGTTAGTTACTCTTCACCTATTATATTTATGAGATTGCTATAGTTGTCTGTTCAGCACTCTGATCCTTCCTGCTCTTTTACGTAGCTGTCTGCTTTACTAGAGCTTTGCTTACTCCACAACACATTTGGTTAGATCTGCTAGTCTTGCTTGTTTCTGCTTGAGCTAGCGTTTATCTTACTTATTGCAGCTTCTGCTCTTTCTTGTCCTTTGCACCCCTACTAGTCTGTTGTGTGACTGACCCATTTTCATGGGCAGGTGGTGAACAGGTTGAGACAGCTTGCGATGGCATGATGATGCGATGCATTCAAGGCAATGCCCTTTCCTGACGTTGCGCTCTTGGGGACTCTTTTGATAGATGGTACAAGGTTTCTTTGAAAGTATCTCTTTCGATTATAACTCTGCATTTCTAAAACTGTATTACCAAAATGTGGTTCTTCTTTAATTTCAATAAAATATATATTTGAACTGCAAATCGGTTTGTAAGGGAGAATCTGTTTTTGGTTGTAATGTGCTCAAGGTCTAGGGACTTGTTGTTTTGAACCTGATCTTCCGCTGAACTTCTGTTTTAAACTCTGATAAATGATTGATTTCAAAGCTTTCAACCTTTTCATAAAAGGTTTCAAGTCCGTGATTTTGGGGCGTTACAACTTTTGGTATCAGAGCAACTGGGAAAGTGGTAATCCTTGATCATCCGTCATCTGCATCGCACTGTGAGTATCTATTTCTCTTAACTTATTTTGTAGTTATTTTAATTAAAGAATGTGTTTTTGCTTAGATGTTGTTCAATAGACTAATCAAATCTATAGACGCATTAACCGGAGCAGTTGGGCAGCTCCAAGCGATGGTCCAAAACCTGGATCCTTAGGTTGATAGGTTAGTATGCACGAGCACCAATCTAGAGCGAGGTGTCAGCCCTCATGTTTTGTTCGGTCCTAGGTGCTTTTGGGACCTCGATAGTTGTTATTTTTGTGGAAAGGTGGGTCATTCTGCTGAAGTTTGCCACTTTAAGCAAACATCCCGACTGAAAGTCTGCCGAAGATACTGCTGACAACAAGCGTCGACCTGCTAAAAGACATAAACTAAGTGAAGGAAATGAGCCTCAACGACCGTTAAACCCAAAATGTCTGAGATGTGATCGTATTCACCGTGGACAGGCATGTCCTCGAGCCTCTGGTGGTTGCTTTTATTGTGGAAAAGTGGGCCACTTTATCCGTGATTGTCGCATAGAGAAGGTCGATGACCTTCGGCGAGTCGGCAGTACGCCCCAACTTTCTCAGTAGTAGCATCAGAACACATAGAAAACGTCGAGTAGACACTTTTGTTAGTCTTAGTTTAAGGCTTTTTGTGTGTTGTTGCGTATTTTTGTTAAGTAAAAGCTTATCGATGAAATTTTGTGTGACTTTGGTGTCTTTGTGATCTTAATGATTGTGATGCTTATTAGGTGAATGACGTGTCACGCCTACAACTGATTAACTTTTAGGTGGTTGACTTGTATGCCTACAAATCATTAGTTTAGATCCCTTAGATATATGACACCTCACGACTACAAATGATTAGTAGTTTGATGATACATCACGCCTACCTAACTGTGTTGCAGGGTTTCGCATTATGATGGATTGTGTGATTATATCATCCTTGTATAGCATGATTTATGAATATCATGGGTATTGGACTAGGGATGTCTTGCAGATATGTGCGTGTGTTTCACGTTGAAGTGGTTGAATGTGGTGTGCTTCGAGGTAAGAATTGTGGATGCATATGATGGTGCAAAGATTTGAATTGTCTTATTTGCACATACAACTTGAATCCTGTGAATTTATTGAACTGCGTAGGAGTTACGTAAGTTGAAGTTTAGTTGATTCATAGTATATTATCTGCGTATTTTTGTGTATAGAATTCATGCTTTGATTGCGCATGCTTTGATGTCTTATTTGAGGATATTATGTTTCTTGTGGCATTAATGAATTGCGTAGTTTAAATCTTCTATGTGATGTGATTGATATGTCACGTGATAAGAATTGTTGGAAGAATGTGTGATTCTGTGTTTTGTTTTGCCATGAGAAGTGATACGATGCATATTGCTGGTATTTATGCTTATGCCCATCTTGGTGGCTTCTGACCCTGTGTGCGGTCAATTATTTTGATCAGTCGATTGTTTTGGTGCATGTATCACTGTGTATGGCGCCTGTTGAGGATCTGATCTCCAATGGATTATCTGCAAGGGGGTGTATGACCAAGATCAGGTGACCCACTAGAGTGGTAGAATTCTGTGAGGACGTGCACTATCCAAGACCGGGTAGCCGCGAAGACGGTGAACTGTGAGGAAGTGTATGGTCCAAGACCAAGTATACCATCTAGGACGGTAATTCCTTGTGAGGTCGTACATTTTCCCAGACCAGGTGATTAGGCGTGGATCTTGTGGATTTTTAGTGGCTATCGACCCAGTGAGCGGTCATTTGTGTTGATGTGGGTATCGTAGTGATTTTCTTTGATTATAGCATTTGTTGAGGTTTGGGTTCCCAAGGGTTTTCTGTGAGGGTTCGTATGACCAAGATCTGGTAACCCGGCTAGAGTGGTAAAATCTCTGTGAGGATATACACTGTCCAAGACCAGGTATACCATCTAGAGCGGTAATCCCGTGTGAGGTTGTACGTTTCCCAAATCAGGAGGCCCGACGAGGAACCTGTGTGACTTTGATTGCCATGAAAGGCTATGGTGAACTGTATTGATCTTCTGATATTTATGAGTATAGCCAGTTGTGAATCTATAGATTTGGCTTCCTGTTTTTAGCATGATTTTTATGCCCAGCTCAGATGTGTGAATCAGATTTGTATTGATTTTTAGATCTTGATCATGTTTCAGACCTTCTGTGGAAGGGTGGGCTTTTATGAGAAAGTATGTCGCCTTAAGTGAGTCTTGATAGGTGGCAGTTGGCCGGATTAGGCCTTGAGAGGGTATAGATTGTGGTTATTCATGACGCAGAGTTTGTTAGAGTTTGCGAGTGTGACACACGACGTCTTGATGATGATTTAGAGACCCCGTTCAAGGAACGTAAGCCAGAGCAATGTCTCGTTTTGCCTCTTCATCCCTTATCGAGTCTAGTAGAAGTTAATGTTTAACCTTTCCTATTTGTCTTCTACTAGACTCATTTTCTTTGATGACTCGTGTTTCTTTATCTTTGAAGATAACGAATAAGCATTCTTATAAGCCTTCAGCTAAACTCCTCCTTTTATGGCTCTCTATGAACTCTAGCGAAGACAAATTTATAATGAATTCACACATACGTTTGGTTCGACCAAGATGGTTGACTTCGAACCTCTCTTTGGGACGCATTATGTGTTGTCCTGATCCCTTCAGAAGCTTATGTGTCTGGGGGTTCGTGTGCGTGCGTGCATCCTAATCTACCTAGTTCCCTTTGGCTGCGATCTAGGCAGATCACCTTCCTATGAAATTTCGAGGGCGAAATTCTTTTAAGGGAGGTAGGATGTAAGCCCGTGAAAAAAAAAATCGCGTCCGACTCGTGTCAGACACATGCCTGACACGTGTCGGACACGAGTCAGGGTCTAACCCCTGTGTCGGGGCCGGATCCGGGCCGGACCCGAGATCAACCCGGACCCGGGTTCTCGAACTCTCGAGAACCTGCGTCTTTTAAAAAGACGCAGGTGTCTCGGGCGAGGGGTAAAACCCTCGCCCCTTCTCTCTCTCCTCTGCTCCGATCTCCCGCCCGTCACGCTGCCGCCGGCGATCGGAGACGCCGGCGAGTGATTCCGTCCGGCCGGCCTCCCTGACGATCGACGATCCCTGGGCGTCGACGACTCCCGGTCCTCGCCGCCGCCGCCTGCGACCTTGGTTTCCTCGGTGGCCACCCGTGACCCAGTCGACTGCGCGGGAGCCCCCGTCGTCGGAGCTTTTCGCCGCTTGCATCCCCAGCGACCTCGAGCACCGACGAATCGCCGGTGACCTTCGAGCCTTGCCGACCACCCCTCTTCCCCTTGTTGTCTCCTCTTCGCCTCTCACCCTTCCAGCGAGGGTTCCTTGCCATCGGCCGCCCCTCTCTACTCCCCCCTCGTCAGAGGCTGCGCCAGGGACCCCGAGCGTGCCGTCAGCCTCTGCTTCCGTTCGGGGTGCTGCAGCCGCCACCGTTCATCGCCACCACCTTCCTCGTTCTCCTTGGAGCCTGTGCTGTCGACCTTCCAGCCCCGACAGTCACGACTCCCCTCAGGCGGTCCCGTTGCCACGGTCTTCTGAGGTATAAAACCCTCCCCTCTTCGTTGCTTCTTTTCGTCTGTGTGCAGGGTGGATCGACAGGGGGGTTGAGCCTCCTGTCATCACCACTTGTTGGCAGGGGGGGCTAAACCCCCCACTGCCTCCCTTTGTTCTTGGTCGACAGGGGGTTCCGCCTCCTGCCACCCTTTTCTTTTTGCTGTTGGACGACAGGGGGGCTGAGCCCCCTGTCACTTCTTGTTTTGGCAGGGGGTTACCCCCCCTGCCTTTTGCTCTTGGTCGACGGGGGGGCTGAGCCCCCTGTCGCCTCTTGTCGACAGGGGGTTACCCCCCTGCCTTTTTGCAGTGGGTCGGTAGGGGGACTAAGTCCCCCTGCTCTTTTGGTGCCTCTTGGCAGGGGGCTTTGCCCCCTGTCTTTTGTTGCCGGCAGGGGGGGGCGGGCCGGCAACAAAAGACAGGTTGATTGCTTATCTTATATTGCTTAGGAATTGCTTGTGATGCAATAGCGTGTGCCTCACAATTAATGTAATCACTTGTCAATGGACTGAGCCATCCTATGGTACTTGGATGTATTACGAGTGTTGTTATGAATACATGTCTGATGAAATTGCTTTGCTTGGCTGGTGGATAGAGTTAGTTACTCTTCACCTATTATATTTATGAGATTGCTATAGTTGTCTGTTCAACACTCTGATCCTTCCTGCTCTTTTACGTAGCTGTCTGCTTTACTAGAGCTTTGCTTACTCCACAACACATTTGGTTAGATCTGCTAGTCTTGCTTGTTTCTGCTTGAGCTAGCGTTTATCTTACTTATTGCAGCTTCTGCTCTTTCTTGTCCTTTGCACCCCTACTAGTCTGTTGTGTGACTGACCCATTTCCATGGGCAGGTGGTGAACAGGTTGAGACAGCTTGCGATGGCATGATGATGCGATGCATTCAAGGCAATGCCCTTTCCTGACGTTGCGCTCCTGGGGACTCTTTTGATAGATGGTACAAGGTTTCTTTGAAAGTATCTCTTTCGATTATAACTCTGCATTTCTAAAACTGTATTACCAAAATGTGGTTCTTCTTTAATTTCAATAAAATATATATTTGAACTGCAAATCGGTTTGTAAGGGGGAATCTGTTTTTGGTTGTAATGTGCTCAAGGTCTAGGGACTTGTTGTTTTGAACCTGATCTTCCGCTGAACTTCTGTTTTAAACTCTGATAAATGATTGATTTCAAAGCTTTCAACCTTTTCATAAAAGGTTTCAAGTCCGTGATTTTGGGGCGTTACAATTAGAGAGAGGTTGCATACAACTCAGATTTGGTAGAAAAGCTACACATACCAGCAATATAGAGAACTCACTCTTGATGTGGGAGATTTCGTCTTTGTCAGATTATCTTCTATCAAGAGTGTATTTCGATTTGGAAAGAAAGAAAAGTTGAGCCTAAGATACATCAGTCTCTTCAAGATCCTTGAATGGATTGGCGAAGCAGCATACCGAGTGACACTACCTCCTCAGTACTTACAGATCCATAATATCTTTCATGTGTCCATATTGAGAAAGTACATCAATAATCAATCACATATTATAGAGTATGTAGATGTGGATATTCAGGAAGATTTGACAGTAGGGGAGAAATCAACAGAGATTGTTAATCAGAAGGAACATGTGTTGAGGTTGAAGACCATTCCTCTAGTAAAAATACATTAATAATATCATGGTATACAGAAATATACCTAGGAACCCAAGGTTGGTATGCAAAAAAAATACATTCATTTGTTTGAGTAGTGTTTATATCGAATTTCGTGGATGGATTTTCTTTTAAGGGGAAGAAGGATGTTGTACTCACAAATTTTTGGAAATTATTAAATTAATAAAGAGAAATTTTATGTCTCAATTGTGAATTAAATTATAATTGAAATTACATTTGAATGTGTACATTAATTTAAAATTTAATCTCATGTGAATTGAAATTTTTATTGAATTTAAATTAAAGTTTGAATTTAATTCAAATTTTATTTGGAATTTAGATTTAATTAAGTATGGATTTGACACTTGGTGTAACGCCCCAAAAGTTTGACTTGAGACATGAAAATTTGAATGAAATTCCTTTTGAAAGTCAGAGTTTGCAGCGAAGATTTTTAGTGATACAAGAGGTTTTCAATAAAAAGCACAAGTCAATTCTTCTGAGTACGTTAGCCAAAAAATCCAAAAAAAAACACATTTCTTAGCTGAACTAGACAATAACCAAAATATAGAAAAGATTTTATCGAAAAAAGGTTTAGCTTATACAGAACACTAGGGTCATCCACCCCTAAAAACAAAACTACAAAACCCGAAACAAAATAGTCAGAACACCAACAAGAGAGGTGAGGCCTTGATCATGTAGCATTGCACCACTGCCTTTGAGGAGAGACTACCTGTCACCTACATCCATAGAATGGGGTTAGCCATGTAAAAAAACTGGTAGGTGCGCAAAAAGAACAAGAAGAACAACAACTAATCTAACACATGCTCATATCTAAGCAGATAGAATCCTTATGATAGAAACTGATACAACAGGCGAAAAGCAAGTGACTAACCAAGATTGTAGAAAAGTTAACATAAGTATCATCATGAGCATAACCAGGCTAATCGTACAGTGATAACAAATCTAATTGTAATCAATTTCAATAGGTCTAATCATGCATACCATTTAACTATCACAAGTAGCAAAACAAGTATCAAGGTAAAACATGTAGTCAAGCTCAAGAGCAAAGAACTATTGTGACCTCACCAAGGTGCAAATCTAATAATAATGTGAGCATGTCATATTTTGTTCTTATTATTAGCTGGCCATTGTGGGTATGCACAAGGCACAAAACGTGGAAACAACTGAGATCGATTCAAGGGTCCATTATGCTATGTATTTTATTATACCCCGAAATGACTGACTGAGTCCACTCCTAAGGGGACGACCAATGGCCAAAAGAGTAAGTCCCCAAAGACATACTGGGCCTATGGATGCATCCAACTTCTGCAGAAGTGTCAGGCGACTAGCACTTAGGATAATTATGATAGTCTTCATTTTCTCTGCCTCCAATGACTGAGAAATAATTGAGTCATTGCTCGAAATAGCCATTATTCGCCTGACCCACCATCGAAGTTTTTGTACCATCCATGCTCGCCCTTGATGAACCATCTCGAACAAGTACGACGAAAGGTTTTTCTTTATCGTCGCCTTGTTTTATATGCCCTGGTCTATTCGACCCACTCAAGCATCTTGCTTATGAAGGCACATGATTACTATTTAATGAATGTCCACAATTATGTTTTATTGCATATCATGAGGTTTATCCACCTCGTGCTACTCATTGCAGTATCACACAACATCATCGCCAAGGGATGCGACTACGATGATAGCGAAGGGCCACAAGGAGATAGCCAAAACAAGCTCAAATATGTCAGCATTCTTGAGAAAAACCTGAGCAACAGAGGCAATCATATAACCGCAATTTATATGATGTAGGCAAGAAATAAAGTAGTAAGAGCGTAAACAAGCAAGTCAAGAACAAATCCATGGAGCGTAAAGCGCTGGGCAACAGAAAGTAAAGTGTTGAAAAGTAAATAGCCAAGGCGCATAAAGCGCGGGGCAACAGAAAGTAAAGTGCTGAAAAGTAAATAGCTAAGGCGCATAAAGCGCAGGGCGAAAGAAAGTAAAGTGCTGAAAAGTAAATAGCCAAGGCACATAAAGCGCGGGGCGACAGAAAGTAAAGTGCTGAAACGTAAATAGGACAAGGATCGCGAAACCGCGTCTTTGAGTTAAAAGGCAGAAAATCAAGCCTAGGCCGATAAAGTGCGGCGGCATCAGAAAGGTAAAGTGTAGAAAGATAAACAGGATAAGGATCGTGAAAGCACGTCCTTGAGTTAAAGAACATACATATATAACTTATATGTATACATATATAATTATCCTCTTGTTCGATTATCTTTTATTTAGTTAGTTTTGTTCATTCAAGGTCCTTTTACGCAACTTTCACCTACCTTGGGGGGTGCAAGTTTCCAAACGCTTGCGGGCGTAGGTGCGAACGATCTCGAGCCACGGGACACGAGTGTGCTCCGTCATGCAACCTGCAAGTGCAAAAAGGTTAGCATGAAAGCCAAAGTCAGAAACAGGTCCGACAACACCTGCAATAGTACCAGACCACTAAGACAGGCACAGAGCAAGACAAGAGGGACATGGGAAGCAGAGCCCCCTGTCAATAAGAAAAGAGGGACAAGAGGAACAGAGCCCCCTGTCGACACAACAGATGTCAGGGGGCTCCACTCCTCTGCAGGCAACCAAAGAGGGACAGAGGGAACGGAGCCTCCCTGTCGACACATCAGATGGCAAGGGGCTCTGCCCCCCTGCCGGCAACAAAAGAGGGACAAGGGGAACAAAGCCCCTTGTCGACACAACAGATGGCAGGGGGCTTCGCCCCCCTGCCAGCAACAAAAGAGGGATAGGGGGAACGAAGCCCCCTGTCGACACAGCAGATGGCAAGGGGCTCCGCCCCCCTGCCGGCAACAAAAGAGGGACAGGGGGAACATAACCCTCTGTCGACACAACAGATGGCAGGAGGCTCCGCCCCCCTGCCGGCAACAAAAGAGGGACAGGGGGAACAAAGTCCCCTGTCGACACAGCAGATGGCAGGGGGCTCCGCCCCCCTGCCGACAACAAAAGAGGGACAGGGGAAACAGAGACCTCTGTCGACACAACAAATGGCAGGGGGCTCCACCCCCCTGCCGGCAACAAAGGAGGGATAAGGGGAACGGAGCCCCCTATCGACACAGTGAGTGGTAGAGGGAGCAAAGCCCCCTGCCGACGCAACGAATGGCTGGAGAAGCGGAGCCCCCTATCGATAGAATGAGTGGCAGGGGGAATGGAGCCCCCCATCGACACAACAAAACGAGAAGAGACAGGGTTTTTTTTACCTGAGAGTTGCCAGCGATGATTCAGGTGTCACCGACAGATGTAGAGGAAAAAGGGTGGCGTCAGGGATGTCGGTCGAGGTCGTCAAAGCAAAAGGTGGAGGCAGTGGGTCGCTGGTGCCCATGCAACAAAGAAAGGAAGAATGTGGTGGCCAACAGCTTTGGTCACCGGCGCTCGCTCAGAGGGTGAGATGGCCGACGGCTTTGGTTGTCGGCAACGGTGGTCACAGGGGACGAGAGGAGACAGGAGAGACAGAGAGGTGAGAGGACGGGCGAGGGCTTTTGCCCCTTGCTTGAGGTGCTTGTGCTTGTTTAAAGGCACAGGCTTCTCGAATAATTGAGAAGTCGGGTCCAGGCTGGGCTCGGATCTGGGTCCAGCTAGGATCTGACACAACAGACCGACCGTGGCATGTGTCTGACACGTGCCTAGCGCGTGTCCGACACGTGTTAGATTCATTTTTTTAAGTGGACTTTACATCCTTCCCTCCTTAAAAGAATTTCGTCCATGAAATTTTATTGCAATCGAAGTTAGGAATACAATTCATAGTATTTCTCCCTGATATTAGCCTTGGGTCCCCAAGTACATTTGTCAATGCCATGGTTCTACCATCAAACCTTTATAAAAGGTATCGTCCTTGATCTCATCACTCGATCGCGATGATCAACAATCTCTATCGGCTTTTCCTTGAATGTCAATTCATATCGAATATCAATGTCGTCAAAGAAAATGATGTGGGATGGATCGTGGATGTACTTCCTCAGCATGGACACATGAAAGACGTTGTAAATATGAGTGTATTGAGGGGGTAACACCACACAATAGGCTGCCTCACCAACCCATCGTAAAATCTCAAAAGGCCCGACATATCTGGGACTTAACTTTCCCTTCTTTCCGAATCGAAAAACACTCTTTGTCAAAGATACTTTAACAAACACCATATCTCCAACAACGAAAGAAAGTTCACGGTGGCAATAATCGACATAACTCTTTTGCCGACTCTGCGCTGAACGAAGCCGATCCTGAATCTGATGTACCTGTTGTGTATAGTGCTGAAGCACGATGGGTGAATCAAGCCTTCTCTCGCCTACCTCATCTCAGTATACTGGCGCTCGACACAGCCTTCCATACAAGGCTTCGTAAGGGGCCATACCAATACTAGCATGGTAGCTATTGTTGTACGCAAATTCTGCTAAACTGACATAGGAATCCCATTCCCATTTTCAGTTTATCATACAAGCTCGCAACATGTCTTCTAGAGTCTGTATAGTGCGCTCTGACTGTCCATCAATCTGAGGATGGAAGGTAGTGCTAAACTTTAGCTTGGTGCTCCACGCTTGCTGAAGTTGTCCCAATAATCTCGAGGTGAACCTTGGATCACAATCAGATATGATAGAGGTCAGCACACCGTGCAATCGCACGATCTCGCGGATATACAAATCTGATAGGCTGTCCACCGACTGACCTAAACGAAAAGGTAAAAAATGCACCGATTTGGTGAGTCGATCGACAATCACCCAAATCGCGTCATGCTTTCTCCTTGTCCTAGGCAAACCGACAACGAAATCCATAGTAATATCTTTCCATTTCCATAGCGAAATATCCATTTGTTGCATGACTCCACCTGGTCGTTGGTGCTCGATCTTGACCTACTGGCAAGTCAAACATCTTGAAGCGAACCCCGCTATCTCACGCTTCATGTCGCTCTACCAGTAATTCTCCTGCAAATCTTTGAACATCTTTGTACCCCCAGAATGGATGGTGTACCTGGACCCGTGTGCTTCAGTCAAAATTTCATTCTTCAGGACAAGATCATTAGGGACCCAAAGATGATCTTTGAACCATATACTACCATCTTTCCTCAGACGGAAAGGAGTATCATCCCGTGCTGCTTTTGTCTTCAAACCTTCGTAGAGTTGATCATCCCTCTGTCCGACAATAATACTGGCGAACAAATCTGGGTGGACCACAAGATTTGACAAACGTAACGAGCCTGTTGAGGAAGCAAAAGGTTTCCACAAGACAAAGACCTCGATCATCTTCCATTGAGCAGCTAAATCACTGACTAAGGCCCCAGAAGATTTGCGATTGAGGGCATCTGCCACAATGTTTGCCTTTCCCAGGTGGTAGGAGAGAGAGAAATTGTAGTCCTTAAGGAACTCGAGCCATTATCGCTGATGCATATTTAGTTTCTTCTGGGAGAAAAGGTATTTGAGACTCAGGTGGTCAGTAAAAGCCTCAAACTGCACTCCATACAAATAATGTCGTCATATCTTCAACACGAAGACTATGGCGGATAACTCCAAACCATGCGTCGGATAATTCCTTTTGTGTGGCTTAAGCCGACGAGAGGTATATGCTATCACCCTACCATTTTGCATAAGGACACCATCGAGGCCCGTACTTGAGGCATCAGTGTAAAGCACGAATCCTTCCTGGCCAGAGGTCAAGGCCAGAATAGGGGCAATAGTAAGCCACTCTTTTAAAGACTGAAAACTTGTCTCACAACTATCATCCCAAACGAACTCGGTCTCTTTCTTCAACAACTTGGTCATTGGCTGAGCAATCTTGGAGAAGTTCTGGATAAACCTTCGGTAGTACCCAGTTAATCCAAGAAAACTTCAAATGTAGCGAACATTTCTCAGTTGTTGCCAGTTCAACACAGCCTCAACCTTTGCAGGATCTATGGACACTCCTTCTTTTGAAATGACGTGTTCTAGAAACATAACCTCCTTGAGCCAAAACTCGCATTTGAAGTACTTGGCAAACAAGCGCTCCCTTCGCAGGGTCTCTAAGACAATGCTCAAATGTTCTCAATGTTGCTCCCAACTTTCCGAGTATACCAGGATGTCGTCAATGAACATGATCATAAAAGTGTCCAACAAAAGGCCTGAACACCCTGTTCATAAGATCCATAAAAGCCGCTGGGGCATTCGTGAGTCCAAAAGGCATAACAGTGAACTCATAATGCCCGTATCGAGTTCGAATGGCCATTGTTGAAATATCGTTCTCCTTGATCCGGAACTGATGATATTCAGATCTAAGATCGATCTTTGAGAAGATCCTGGCTTTCTGCAGTTGATCGAATAGGTCCTCAATACGCGGTAGCGGATATTTATTCTTGATCGTAACCTGGTTGAGCATCCGATAATCGATGCACAACCTCAAAGACCCATCCTTCTTCTTAACAAATAAGACAGGGCTCCCCAAGGTGACACACTAGGGCGAATGAACCCCTGAACAAAAAGCTTCTGAAGTTGCTTCTTGAGTTCCTCGAGCTCTACAGACGAAATACGATATGAAGCCTTCGAGATGGGTGTAGTACCAGGCAACAAATCAATACAAAACTCCACCTCTCGGGGCGGAGGAAGACCTAACAACTCCTGGGGGAAAACATCTGGGTAATCGCGTACTACGTCCAACTCGCCAAAGGGAGTCGGTGCCGCAACTAATTGAATAACACTTACTAGAAAGGAAGTTGTGATCATCGCAAAGTTTTTCCTCTCTTGTATTTATCTCTCTTCCTTCTCTTTTTCCTTTTTAACCTCTATTTTCTCCTTTTGAAGGGAGAAAATAAAAAGAAAGAAAAGAAAAGAGAAGAGGAAAAGAAGAGATGAATTCTTTTGCAGGGGTCTCACTTGACCTTGATTTGAAAATATTTAAGAAAATAACTCACCTCCGTTTTGAAAATATTGTGGGAAAAACTGGGAGACGGAGCTTGCTCGTCGGTACGAGGTTCGATCGTTCCTGACGCCTTTACCAGGGGTAATCAAACCAAGGGTCGAATTTATGCCTTTTGCTTTTGCCTTAATATTATTTAAGAATTTATTCTAAGTCTAAAGATGCACAAGGAATCATGCTTGTGTAAATGCAAAGATGTATGCTCTTTTTGAAAAGAATGATTTTGGAAATCTCCAAGTGTTTCTGAGATGAATTTGATAATAGAGTGAAGAAATGGTTTTAGACAGTTGAATCTGACGCAAAGCTATGAGATAAATCAGAAAAGATACTAGAAGTTCTAAGTCTTTGAAATAATCAGAGTTTGGAAAAATAAATCTTGACTTTGAGAAAGAAGGATTTGAAACTGAGATAGAAGAAAAAAGGAAGTGAAATTTCAAAGTCAGAAATGGACTCTGAATTTGAATTTTGAACTAGATGAGATTTGAAATGGAATTAAATTCTAAATTCGAAGTTTGATATCAGGATGAAATTGGGTTTTAAAATCTGGGATCCAAGATGGAATTTTGAATCCACAGTCTGAATCCTAAATGGAATTGGGATTCTAAAGTCTGGGATCCAAAATGAAGTTGAGTTCTGAAATCTGGATTCCTAAATGGAGTTGGATATGAAGTCTGAGATCCAAAATGAAGTTGAATTCTAGGATTCTAAATGGAATTGGATTTGAAATATGAGATTCAAAATGAAGTTGAATTCTGGAACCCTAAATAGAATTTGGATTTGGAATCATAGATGAAATTGGATCCAGAATCTGGATCCAAAGTGGAATTGAGTTCTAACTTTGGATTTAGAAAGCTTAAATGGGACTTTCGAAGATGGATCTGGGTTTTGAAAACCCAGTTTGAATTTAAAACTTTAGAAAAGAATCAAATTTTGAGATTCAGAATCAATCTCAAAACTTTGATTTTGAATTTTGAGATGTTAAATTGAATTTGAAATTGGATCCTGGAAATGAATTTAGACTTTTAAAGTTGATTTGAACCTTTAAAATTTGATTAGATTTAGAAATTGAATCTTGAATATATAAAATGAATTTCAAAGTCAAATTGGACTTTGAATTTGAAGTTTAAATTTGGAATCAGAAACTTCAAAGTTAAATTGAACTTTGAAGTTTGAATTTTGAACTGGGAATTTGAAACTTCAAAGCCAAATCGGACTTTGAAAAATGAGATAGAATTTGAACTAAAAATTGAAAAGATATTCAAGATCTCTTGGATTTTTGAAAAAAAGATTTTTGAAAATATGATGCAATTCTATCCTAAATGATGAATGAATTTAAAGATTTTTTAAATTTGATTTGAAAAGCATATTTCATTCTTTAGGTGAATTTAAAATAAGATTGAGGATATAATACATTCTTGACTATGGTCATTGAATGTATTATACAATAATCATATTTAAATTCAGGTGAAGAATAAAATATATTTTTTGTGCTTTTATAGAGTTTAAAATGAAATTAACTCTCAATATATCCTGACTATGACCATTGATATATATTTTTGAGTTAATTTTAAACTAAACTCTGATAAAAGAGGAAAATATTTAAAGAAAAACATGATGATTTTTGAAAAAGGATCCAGTGTGGATCCAGTGTTATTTCGTAAAAGATGAAAATCCTAAGTTTTGTTTACATCCTGACTATGGTCATTGATGTAAATCATCAACTTAGGACTAATCACCTTTTACAAAATGGTGCACGTGCCATTCGTGGTCCCATTTGTGAAATCTTTGAGAAATAAAAGAATAATATGAAAAATAAGTGATTCCATGAAAATGCATGTTCATACATTCTAATTTTAAAGACTGAAAATGTAAGTTTCTCATTTATAATCTAGCTATTACAATGAAAATTGACATGATAGAATCCTAATCACCATTTTCCAGAGATTCCTGCAAAACACTTGGTTAGTATGAAAGGAGAAGAGAGTTTGCACATATCACATTGATTTTAAAGATGTAGATGGTGAGATGTTCATATGCCACGATATTTATGATTTAAAGTGATATATATATCTATATACATATATGTACATACATGCATATATATATATATATATATATATATGTATGTATATCTATATATATATATATGTACATATATATGTATATATACATATATACATGACATATATGCAATATAGGTGGACGATGGCTTGGGAGATAGGAGAAGTGAAGTTTAAGTGTTGAAGATGATAGTGATATGGTGAAAATGAGAGTGTTGTTAATGTAGTGCAGGAAAACAGGGTATAATATGTGAAGGAGTGATAGGCAGCAAGTGATGATTAGTGTAATGGGGAAAGTAAGTGCTAATGATGGAGATGATGCTATGAAGATGAAGGTGCTGATACGACTGTATATGTAATGAAAGTGTTGTTGGGGGACTGTAGCAGTGAACATTCAGATGAAATATGATGTGCTGGTGCACAAGTGATAGGTAAGTGGGAAAGGAAGATGAAGATGAGGATGAACAATAGATTTTGCAGAAGGCATTCACAGCACATGTGCTGTGTAACGATGGTGCGTCTGGGTAGTTCAAAGGGAGGATGAATGGATGTAACCACAGTTGGTGGCTGGAGATGTTGCAAAGATAAATGTAGCAAAGGGGGAATGATGTGAGATGCGGTGTAACTGGGTTTTGCTAGGCTAATGTGAGGGTTTGTGCAGTGGGTTGGTGTTGTATGCGTGGAATGCTACAACAATGCTTAGGCATTGCTGTAACTTAATGAAGTGTCACAACAATGCTAAGCATTGCTGTAGTGAATGAGTATTACAGCAATGCTGTAAGTGAATGGAGGGAATTGCAATGACTGGTGGTGCAAGTGTTGTAAGTGGATGTTGTGGTAATGGTGCAGATTTATGAGGAAACGTAGTTGTTGTATACAACATGGGGTGTACACTGGTAGAGTGAAAGTGGTGAATGGATGGTGTGGTTGTTTAGTGGTACATGATTGTTAACAATGATCCTCCATAGCGACCTAGTCCAACAAGCTTAGTCATGATAGAATTTTCATAACGCCATCTTCATCTTGTAATCTAACCATTGCAAATGAAATATTATGATAGTATCTTGTAATAACATGTTGGATCTACTTGTTCATGCTTAAATACAGATACATCAATGTACACAAATAATTACTCCAAAGTTTAAACCACAAACAATCAAACATGGAATATGTGAGAGACCAATAATTCCAACTATCTCTTAGATCAGGATTGCCTTTTTTGTTTGTAAGAGAAGATTTAAGGATGGCATGGGTGGTCATGATCACACAATGCACAGAATATTGTAAATATATATATACATATATATATATGTATATTTTATTATAGAAAATGTTGCTATCAAGCCAATTGTTTTCACAGTAATAATTAATGACATGCTAAATCAAGCAACTAAAAAGGGGAGGGGAAATCTGCTGGGAGCATATGCACAGTGTTGCTACATCAGGTGTTGGGAGCATATGCACGGTGTTGCTACATCAGGTAGACCTTCTAAGGGTTGCTCTCAGTCCTCATTGAGAAAAATGGTTGTTTCAACAACCGCAGAGAAGGTTGCAGGCATACTTGTAAGAACCCTAGGTCTGAGCCCTTCTTTTAGACCCCTAATGAACTTCCTTGCCTGCTCATGTTTGTCTTCAAAAAGGTTGGAACAGTGACGCTCCAACTGCTAAAATTTTGTTACGTACTTGCTCAATGATAAGTTGCCCTAGCACAGTTCTAAGAACTTAATCTTCTTTTTCTCCCTCGCATGAGGGAAAAAATAATTATCAAGAAATGCCTTTTTGAAGGTCTCCCAAGGCACCACCCCCATGCTAGGGAATCACATCTTTCGAGTGGTATCCCACCAAACACGCGCCTTGTCCTTCAGCCGAAATGACCCAAACAAAGTCTTTCTCTCATCGGGGACTGAGAGTACCTCAAAAACTCGTTCAATCTCGTTGACCCAATACTTTGCTGCGTTCGGGTCTACTCTGCTGAAGAAAGTCGGAGGGTCCAACTTTAAAAATTTCTCAAAAGTGACCCTCTGCTCGGAGAAAGGAGCCTGATCCCTCTGCGCAGCAACCTGACTCTGGATTGCCTCTGCCAACGAATTGAGAGAATCCATAATGAATCCTCTGCGCTCAAACACATCTTCAGTCGAATCCTCGTTCGACTGCCGCACCATCCTTAACAGTAAGCATACGGTATAAGTCAGAAAGCACCAAGACTGATAAGAAAAATAGAATACTTTATAAATCCTTAAGTCATTACATATACAAAATCCCAGCGATGCTGGTGCACAAGCCAAAAAGAGGAACTTATCTGCACTAGAGTTCGCAGACTCCCGTACAAAAACTGAACAAAATTGTGCAAGCACTATCTCCCTCTAGCGACGGTCGAATTGTTGAAGGTACTCTCTTTTATCACTCGTGCGCCTAAATCTGCATCGAGGGGTGAAAGGGAGTGGCTCATCGCAGGGAGTCTACTTTATACAACGGCATCGAAGGCCTGTAGTCAGGTGAGCCTGAACCGCTCAGAGTTGAATCCGAAATGTTTATCAGAGAATCAACAACATGCAGTGGGGGCACAGGGCCCTTCAGGATTACCGAGGGTAGAGGCTGCTTGAAGACCGCCAAAGGTAGATCTGACATAATCCGGTCTGGGATGGCAACTTCAGCAGAATCCTAGGTCGCAAAAGCCTTATCGTGCTCCACCTTAAGGAGACAAGAGTCTAGGGTGTGCCCACACACTCAACTAGGACCTCGAGAGGACCATTGCTCTCTGATGCTTTAGGCGTAGCCTGTCGATTCACCTGAATTTGTGCAGTTACATGCCTACCCATCCGAGCATAAACTGAGGAACAAGTTGTTGCCAACGGTATCTGGAAGTCTGACGGTAGCTAAATACTTGTCTCTTCCGTAAAGGTCGATGAGAGTGGGCGGTTAGCCCAGTAATCCTCTCAGGACACCCTAAGTCCTCCCCTTTCTACGAAGAGGTCTCTACCCCTAACCAAACAAGCATGCATTCTACGTGTACCCCTGTTGTGACAGCCACTAGGATTAGCCGACGGATCCATCAGACAAAAGTACTGATCAAAGCAAAAACAATACTTTAGTTTATCAAATCCAAATATCTAATATCTAATGATAACCAAGGTCTACTTACAGTGCGATGAGCTTCTTTATGGTCAAGGCTCCAACCTTCTCGTTCTGGCTCTGATACCAAAAGTTGTAACGCCTCAAAAGTTTGATTTCAGACAAGAAAATTTGAATGAAATTCCCTTTGAAAGTCAAAGTTTGCAGCAAAGATTTTTAGTGATACAAGAGATTTTCAATAAAAAGCACAAGTCAATTCTTCTGAGTATGTTAGCCAAAAAATCCAACAAAAACACATTTCTTAGCTGAACCAGACAATAACCAAATAATAGAAAAGATTTTATCGAAAAAAGGTTTAGCTTGTACAGAACACTGGGGTCATCCACTCCTGAAAAAAAATGTACAAAACCCGAAGCAAAATAAACAGAATGCCAACAAGAGAGCTGAGGCCTTGATCATGTAGCATTGCACCGCCGCCTGTGAAGAGAGCCTACCCGTCACTTACACTCATAAGAATGGGGTCAGCCATGTAAAAAAACTAGTAGGTGCGCAAAAAGAACAAGAAGAATAACAACTAATCTAACACATGCTCATATCTAAGCAGATAGAATCCTTATGATAGAAACTGGTACAACAAGCAAAAAGCAAGTGACTAACCAAGATTGTAGAAAAGCTAACATAAGTATCATCATGAGCATAACCAGGCTAATTGTACAATGATAATAAATCTAACTGTAATCAGTTTCAACTGGGCTAATCATGCATACCTTTTAACTATCATAAGTAGCAAACCAGTAGCAAGGTAAAACATTCAGTCAAGCTCAAGAGCAAAGAACTATTGTGACCTCACCAAGGTGCAAGTCTAATAATACTGTGAGCATGTCATATTTTGTTCTGATTATTAGCTGGCCATTGTGGGTATGCACAAGGCACAAAACGTGGAAACAACTGAGATCGATTCGAGGGTCCATTATGCTATGTATTTTATTATACCCCGAAATGACTGACTGAGTCCACTCCTAAGGGGACGACCAGTGGCCAAGAGAGTAAGTCCCCAAAGGCATACTGGGCCTATGGATGCATCCAACTTCTGCAGAAGTGTCAGGCGACTACCACCTTGGATAATTATGGTAGCCCCCATTTTCCCTACCTCTGATGAATGGGAAAAAACCGAGTCATTGCTCGAAATAGCCATTATTGGCCTGACCATCGGAGTTTTTGTACCATCCATCATCTCCCTTGATGAACCATCTCAAACAAGTACAACAAGGGGTTTTTCTTCATCGTTGCCTTGTTCTATATGCTCTGGTCTATTCGACCCACTCAAGCATCTTGCCTGTGAAGGCGCATGATTACTATTTAATGAATGTCCACAATTATGCTTTATTGCATACCATGAGGTTTATCCACCTCATGCTACTTATCGTAGTATCACACAACATCATCACCAAGGGATGCGACTACGATGATAGCCAAGGGCGACAAGTAGATAGCCAAAACATGCTCAAATATGTCAGCATTCTCGAGAAAAACCTGAGCAACAGAGGCAATCGTATAACCACAATTTATATAACGTAGGCAAGAAATAAAGTAGTAAGAGCGTAAACAAGCAAGTCATGAACAAAGCCAAGGCACGTAAAGCACGGGGCCACATAAAGTAAAGTGCTGAAAAGTAAATAGCCAAGGCGCATAAAGCGCGGGGCGACAAAAAGTAAAGTGCTGAAAAGTAAATAGCCAAGGCGCATAAAGCGCGGAGCGAAAGAAACTAAAGTGCTGAAAGTAAATTACCAAGGCGCATAAAGCGCGGGGCGACAAAAAGTAAAGTGTTGAAACGTAAATAGGACAAGAATCACGAAACTGTGTTCTTGACTTAAAAGGCAGAAAATCAAGCCTAGGTAAATAAAGCGCGGCAGCAGCAGAAAGATAAACAGGATAAGGATCGCGAAACTGCGTCTTTGAGTTAAAGAGCGTACATATATAATTTATATGTATACGTATATAATCATCCTCTTGTTCAATTATTTTTTCTTTAGTTAGTTTTGTGCATTCAAGGTCCTTTTATGCAACTTTCCCCTACCTTGGGGGTTGCGAGTTCTCGGACGCCTGCGGGCGTAGGTATGAAGGGTCTTGGGCCATGAGACATGAGTGCGCTCCGTCGTACAACATGCAAGCGCAAAAAATTAGCGTGAAAGCCAAAGTCAAAAACGGGTCTGGCAACACCTGCAACCGTACCAAACCACTAAGACAGGCAGGGAGCAAGACAAGGGAGACAGGGGGAGCAGAGCCCCCTATCAACGAGAAAAGAGGGACAGGGGGAATGGAGCCCCCTGTCGACATAGTGAGTGGAGCCCCTTGCCGATGCAACGAATGGCAGGGGGAGTGGAGCCTCCTTCCAACAAAACGAGTGGCAAGGGGAGCAGAGCCCCTTGTCGACACAACGAGTGGCACGGGGAACAGAGCCCCCTATCGACACAACGAGTGGCAGGGGGAGCGGAGCCCTCTGTCAACACAGCAAAATTAGAAGGGGGGGGGGGGTTACCTGGGAGTTGTCGACGATGACTCATGTGTCACCGACAGACATAGAGGAAAAAAGGTGGCATCGAGGACGTCGACCGAGGTCATCAGAGCGAAAGGTGGAGGTAGTGGGTCGTTGGCGCCCATGCAACAGAGAAAGGAAGAATGTGGTGGTTGGCAGCTTCGGTCATCGACGCTCGCTCGGAGGGTGAGATAGACGGCGGCTTCGGTTGCCGACAACGGTGGTCACGGGGGACGAGAGGAGACGGAAGAGGCAGAGATGAGAGAGGACGAGCGAGGGCTTTTGCCCCTCGCCTGAGGCGCCTGTGCCGTTTTAAAGCACAGTCTTCTCGAATAATCGAGAAGCTGTGTCCGAGCTGGGCTAGGATCCGGGTCCAGCTCGGATCCGACACAGCAAACCAACCGTGGCACGTGTCCGACAGGTGCCTAGTGCGTGTCTGACACGTGTCAGATTCATTTTTTTTAAGTGGACTTTACACTTGGATTTAGATGTAAATTTGATTTAGAAATTAATTGGATTTGGATTTAAAATCCAAAATAGAAATTTAATTGGATTTAATTAGTATAATTAATCAATTAGAAGACCCAAGAGGGTGGGACGCCTCTCCCTAGGTGGACTCATCCTGCTTGTCTAGAATTATATCTTTAAAAGTCCTAGATTAATTAGGAGTTTTAAATTAGTTAATAGCCCATAGTTCTTAATGCAAGTAAATGTTAAAAATAATTAGGAGTCTTGGTATTCTAAAGAGAATTTTGAACTCTAGGTGGGACGCCCCCTATGTGGACCCCACCTAGGTTGATGGGACTCCATTATGAGAAGGTCCCTCAGAGGGGGTGAAACGTCCCCACATACCTTATCTCAATAAAAAAAATGGAAACCCATAGGTTTGGGAGTCCTAATTGGTCATTTAGGGTTGGAGACCTACTCAATATGGGAGTCTCCCATACCCCTACGAGATTTTCCAGTGGAGCTCTACATGGGATTGAGAATCCCATGTGTAAAAATCTATATAAAGGAGGCAAAATAGCCCCCCTCCCCCCTTATTTCTCTCTCTCTTTCTCTCAAGTTCTCTCTCTCTCTCTCTCTCTCTCTCTCTCTCTCTCTCTTCTACACCCTTTAGAGGTTCTTAGAAGGTTTGGAGCTGGTGTGAAGATCTTCCATTGTTGATAGCTTAGAGAAGAAAGATTATCTCCCTCCTACAGTCTTAATTTCCATTTCGGTCTCATTTTTAGCTTTTAGAGGTACGTACACTCTAATCAAGTGTGCGTATATGATGCTAATGAGCATATGTGTGCTATAGGAGGATTCCTAGATGAATATCAATCTGAAAATCATCCATGAAGGGTTGACATCATATTGTGGATGGGTTTTTAATCCCCAAAATTGTTTTTACCAAAATCATTTTTGGGGAGTTGCATAAATCCATGAAGTTCTTTTATAAAATCGATTTGAATGATTCTTGATCAATGTTTTGTGTCAGATTAATTATGACCATGCATGTGATATATTAGATGCATGAATGATTTGATATTAGATGTGCATGATTGATTTAAATTACAAGAATCAGATTCATTTCAAGAAAATTGAATTTTGATTCCTTGTAGTCTTCTTTTGGAAAAATCAGCTACATGGGATTTTTTTTTATTATTTGTATTAAAATTTGTGTTGATTCCTATTATGAATATGATTTTTGAGATTTCGGCATGATTGGATGTATGCATGCATGTGATTAATGTGTTATATTAATTTAAATCATGTAAAAATATGCTAATATTATTTATTATATGAAAAGCACAGTTTTTGGTGTAGAAACCTTGGATTTGATGGGTGAATCATACTATGAATACAAGTTTTATATTTACAGCACATTTGAATATGTACATGCATGATAAGGATGAGGGTATATTGAATCAAACCATGTTAAAGCACATTTAAATGATTTATTTTATGAAAACCATGAAATAAATAATATTTTATAATTTGAATACATGTCTTGAATTTTTATTCTAACAAATTTTCAAGAATTTTATCATTCTCCCAAACAGTGAATTCAAAAATTCTTAAATTTTAGAGACATTTTTCAGACATATATAAAAAGTCTATTTTTTTTTTTTTGCTTTGTTTGAGTCTGGATTGGGAGATACGACCTCTATAAGTCGAGTTAAAATTTTGGTTTTGACAGAAATTCTGTAGTCGACTACAGGGTCTTGTGGATTTTATTTTTCCTAATATGTTTCATGGTTATGGAAAAAAATGTTATATATATTATATTATATATTAATAAACTTTTAATAAAAATTTAATGCACAAATTCATTACAGTCTATGAATTAAAAATTACAAAAGATGATTCTGAAACTTGAAAATTTCTAGAATACAACTTATCCAAAAACATGACCATGCTACGGTCCATGAATTTTAATTCACAACTGGGATGAAGTTTTGACTTGATCTCTTTGAATATTTTGTCAGACATATCCATTTAACTACAAAAAAATTTACAGAATTTTTCTCATTTTGTAAATTTTCTGATTGATGCTTCTTCAAAGGGATTGAACTGGAGAGTTTGTTTAATGAACATAAAACTAGTTTTAGTAAAAACAATTATTTTTCCATGATCTGGAACCCGATTGAAAAAACGGTTGTGGCTATAATTAGCTAACACATATGAGCATCTACTGTAAACTTTTTAGATTTTATTTCATTGTAATATGATCATGATAGAATTTTCTCTTACTAACAAATTTTGTCCATGTTGTTCTAAGTTGGAATTCATGTTTGGATGTATGACATAGTTTAGAAAGTGAACCAGTTGGACACGAGTGATGTCCATTGTAAAACCCGCTTTAAAACAAAAAAAAAATTTGACCTGGGCCGGGTCGGGTCCGGACCCGATTCGGGCCCCTTTTCATTAGGGTTTTAATAACCCGACTTAGGAAGAGGATTTCAAATCCTCTTCCCGAGTGCCGCCCCCTTCCACCTTCATTTTCGGAAGACTTAGGGAAACCCATCGGGGTTTCCCCATTCGTCGCCCCCCCCCTGAGGCTTTTAAAAGCACTGCAGGGGGGCGGGGGAAGGCACACAACCCTTTTGCCCCCCCTGTGCTGCCTCCTCCTTCTCCGCGCTCGCCACCACTGGCGTTGCTGCGCTCCGTGCCGACGCCGGCCACTGCCTCCCAGGTACACCACTCCACCTTCTCCTCCTCCCCCTCCCATCTCCATCTCTGTCACCTCGCCAGGACGCCGGCATACGGTGCACGGCCCCTGCCGCGCCGTCCCACCTTCTTCCTTGCCCATTGGAGACCCGACAAGGGGCCTGCAGGGCCCCTGTCGTCCCCTTCTCTCTTTTGGGGCTTCGTCGGAGTGCCGGCTGGGGGCCAATGGCTCCTGCGACACCGCCTCGCCCCGATCTCTCTCTCTCTCTTCGGCAAGGGTTTGTCCCCCTGCCATCGTCCTTTCGCCGGACGGCAGGGGCTCGGCCCCTGCCGATTCGCTGTCGTCGGCAGGGGTGCGACCCCCTGCCGTTTCTGTGTTGTCGGCAGGGGAGCGACCCCTGCCGATTCATTGCTGTCGGCAGGGGCTAGCCCCCTGTCGATTCGCTGTTGTCGGCAGGGGTGCAACCCCTGCCGTTTCAGTGTTGTCGGCAGGGGAGCGACCCCTGCCGATTCGTTGTTGTCGACAGGGGCTAGCCCCCTACCGATTCGCTGTCGTCGGCAGGGGTGCGACCCCTATCCCTTTTCAGTGTTGTCGGCAGGGGTGCGACCTCTGCCGATTCGTTGCTGTCGGCAGCGGCTAGCCCCCTGCCGCTTCGCTGCCGTCGGCAGGGGTGCGACCCCTGCCGCTTCAGTGCTATCGGCAGGGGCTAGACCCCTGCCACTTCGCTGCTGTCGACAGGGGTGCGACCTCTGCCGCTTCAGTGCTGTCTGCAGGGGCTCGCCCTCTGCCGCCTCGCTATGTTTGGCAATGGCTCTTTCTCTGCCACCTTGCTGTTTTCAGCAGTGGCTCGTCCCTGTCGCCTAAACCTACCCATGTCCTCATCGCACCATTAATTATATTAGCAAAATTGAATATTTAACACTCTTGCATATTTACGCAACAGGTCCCGATCGTGCTCCACGGCTCAACCCTGGTATTATCCTCTCGCGTAGGCGTACGCAGCTGCACGACATCCCAAGGTAGGGTAAAGTCGCACTAAGGGGCAATAAATGAACCTATTTAAAGTGAAATAATTAAGATGCCCATGCTAGACATGCTTAGAGTATATGGCTTCTAAAATACGTATTTTCTTGTTTTGCATGCTCATGGGTTGAGGTTCAATTTCATTCTTCGATTATTATTTTGTGTAGTTGTTTATGAATTTGAGGTGTGGTTTCGTATTTCTTAAAATACATACGCCCTTGTTTGCTTGCACATTTCCTTTGAGTGAGGTACGACTTCGTGTCTCGTGTATTACTTATGACCTTAGGTGTTTGCCTATCTAAGTGGTCAAGGTATGGTTTTGGTACCTCGTGTGTTACTTATGTGTTTTTCGTGCGATGTTCGGCATCGCAAGCCGAGAGTTGTTTGTCGTCATGTTATAACCTGCATATGTTGAAACTTATGGTAAATATGTACCTACATAAATGTAGTATTGTGCCGATCCTGTTTTCACTTGTTTTCAAAACACTAGAAGTTGTACTTGTGCATTGCAGTTCTTTAAAAGAGGGTTTCCTTTTGCAAACCCAGTGCTTTTCAAATGACACAACTTTTGCAAAGTTAAGTTTTTATCATCGCAGGATTTCGAAGTTGCATTTGAGTCCTCCCAAGTCCACACACTTGGGAGAAATATTTTATAACCCCGATTTGAGTTGCGACCCAATTCGAATAACCCCGATCAGGGGCAAGAACATATGAATGAGTGAGGTTCTATTGAAGGACCCATTCTTTATTTATCAATCTAGTGTCACATGTCGATACTAAGATAAATTTTGGATGCGAGTTTGATAGTGTTGTGCCTTGCGTGAATGACTTAATGTGGCATTATGGCTTTTAAGGATGAATCGTGTCAAATGAGCACTCCTTTATTCTTTGGATCGTTATAAAGTTGTGTGTTGGGTGTTCCTTTTGAAAAGTCCACACACCTCCCTGGTTCAGTATAGCGTACTTTTAGACATGCACAACATGTTAAGTACTTTATTGATCGGACAAGAGATCCGAGATGACCTTGCATCATGAAATATGAAAAATGTTGTTGAATTGAATTCAAGACTTATCTTGTCAGGATGTGTTGTATTAATTCTTTTGCAGATAAGATCTGTTGGGTTTCTTTTGTGGAACCTTTTCCCTTTCATCGTAGTCGTACTTTTGACAAGTACGACTGTATTTTTTGACAAGTACGTCTTCTTACGTTGCGATGATTGGATAAGTAGGTTGTGGCAACCTCGATGAGTGCAAATAACAAAATGTTGTGATCACCTAAATAAGTGATGTTTTCGCCTTCACCGGCAAGATACTCGAGTTGGTCGAAAGACCAGAGTATGTAGAATGGGTCTTCAGTTAACTACCCCTGATGTACTCATTCGAATCGCTGACTCCTGTCAGGAGAGAGGACAGGAAGGTACAAAACTTCGATGTACAGGCCATTAATGGTAGTTACGAGCAAAAGACTCGGCTTCCCCAATCATCAGAGTTAGGGGAATGGGACTACCATAATTATCCTAGGTGGTAGCTCTCCATGTTTGGGATGCATCCATTGTTTATGCTGCTTTGGGGATTTCTCTCTTGGTCACCGACCGTCCCATTAGGTGCGGACTCAGTCAGCTATCCGGGTTATCATAAAATACATAGCATAATAAACCCCCGGATCAGTCTAGGATGTTTCTAGAGTCATGCCATGTGCGTACCCGCTTGGCCAGTTAATATTGGAACATAATTTAAATCCGATCACACAATGTGTTCAGTTATGCACGTATGAAAGTTATAGGATACAACAAGTTCAATACTTATGGAATTGTGTGTGTGGTTGATGAAGCATTGTATTTTGCTAGTTAACTTTCTTGTGCACTGCTTTGCTTGTAATAGTTAGCCTACTTGTGCCAGTAAAATGCCTGTAATAATTTTAACATTGTGTTCATGATAGTTGCTTTGTAAATCTGTTGAAATTAAATTGCTATATAATTGTCTGCCTACTTGACATATTAAATTATTCTGCTTAATTATGTTCAATATTGTCATGTCTGTGCACCTACCAGTTTTTAGCGAAACTGACCCATTTTATGGGCAGGTAATGGATAGGTAATACAGTCTGTGATGGCACGATGGCGTGATGAGGTCAAGATAGAGCTCTTTCCCTGATGTTTCGCTCCTGAGGACATGTTGGTAAATTTGGTATAAAGTGTTTTTCAAAATTTCTCTTTTATTAAACCGTGAGTTAATAAAACTGTTTTGGTAAGCTTCTTCTTGGTTTCAACAAGCGAATTCTCAATTATTGAAACTCCATTTCTAAACCATTTGATTTCAATGGTTGTGCGGGATTTTACAAAGGAAAGTTTACGCTGTAATGCGCTCAAGGTCCATTGACTTGTGGTTTTCAAAAATATCATTTTCCGCTGAAGTATTATTTAAACTCTGATTATTGTATGATTTCAAAGCTTTCTAAACTATTCTTAAAGTTACAAGTCCTGGATTTTTGGGGCGTTACAACTTGGTATCAGAGCGACAGGGAAAATAGTGATTCTTGACCATCCGACATCTGCATCGCACGGTAAGTACTGTTGATTTTATTGTTTTGTACTTAATTTGATTAAAATATTTTGCTTCGATTTAGATGTCGTATAATAAGATGAGCGAAGCAATAAATGTTTTGACTGGAGCCGTTATTCATCTCCAATCTATGGTTCAGAACCTGAGTCATAGTGTGGCTTGCGAGAACACCTTTCAGGGTCAGTGCGATAAACAGATGGATAACCATTAAGTTCCCCCGAATCTATTGTACCCCCTAAATTCTATTGTTTGCTCTTTCTGTGGTAAGGTGGACCATTCAGGGAAAGAATGCTGCCATAAGCGAAAGTACGATAAGTGGCAACTGGCCACACACGGCTTGGAACAAGGGAAGCAAGTTAAAGATTTTCAGAACAAAAAGTCAGTTAGCAAATGCCGACTTGCCAATGATATATTGCAGGGTTCCCCATCTAAGAAACAAAAGCAAGGCAAAGGAATCAAACTACATCGATCATCTAGTCGTAAATGCTCGAAGTGTAATTATGGTCATCCGGGACAACTATGCCCTCGAGACACTGGAGGTTGTTTCTATTGCGGAAAGATGGGGCATTTCGCCAGAGTTTGTCGCAAGAAGGAAGCAGATCTGAAGAAGCGAACCGCGAAGGAAAGCCAACAACAACCCAAGCTGCCTCACTAGTAGCAATGAAAGTAGAGAACCATATTTATTTTCGTCATGACGGGTTAGGTAGAGAATTAGCAAATAGACACTTTAATAAGTTCGAGTAAGACATTTTATTTTCAAGTGCGGATCTTGTCAAGTAAAAGTTTATTAATGAAATTATATATGAATTTTGTCCAACCCAGACCCTTATGATTATGATGCTTATGCAGGTAAATGACATGTTACGCCTACAACTGATTAGTTTTTGAGTAGTTGACTTGTTACGCCTACAAATGATTAACTTTTAGGTGGTTGACTTATACGCCTACAAATCATTAGCTAGACTATTTAGAGGAATGACACCTCACGACTACAAACACTTAGTTTTTATGATACATCACGCCTACGTAGCGGTGTTGCAGGGAGTTGCATTATGATTGTTTGTGAGAATATATCATATCTGTATAGCATGATTGATGGATATCATATTGGACTAAAATGTCTTGTAGATCTGTGCGTGTGTTTGTCACTGATATGGTCGAATGCGATGTGCTTTGAGGTAAAAATATATATTCATATGATGGTGCCATGATTTAGATGTCTTAGATGCATATAGAATTTGAATTCTGTGTGCATAACTCGAACTGCGTAGAAGTTACGTATCTTGAGGTTTAGTGGATCTTTGTTATATACATGATCACATTGTATAGAACTCATGCTTTGAGGTTAGATTTGGATAAGGAAATGCTCCTGGTGGCAATGATATAATGCATAGGATAACATGCTTTTGTATGATATGATTGAAATGCATGTGACCTCAAAATTTGAAAGTATGCGATATATGCTTAAGTTCAATAGTGAACTATGATTCTTGGAACCTTATTGGTGAAATGGGTGATTTTATGAATTGAATACCATATGAAGTGATGTGATGCACATTGATGATATATATACTTTTGCCAATTATTGGTGGCTATCGACCGTGAGAGTCGTCGTTTGTTTTGATGCATGTATCATTGATTTCGGTACATGTTGAGGACCTTGTCCGCAAAGGATTCTCTGCGAGGGCATGTATGATCAAGATCAGGTAATCCGACTAGAGTGGTGAATCTCTGTGAGGAAGTACACTGTCCAAGATCGGGTAGCCGCAAAGACGGCAAATTCCTGTGAGGAAGTATATTTGTCCAAGACCAGGTAAACCATCTAGAGCGGTAATTCCTTTTGAGGTTGTACATTTCCCAGACCAGGTGATCCAGCGTTGAACTTGTAGATTTTGATTTCGTAGAGAATTATGGTGTGTTATGATGCTCTTCTGAGAGCATTTGTTATAGCCGGTTATAAATCTTTAAATTTGGCTTTCTGTTGTAGCATGATTATATACTGGTTTTAGATTAGAGAATCAGATCCTTACTAAATCTAGATCTTGATACGAGGTTATGATTTTGTCTTCTATGAAAGTTAGGGTCATTCTAAGAAGGATAATTTAAGCGAAGATAGGACAACTGGCCATGTAAGGCCTTGGGTTATGGGGGTAAGTTGAGGCTATTCCGGACATAGAGTCTGTTAGAAATAGTAAGGGTAACGAACGACAACCTCATTATGATAAAGTACAGAAACCTCCGTTTAAGGAACGTAAACAAACTGAGCAATGTCTCGTTGCGTCTCTTTATTTGTATCGAATCTAGTAGAAGGTGACGAATAAACATTCTTACAGTCTTCTGCCAAACCTTTTTGTGACTCCGTATAAACTCTTGCGAAAACATAAATTATTAACAAAATTGCCCACATTCTGTTCGATCGAGTTGTTGGCTTCGAACCTTTCTCCAGAATTCTTTAGAATTCATTATGTGTTGTCATGATTACTTGTATAGCATACGTGTTTGAGATCACTCACACATATAGTGTATCCTCATTAACAACGATTAACTAAGAACCAGATTGTTGCAGATAATCTTTTAATGATATTTCGCGGACGAAATTCTTTTAAGAGAGGTAGGATGCAAAACCCGCTTTAAAAAAATAATAATAATTTGACCCGGGCCGGGTCGGGTCCGGACCCGACCCGGGCCCCTCTTCATTAGGGTTTTAATAACCCGACTTAGGAAGAGGATTTCAAATCCTCTTCCCGAGCGCCGCCCCCTTCCACCTTCGTTTTCGGAAGACTTAATGAAACCCATCGAGGTTTCCCCATTCGTCGCCCCCCCCCCCCCCCCCCCCCCCCGAGGCTTTTAAAAGCACTGCAGGGGGCGGGGGAAGGCACACAACCCTTTTGCCCCCCTGTGCCGCCTCCTCCTTCTCCGTGCTCGCCACCACTGCCGTTGCTACGCCCTGTGCCGACGCCGGCCACCGCCTCCCAGGTACGCCACTCCACCTTCTCCTCCTCCCCCTCCCATCTCCATCTCTGTCACCTCGCCAGGATGCCGACAGACGGTGCACGGCCCCTGCCGCGCCGTCCCACCTTCTTCCTTGCCCATTGGAGACCCGACAAGGGGCCTGCAGGGCCCCTGTCGTCCCCTTCTCTCTTTTGGGGCTTCGTCGGAGTGCCGGCTGGGGGCCAATGGCTCTTGCGACACCCCCTCGCCCCGATCTCTCTCTCTTTCTCTTCGGTAGGGGTTTGTTCCCCTGCCATCGTCCTTTCGCGGGACGGCAGGGGCTCAGCCCGTGCCGATTTGCTGTCGTCGGCAGGGGTGCGACCCCCTGCCGTTTCTGTGTTGTCGGCAGGGGAGCGACCCCTGCCGATTCATTGCTGTCGGCAGGGGCTAGCCCCCTGCCGATTCGCTGTCGTCGGCAGGGGTGCGACCCCCTGCCGTTTCAGTGTTGTCGGCAGAGGAGCGACCCCTACCGATTCGTTGCTGTCGGCACGGGCTAGCGCCCTGCCGATTCGCTGTCGTCGGCAGGGGTGCGACCCCTTTGCCGTTTCAGTGTTGTCGGCAGGGGAGTGACCCTTGCCGATTCGTTGCTGTCGGCAGGGGCTAGCCCCCTGCCGCTTCGCTGCCGTCGGCAGGGGTGCGACCCCTGCCGCTTCAGTGCTGTCGGCAGAGGCTAGCCCCCTACCGCTTTAGTGCCGTCGGCAGGGGTGCGGCCCATGCCGCTTTAGTGTTGTCGGTAGGGGCTAGCCCTCTGCCGATTCGTTGCTGTCGGCAGGGGCTAGCCCCCTGCCACTTCGCTGCTGTCGGCAGGGGTGCGACCCCTGCCGCTTCAATGCTGTCTGCAGGGGCTCGCCCTCTGCCGCCTCGCTATGTTTGGCAATGGCTCTTTCTCTGCCACCTTGCTGTTTTCAGCAGTGGCTCGTCCCTGTCGCCTAAACCTACCCATGTCCTCATCGCACCATTAATTATATTAGCAAAATTGAATATTCAACACTCTTGCATATTTACGCAACAGGTCCCGATCGTGCTCCACGGCTCAACCCTGGTATTATCCTCTCGCGTAGGCGTACGCAACTGCACGACATCCCAAGGTAGGGTAAAGTCGCACTAAGGGGCAATAAATGAACCTATTTAAGGTGAAATAATTAAGATGCCCATGCTAGACATGCTTAGAGTATATGGCTTCTGAAATGCGTATTTTCTTGTTTTGCATGCTCATGGGTTGAGGTTCAATTTCATTCTTCGATTATTATTTTGTGTAGTTGTTTATGAATTTGAGGTGTGGTTTCGTAATTCTTAAAATACATATGCCCTTGTTTGCTTGCACATTTCCTTTGAGTGAGGTACGACTTCGTGTCTCGTGTATTACTTATGACCTTAGGTGTTTGCCTATCTAAGTGGTCAAGGTATGGTTTTGGTACCTTGTGTGTTACTTATGTGTTTTTCGTGCGATGTGCGGCATCGCAAGCCGAGAGTTGTTTGTCGTCATGTTATAACCTGCATATGTTGAAACTTATGGTAAATATGTACCTACATAAATGTAGTATTGTGCCGATCCTGTTTTCACTTGTTTTCAAAACACTAGAAGTTGTACTTGTGCATTGCAGTTCTTTAAAAGAGGGTTTCCTCCTGCAAACCCAGTGCTCTTCAAATGACACAACTTTTGCAAAGTTAAGTTTTTATCATCGCAGGATTTCGAAGTTGCATTTGAGTCCTCCCAAGTCCACACACTTGGGAGAAATATTTTATAACCCCGATTTGAGTTGCGACCCAATTCGAATAACCCCGATCTGGGGCATGAACATATGAATGAGTGAGGTTTTATTGAAGGACCCATTCTTTATTTATCAATCTAGTGTCACATGTCGATACTAAGATAAATTTTGGATGCGAGTTTGATAGTGTTGTGCCTTGCGTGAATGACTTAATGTGGCATTATGGCTTTTAAGGATGAATCATGTCAAATGAGCACTCCTTTATTCTTTGGATCGTTATGAAGTTGTGTGTTGGGTGTTCCTTTTGAAAAGTCCACACACCTCCCTGGTTCAGTATAGCGTACTTATAGACATGCACAACATGTTAAGTACTTTGTTGATTGGACGAGAGATCCGAGATGACCTTGCATCATGAAATATGAAAAATGTTGTTGAATTGAATTCAAGACTTATCTTGTCAGGATGTGTTGTATTAATTCTTTTGCAGATAAGATCTGTTGGGGTTTCTTTTGTGGAACCTTTTTCCTTTCATCGTAGTCGTACTTTTGACAAGTACGACTGTACTTTTTGACAAGTACGTCTTCTTACGTTGCGATGATTGGATAAGTAGGTTGTGGCAACCTCGATGAGTGCAAATAATAAAATGTTGTGATCACCTAAATAAGTGATGTTTTCGCCTTCACCGGCAAGATACTCGAGTTGGTCGAAAGACCAGAGTATGTAGAATGGGTCTTCAGTTAACTACGCCTGATGTACTCATTCAAATCGTTGACTCCTGTCAGGAGAGAGGACAGGAAGGTACAAAACTTCGATGGACAGGCCATTAATGGTAGTTACGAGCAAAAGACTCGGCTTCCCCAATCATCAGAGTTAGGGGAATGGGACTACCATAATTATCCTAGGTGGTAGCTCTCCATGTTTGGGATGCATCCATTGTTTATGCTGCTTTGGGGATTTCTCTCTTGGTCACCGACCGTCCCCTTAGGTGCGGACTCAGTCAGTTATCCGGGTTATCATAAAATACATAGCATAATAAACCCCCGGATCAGTCTAGGATGTTTCTAGAGTCATGCCTTGTGCGTACCCGCTTGGCCAGTTAATATTGGAACATAATTTAAATCCGATCACACAATGTGTTTAGTTATGCACGTATGAAAGTTATAGGATACAACAAGTTCAATACTTATGGAATTGTGTGTGTGGTTGATGAAGCATTGTATTTTGCTAGTTAACTTTCTTGTGCAGTGCTTTGCTTGTAATAGTTAGCCTACTTGTGCCAGTAAAATGCCTGTAATAATTTTAACATTGTGTTCATGATAGTTGCTCTGTAAATCTGTTGAAATTAAATTGCTATATAATTGTCTGCCTACTTGACATATTAAATTATTCTGCTTAATTATGTTCAATATTGTCCTGTCTGTGCACCTACCAGTTTTTAGCGAAACTGACCCATTTTATGGGCAGGTAATGGATAGGTAATACAGTCTGTGATGGCACGATGGCGTGATGAGGTCAAGATAGAGTTCTTTCCCTGATGTTTCGCTCCTGAGGACATGCTGGTAAATTTGGTATAAAATGTGTTTCAAAATTTCTCTTTTATTAAACCGTGAGTTAAAAAAACTGTTTTGGTAAGCTTCTTCGTGGTTTCAACAAGCGAATTCTCAATTATTGAAACTCCATTTCTAAACCATTTGATTTCAATGGTTGTGCGGGATTTGACAAAGGAAAGTTTACGCTGTAATGCGCTCAAGGTCCATTGACTTGTGGTTTTCAAAAATATCATTTTCCGCTGAAGTATTATTTAAACTCTGATTATTGTATGATTTCAAAGCTTTCTAAACTATTCTAAAAGTTACAAGTCCTGGATTTTTGGGGCGTTACAACTTGGTATCAGAGCGACAGGGAAAATAGTGATTCTTGACCATCCGACATCTGCATCGCACGGTAAGTACTGTTGATTTTATTGTTTTGTACTTAATTTGATTAAAATATTTTGCTTCGATTTAGATGTCGTATAATGAGATGAGCGAAGCAATAAATGTTTTGACTGGAGCCGTTATTCATCTCCAATCTATGGTTCAGAACCTGAGTCATAGTGTGGCTTGCGAGAACACCTTTCAGGGTCAGTGCGATAAACAGATGGATAACCATTAAGTTCCCCCGAATCTATTGTACCCCCTAAATTCTATTGTTTGCTCTTTCTGTGGTAAGGTGGACCATTCAGGGAAAGAATGCTGCCATAAGCGAAAGTACGATAAGTGGCAACTGGCCACACACGGCTTGGAACAAGGGAAGCAAGTTAAAGATTTTCAGAACAAAAAGTCAGTTAGCAAATGCCGACTTGCCAATGATATAATGCAGGGTTCCCCATCTAAGAAACAAAAGCAAGGCAAAGGAATCAAACTACATCGATCGTCTAGTCGTAAATGCTTGAAGTGTAATTATGGTCATCCGGGACAACTATGCCCTCGAGACACTGGGGGCTGTTTCTATTGCGGAAAGATGGGGCATTTCGCCAGAGTTTGTCGCAAGAAGGAAGCAGATCTGAAGAAGCGAACCGCGAAGGAAAGCCAACAACAACCCAAGCTGCCTCACTAGTAGCAATGAAAGTAGAGAACCATATTTATTTTCGTCATGACGGGTTAGGTAGAGAATTAGCAAATAGACACTTTAATAAGTTCGAGTAAGACATTTTATTTTCAAGTGCGGATCTTGTCAAGTAAAAGTTTATTAATGAAATTATATATGAATTTTGTCCAACCCAGACCCTTATGATTATGATGCTTATGCAGGTAAATGACATGTTACGCCTACAACTGATTAGTTTTTGAGTAGTTGACTTGTTACGCCTACAAATGATTAACTTTTAGGTGGTTGACTTATACGCCTACAAATCATTAGCTAGACTATTTAGAGGAATGACACCTCACGACTACAAACACTTAGTTTTTATGATACATCACGCCTACGTAGCGGTGTTGCAGGGAGTTGCATTATGATTGTTTGTTAGAATATATCATACCTGTATAGCATGATTGATGGATATCATATTGGACTAAAATGTCTTGTAGATCTGTGCGTGTGTTTCACACTGATATGGTCGAATGCGATGTGCTTTGAGGTAAAAATATATATTCATATGATGGTGCCATGATTTAGATGTCTTAGATGCATATAGAATTTGAATTCTGTGTGCATAACTCGAACTGCGTAGAAGTTACGTATCTTGAGGTTTAGTGGATCTTTGTTATATACATGATCACATTGTATAGAACTCATGCTTTGAGGTTAGATTTGGATAAGGAAATGCTCCTGGTGGCAATGATATAATGCATAGGATAACATGCTTTTGTATGATATGATTGAAATGCATGTGACCTCAAAATTTGAAAGTATGCGATATATGCTTAAGTTCAATAGTGAACTATGATTCTTGGAACCTTATTGGTGAAATGGGTGATTTTATGAATTGAATACCATATGAAGTGATGTGATGCACATTGATGATATATATACTTTTGCCAATTATTGGTGGCTATCGACCCTGAGAGTCGTCGTTTGTTTTGATGCATGTATCATTGATTTCGGTACATGTTGAGGACCTTGTCCGCAAAGGATTCTCTGCGAGGGCATGTATGATCAAGATCAGGTAATCCGACTAGAGTGGTGAATCTCTGTGAGGAAGTACACTGTCCAAGATCGGGTAGCCGCAAAGACGGCAAATTCCTGTGAGGAAGTATATTTGTCCAAGACCAGGTAAACCATCTAGAGCGGTAATTCCTTGTGAGGTTGTACATTTCCCAGACCAGGTGATCCAGCGTTGAACTTGTAGATTTTGATTTCGTAGAGAATTATGGTGTGTTATGATGCTCTTCTGAGACCATTTGTTATAGCCGGTTATAAATCTTTAAATTTGGCTTTCTGTTGTAGCATGATTATATACTGGTTTTAGATTAGAGAATCAGATCCTTACTAAATCTAGATCTTGATACGAGGTTATGATTTTGTCTTCTATGAAAGTTAGGGTCATTCTAAGAAGGATAATTTAAGCGAAGATAGGACAACTGGCCATGTAAGGCCTTGGGTTATGGGGGTAAGTTGAGGCTATTCCGGACATAGTCTGTTAGAAACAGTAAGGGTAACGAACGACAACCTCATTATGATAAAGTACAGAAACCTCCGTTTAAGGAACGTAAACAAACTGAGCAATGTCTCGTTGCGTCTCTTTATTTCTATCGAATCTAGTAGAAGGTGACGAATAAACATTCTTACAGTCTTCTGCCAAACCTTTTTGTGACTCCGTATAAACTCTTGCGAAAACATAAATTATTAACAAAATTGCCCACATTCTGTTCGATCGAGTTGTTGGCTTCGAACCTTTCTCCAGAATTCATTAGAATTCATTATGTGTTGTCATGATTACTTGTATAGCATACGTGTTTGAGATCACTCACACATATAGTGTATCCTCATTAACAACGATTAACTAAGAACCAGATTGTTGCAGATAATCTTTTAATGATATTTCGCGGACGAAATTCTTTTAAGAGAGGTGATGCAAAACCCGCTTTAAAAAAATAATAATAATTTGACCCGAGCCGGGTCGGGTCCGGACCCGACCCGGGCCCCTCTTCATTAGGGTTTTAATAACCCGACTTAGGAAGAGGATTTCAAATCCTCTTCCCGAGCGCCGCCCCCTTCCACCTTCGTTTTCGGAAGACTTAGAGAAACCCATCGGGGTTTCCCCATTCGTCGCCCCCCCCCCCCCCCCGAGGCTTTTAAAAGCACTGCAGGGGGCGGGGGAAGGCACACAACCCTTTTGCCCCCCCTGTGCCGCCTCCTCCTTCTTCGTGCTCGCCACCACTGCCGTTGCTACGCCCTGTGCCGACGTCGGCCACCGCCTCCCAGGTACGCCACTCCACCTTCTCCTCCTCCCCCTCCCATCTCCATCTCTGTCACCTCGCCAGGATGCCGACAGACGACGCACGGCCACTGCCGCGCCCTCCCACCTTCCTCCTTGCCCATTGGAGACCCGACAGGGGGCCTATAGGGGCCCTGTCGTCCCCTTCCCTCTTTTGGGGGTTCGCCGGAGTGCCGGCAGGGGGCCAATGGCTCTTGCGACACCCCCTCGCCCCGATCTCTCTCTCTCTCTTCGGCAGGGGTTTGTTCCCCTGCCATCGTCCTTTCGCGGGACGGCAGGGGCTCAGCCCCTGCCGATTTGCTGTCGTCGGCAGGGGTGCGACCCCCTGCCGTTTCTGTGTTGTCGGCAGGGGAGCGACCCCTGCCGATTCATTGCTGTCGGCAGGGGCTAGCCCCCTGCCGATTCGCTGTCGTCGGCAGGGGTGCGACCCCCTGCCGATTCGCTGTCGTCGGCAGGGGTGCGACCCCCTGCCGTTTCAGTGTTGTCGGCAGGGGAGCGACCCCTACCGATTCGTTGTTGTCGGCAGGGGCTAGCGCCCTGCCGATTCGCTGTCATCGGCAGGGGTGCGACCCCCCTGCCGTTTCAGTGTTGTCGGCAGGGGAGCGACCCTTGCCGATTCGTTACTGTCGGCAGGGGCTAGCCCCCTGCCGCTTCGCTGCCGTCGGCAGGGGTGCGACCCCTGCCGCTTCAGTGCTGTCGGCAGAGGCTAGCCCCCTGCCGCTTCAGTGCCGTCGGCAGAGGTGCGGCCCATGCCGCTTTAGTGTTGTCGGTAGGGGCTAGCCCTCTGCCGATTCATTGCTGTCGGTAGGGGCTAGGCCCCTGCCACTTCGCTGCTGTCGGCAGGGGTGCGACCCCTGCCGCTTCAATGCTGTCTGCAGGGGCTCGCCCCCTGCCGCCTCGCTATGTTTGGCAATGGCTCTTTCTCTGCCACCTGGCAGTTTTCGGCAGTGGCTCGTCCCTGTCGCCTAAACCTACCCATGTCCTCGTCGCACCATTAATTATATTAGCAAAATTGAATATTTAACACTCTTGCATATTTACGCAATAGGTCCCGATCGTGCTCCACGGCTCAACCCTCGTATTATCCTCTCGCGTAGGCGTACGCAGCTGCACGACATCCCAAGGTAGGGTAAAGTCGCACAAAGGGGCAATAAATGAACCTATTTAAGTTGAAATAATTAAGATGCTCATGCTAGACATGCTTAGAGTATATGGCTTCTGAAATGCGTATTTTCTTGTTTTGCATGCTCATGGGTTGAGGTTCAATTTCATTCTTCGATTATTATTTTGTGTAGTTGTTTATGAATTTGAGGTGTGGTTTCGTATTTCTTAAAATACATACGCCCTTGTTTGCTTGCACATTTCCTTTGAGTGAGGTACGACTTCGTGTCTCGTGTATTACTTATGACCTTAGGTGTTTGCCTATCTAAGTGGTCAAGGTATGGTTTTGGTACCTCGTGTGTTACTTATGTGTTTTTCGTGCGATGTGTGGCATCGCAAGCCGAGAGTTGTTTGTCGTCATGTTATAACCTGCATATGTTGAAACTTATGGTGAATATGTACCTACATAAATGTAGTATTGTGCCGATCCTGTTTTCACTTGTTTTCAAAACACTAGAAGTTGTACTTGTGCATTGCAGTTCTTTAAAAGAGGGTTTCCTCCTGCAAACCCAGTGCTCTTCAAATGACACAACTTTTGCAAAGTTAAGTTTTTATCATCGCAGGATTTCGAAGTTGCATTTGAGTCCTCCCAAGTCCACACACTTGGGAGAAATATTTTATTACCCCGATTTGAGTTGCGACCCAATTCGAATAACCCCGATCAGGGGCATGAACATATGAATGAGTGAGGTTCTATTGAAGGACCCATTCTTTATTTATCAATCTAGTGTCACATGTCGATACTAAGATAAATTTTGGATGCGAGTTTGATAGTGTTGTGCCTTGCGTGAATGACTTAATGTGGCATTATGGCTTTTAAAGATGAATCGTGTCAAATGAGCACTCCTTTATTCTTTGGATCGTTATGAAGTTGTGTGTTGGGTGTTCCTTTTGAAAAGTCCACACACCTCCCTGATTCAGTACAGCGTACTTTTAGACATGCACAACATGTTAAGTACTTTGTTGATCGGATGAGAGATCCGAGATGACCTTGCATCATGAAATATGAAAAATGTTGTTGAATTGAATTCAAGACTTATCTTGCCAGGATGTGTTGTATTAATTCTTTTGCAGATAAGATCTGTTGGGGTTTCTTTTGTGGAACCTTTTCCCTTTCATCGTAGTCATACTTTTGACAAGTACGTCTTCTTACGTTGCGATGATTGGATAAGTAGGTTGTGGCAACCTCGATGAGTGCAAATAACAAAATGTTGTGATCACCTAAATAAGTGATGTTTTCGCCTTCACCGGCAAGATACTCGAGTTGGTTGAAAGACCAGAGTATGTAGAATGGGTCTTCAGTTAACTACCCCTGATGTACTCATTCGAATCGCTGACTCCTGTCAGGAGAGAGGACAGGAAGGTATAAAATTTTGATGGACATGCCATTAATGGCAGTTACGAGCAAAAGACTCGGCTTTCCCAGTCATCGGAGTTAGGGGAATGGGACTACCATAATTATCCTAGGTGGTAGCTCTCTATGTTTGGGATGCATCCATTGTTTATGCTGCTTTGGGGATTTTTCTCTTGGTCACCGACCGTCCCCTTAGGTGCGGACTCAGTCAGCCATCCGGGTTATCATAAAATACATAGCATAATAAACCCCCGGATGAGTCTAGGCTGTTTCTAGAGTCGTGCCTTGTGCGTACCCGCTTGACCAGTTAATATCAGAACATAATTTAAATCCGATCACACAATGTGGTCAGTTATGCACGTATGAAAGTTATAGGATATAACAAGTTCAATACTTATGGAATTGTGTGTGTGGTTGATGAAGCATTGTATTTTGCTAGTTAACTTTCTTATGCAGTGCTTTGCTTGTAATAGTTAGCCTACTTGTGCCAGTAAAATGCTTGTAATAATTTTAACATTGTGTTCATGATAGTTGCTTTGTGAATCTGTTGAAATTAAATTGCTATATAATTGCCTGCCTACTTGACATATTAAATTATTCTGCTTAATTATGTTCAATATTGTCTTGTCTGTGCACCTACCAGTTTTTAGCGAAACTGACCCATTTTATGGGCAGATAATGGATAGGTAATACAGTCTGCGATGACACGATGGCGTGATGAGATCAAGATAGAGCTCTTTCCCTGACGTTTCGCTCATGAGGACATGTTGGTAAATTTGGTATAAAGTGTGTTTCAAAATTTCTCTTTTATTAAACCGTGAGTTAATAAAACTGTTTTGGTAAGCTTCTTCTTGGTTTCAACAAGCGAATTCTTAATTATTGAAACTCCATTTCTAAACCATTTGATTTCAATGGTTGTGTGGGATTTGACAAAGGAAAGTTTACGCTGTAATGCGCTCAAGGTCCATTGACTTGTGGTTTTCAAAAATATCATTTTCCGCTGAAGTATTATTTAAACTCTGATTATTGTATGATTTCAAAGCTTTCTAAACTATTCTAAAAGTTACAAGTCCCAGATTTTTTGGGCGTTACATCCATAATTGTCACACATGGACACCCTACTTATTTAAGTATAGTGTGTGGTCCTAATAATGTTACTTGTTCTGGTATTTGATTAAGAATACATGATTATGCATATACGGTGATTTTCAATCTTTATGAATGTAAGCTTGATTTACATGATTGAATGTGAAAGATATGCAACATATATAAATTATGATATGATGTTAAGAAATACATCATGATGATAATTACTATTGTTATATGCTATGATACATGATTCACATGTTGTACATGTAAAAGCTTTCAAATGAGCTTCTCAGTTCAAGAAACCAAAGTAGTGCTTGAGAGTACGATCATGACATGTTGCATAATTTATGTTTAATGTGCTATAAGACATAGATGGATATGCATGCACATGGAATTGTGATTCAAGAAACTACTGTAGTGTCATCAGGGTACAAATAGATGTATGTATGGCGTGTGATATCATGGTGCTGTAAATCATGAAAAATGCATATACATAGATTCACTCCTGAGTAAGCAAGGGGTTGTTGAGAATTCAATGTGGGTGTTGTGAGTGCACCAAGTTATACTAAATACTATACATATGTACACATAATAATTTTGGGATCGCCTTCACAGGTAAAATGTTCGGTTGGTGTTAATGCACCAGAGCATACTAACTGGGTTATGAACTTGATTGAACAAATAAAACGGTGTAATTATCAAGATGGATAGTGTGATGCCCATGCCTGGATAAAAATGTGGTAAGTTATCCTAGATGAGTACTTGCTCTTTTTTGGAGCCCTATGGTGCTATGTGGGCACATGTGATTAATTTATGAAACCTTACTTTAATAAAGAGAACCCAATAACCCATTTAGATTCAAACTTACCTTGAAGAGGGTAGGTGATACAAAACTCTGTTGGATTGTCATATTTTTTTTAGAACAACAACGTCTCACTTGGTTATTAGTCCTCGGAGTTAGGGGTCATAACTATTGATGTGTCCTAGGTGGTAGGTCCTTGTCTTCTACAGAAGTTAGGATGCATCATGAGAATCTCAGCCAGTAGTGAGTTTTCTCTCAGTCACAGACCGCTCTTTGTGGATCGGTCTAAGTAAGTCACTTGATAAAATAAAATACATGTCATAGGAAACACCCATGTTGTCTCCTTTGGAGTGACAATTGTATTGTGCGTACCCACAAAAGAGTAAAAATAAAACTTAAATCCTTAAACTTGATCACATTTATGAATGAAAACTTGCATGAAAATATGCCCTAATGATTCAGATGCATAGTCATAATAGTATTCTTGTTTATGGCATATTACATAAAAGTGTTGCTATTTATGCATATTCAACTGAACACCTTGTGATTTATTTGTGTAATATGATTGTTCACAATGATATTTGATTTTATATGCACTTAGTTTTATATTTGCATGCTTAGTTATGGTGTTTACCTATTGAGACTGATTGTAGTTTGACCTCTACTTTATTAATGTTATGGTAATGAGTGGGATGACAGAGCAATTGTTGGATGATGCGGGGGGTGCCATGTGAATCACTAATTTGAATCTCGGGAACTTTATTTTGAATTGATGGATTATTAAATTAAGACTGCTTGTATAAACTTTCATTTATTTGATTGATGCTTTAAATTATGAATGATGGTGTATTTGAATACTTGTAACTCGCCCAAAATGTTTAATCGATTTCAAACTAATGATTTTCGTTGTAATGTTGAAATTATTTAATAAAAGGTTTTGTCAATTAATTGTCTTTTCTTGAATTCGGTTCTAGGGAGCTATTAAACACTAGTGTTTGCGCAAGCTGATTCCTTAAAGCTTAATTAAATTAAGACAATACCATCGATAAGACCTTGTATTAAAGTGCACATAAAAAAAAATCCTTGTATTTTTAGGTTAAAATTTTAAGGCATTACATTGAGAGCCACTTTGAAGCTCATGAGGTTATGCCCGCCCATATCCATTATCATAAGGCCAAGGAAGCATACATAGTTGTAGACTACATCATTGGAGGACAAGAAAAGGTTTGGGATTCGGGAGGGACAAAAGACCTTCAAAACCATTTTCATTTCCATCCTGGTATGAACATTGGGTTGTTTCTATATTTTTGTCGAGGACAAAGAAAAATTTAAGGGGTGGGAATGTTACATGCACTTTTCCCTAGTCACCAATATTGGCCAAATAATAGAGTCACAAGCTTCTCTACACTACCCGACTCGCCTAAATAGGTCCTATATGGGCGACATAACATATTTTGTAATATTTTATACTTCATTGAGTCTTTTGCATTGTTGGAAAATAGGTGGCATGAATGTAACTTCAACATGTATTAGGGCTAGTTAGAAAGGGTGTGGCCTATATAAGGTCCAACACAAGTAATGTAATTCATTCTATGCTTTTGAAATCAATTTGGAGATCAATTCCCTTGAATTATTCTTGTGGAGGCCTCCCTTCCTCCAAAGAGGGATCCCTTGGTTCTAGACTGCCCCCCCCCCCCTCAACTCAAGAGATTCTCCTATAACCATTTCCTAACAAACCCCAAAACCATCTAACCATTCCTCAATCTCTCCCTAAACCACCCAATTCACTCTCTCTATCCTCTCTTCCCTACCCAATCTCCCTCTTTCCCCTCTAGTTGGCTAGCCATTTCCCTCATCTTCCATAACCAATTTCCCTAACACTACCATTCCATCACCTCACAATTGAATTTTGAAAGTAGGCTTTCTAGGTCTCCTTGAATGCTCAAGGAATTGAGTGAGGTCACTTCTTGAGATTTATTGGGTTAAGGCTCCTGTTTGAGTCTACCACGAATATGCCAGACTAATGTCTACAATATGTTGTGATCATCGCAAAATTTTTCCTCTCGTTCCTTCTCTTTTCCTTTCTAGCCTCTATTTTCCTTTTTGAAGGGGAATAAAAAGACAAAAAAGAAGAGAGAAGAGAAAAGAAAAGAAAAGAAAGAGAGCGAGAAATTTTTTTTTGCGAAGGTCTAACTTGACAAAAAAATTAAAAATATTTAAAAATTACTCGCCTCCGTTTTGAAAATATTTGCGGGAAAAATGGAGAGACGGTTCGCTCGTCGGTACGAGGTTCGACCGTTCCTGACGCCTTTACCAGAGGTAATTGAACTAAGGGTCGAATTTATGTTTTTTTGTTTTTGCCTTAATATTGTCTAAGAAATTATTCTAAGTCTAGAATGCACAAAGAATCATGCTTGTGTAAATGCAAAAAATGTATGCTTTTTAAGAAAAATCATTTTAGAATTTTTGGATTTATCCAAGTAATTTTGAAATAAACTTGAGAATATGGTGAAGAAATGATTCAAAGGGTCGAAATTGACTTAGAAAAGTTGGATTTTTGGATATAAACTCAAAGTTTAGAATAAACTTGAGTTCTGAGAAAGATAACCCAAAATTCTGAAGTTTGGAATCATATCTGAGATCAAAAGACTTGAAAATAACTTTGAGCTTGTTTTTTAAAGAAGGAAGATTCAAGATTGAAGATAAGAAGAATAGAACTTGAAAATAAGACTGGGACTTGAAATTGAGATTGAATATGAATTTTGAAATTGGATTTAAACTTTGAAAAATAGAATTGAGAGGTGAATTTGGAAATGAATCTTGAATTTGAGATTTGAAATTTGAAATTGATTTTTAAAGGAGTTTTTGAGATCTCTGAAGAAAGTAGGGTTGGAATTTAAATCTAGAATTGAAAATCAATATGAAATTTGAAAATAGGGATTGAATTCCAGATTTAAAGTTTAAAATCATAATGAAATTTGGAAACAGAATGGATTCAAGAAATTCAAATGGGATTTGGAAATAGAATTTTGGATTTAAGACTGGAATTGGGTTGAGAAATGAAATTCAAGATAGGATTTGGATTGGAAAGCTGGATTTGGGAATGGAGTTTGAAGATGGATTTGGACTTGAAAAACCCAAATGGACTTTGAAAATGGAATTGAATTTAAGAAATCCAAATGGAATTGGATTTAAGAAATCCAAATGGAATTCAGATTTGGATTTGAGAAGTCCAAATGGAATTTGAAGATAGAATTGGATTTTGAAAATCCAGATGAAATCTGAAATTGGATCTGAGAGATCCTAAATCGACTTTTGAAATTAGAAAGAAGGATAGAGAATAAAACTTGATTTTCAAACTTGAATTTTGAAATCAAGAGATGAATCTGGAAATTTTAAAGCTGAATTGAACTTTGAATTCTGATTTTGAATATTAAATCGAATTTGTCAGTTGAATCTTGATCCTAGAAATGTATTTGGAATTTCAAAGTTGAATTGAACTCTGAAATTTGATTTGGAGTTAGGAATTGAATTTTAGAGATGAATTTAGAATTTCAAAGTCAAATTGGACTTTGAAATCGAAGTCTGAATTTAAAAATGAGATAGAATTAAAAATAGAAAGAAGAATTTGAGTTTATAAATAAGAATTAATTTGAGAAATGAAGAAGGTATTTGAAGGGTTATCTCAAAGTCACTTGGATTTTGAAAAAGAATTTTGAAGATATAATATGATTCTATCTTAAATGATGAATGAATTAAAGAATTTTGAAAAATTGGATATTGAAAAGTATATTTCATTCTTTAAGTGAATTGAAATAAGATTAAAAATATAATACATCTCTGACTATGGTCATAAAATGTATTATAAAATAATCTATATTTAAATTCAAATGAAGAATAAAACACATTTTGGTGCCTTTATAGATTTTGAAATGAAATTAACTCTCAATATATCCCAACTATGGCCATTGATATATATTTTGAATTGATTTCAAGTAAAACTCTGATAAAGGAAGAAAATATTTAGAAAAATATAATGATTTTTGAAGGAGATCCAGTGTGGATCTAATGTTATTTCATAAAAGATGAAAATCGTAAGTTTTGTTCACACCTTGACTATGATCATTGATGCAAATCATCAACTTAGGATTTAATCACCTTTTATCAGGATGGTGCATGTGCCATTCGTGCTTCACCATGGTAGGTTTTTAGAAAATAAAGGCAAAATGATATGAAACAAGCAATTTATGATATTTGCATGCTCATACATTCTAATCTAATACTGGAAATATAAAGAATTCTCATTGATATCTAATTATTACATCTTTGATGAAATTTGAATTTACCATCTGTCAACTGAGATAGGAAATAACACTTTCCATGCCTTCCCTGTAAAAGATGAGTTAGCACATGATGTATATGGAAAGCAATTCACATAATATCACTTTGACCTTAAGATGCAATTGATGAAGTATTAATGCACATCAATGAAAATGTTACATGAATGACAAAATATGCATCAGAATGATACTTATGAGCTAATGAGGGATAGATATGCAGAGAAAGTGTTGTTGTAAAGAGGTAATGGAGGGAAGAAGATGCTATGGATGTGACAATGCAGTTGTAGCAAACCATGGGCTACTGTGAATGTAAATGGAACTACAGCAGCTCATGGTCCACTGTTTTTATGAACAAAGCTACAGTAGCCCATGGGCTACTGTATGTATGAACAAGAATTACAGCAACCCATGGGCTACCGCGCATGTAAACAAAGAAAACTACAGCAGCCCATGGGCTAATGTGTATGTGAACAAAGAAAACTACAGCAGCCCATGGGCTACTGTGTAGGTGAACAAAAGCTACAGTAGTCCGCGGGCTACTGTGCATATGAAGTTGTAAAAAAATGTTGTGAAAAGGGAGTAGCATGTGGGGTAGATATTATATGTAAGTGGAGAGGGGTGCGGGAGCTGGAGTTTGCTATAATAGGTGATTTAGCCACATTGTTGAGTGCAAAAATGAAGTTGTAAAGGACCAAAAGTACTGGCAACAGATGGAATGTGTATGGTTTGGTATGGGTGTATGCACAGAGAAGTTGTTGAGGTGCCACTGCTGGGGATGTATGCATAATAGTAGTGGTGGTGTGGTATATTGGAGATGATAGTTGTGGTGGTGTTGAAAAATGGCTACAACAAGATTGGGAATTTGAGTGTATAGGGTAGTGATGAAAGGTAGGATGTTACTAGACTTGTGAGGATAACACGAAATGCAGGGGTTGTCAATTAGGAAATGTGAAGATGCAGAATGTGGCTGGAAATGAGTGGTGAATGGGTGCTACTCTACTACAACAGATACACCAGGTAGTTTTAGGGGATATAATGCTGACCATAGGGAATGCTGAGGGTATGTGCATAACAATAGTGGTGCATATGAAAACACAGGGAATTGGTGCCTGCGAAGGTGCAGTAGGAGATATGGAGTGAGCAAATAAGCTTTTGAGTGTAACAGTGAATTTGATATAGGTAATGAGGTGGAGTGAGCAAATAAGCTTTTGAGTGTAACAGTGAATTTGATATAGGTAATGAGGTGCAGGGGGAAAGGCTGAAGCACATTGTGAAAATGCAAGATGTCGTGGAGATGTGGTGACAGGAGACAGGTGAAGGTAGAGGAAGGTGATATGTTGGGAAGGATGTTGCAGGTATAATTAGAAGTGTTAAATATAGGTGGATGGTATGATAGAAGGGTGTATACACAAGGTTTGTGCACACGGTGGGTATTAAGTGTAGTGACCAGGTGTTGTTGTGTGTTGTGCAGCAAGTGCAAGTGGAAGCTGGAAAGTGTAGCAGCAATAAAGTGGCGGTTGCAGGAGGGTGATAGCAGGGAAGGAAATAATAGAAAGGGGAACAAGGCTATGATGTGCTGAGGCTAGCATGGGTTGCAGCCTCAGAGTGCTAATGAAGGTGTGATTATGACAGGTAAGGGTGTTAAAGTCGGAGATGCTGGTGGGAGAAAAAAAAATGGAGATGGATGTGTGTACACTTGGGTAATGAAGTGTAAAGGCTGTGGTAGAGTGCTTGAAGTGACATGATGATGGTAGTAATACAATGTATGTCTAAGTGGGGACAGGTGAAATGTAATGTGGGCTTATGCTGGAATATGTGGAAATGAGGATATGGTAGATTGGAATGGGGTGAAGTTGCCATAAGGTGAGGGGAATAGTGGTGTTTGCAGAGAATGCAGAAAGACACCAACAGCATGTGCGATGTATAGGTGTGGATGACTACATGGAGATGTAGTGCTGAAGGGTATAGGCGATGATGGAGATGTGTGCTCAAGTGTTGGTGAATAGTGCCATTTGCAGGTGATGGCTGCAAATGGTTGTGGTAGATGTTGGTAAGGATAGTGAGCTGGATGTAAAGGATAATTGTGCATGAACTGGAAGCATGAAGGCAGTAGGTATGTTTGTGACAAATCCTGAAAGTTTATGAAATTGAGTGCACAGGGTAAAAAAGGGTAGTTGGGCTATTATTCTGAAAAGGCTGCTGCAAATACCAAATGACAAGAGAGTATTGGTGCTTTTATATTTTCCAAAAATTGAAGGTTATTCAAGTGTCAGATTGACCAATTCAAACATATAACCTGGTTTACAACCCAAATGGAAACCGAAAGCTACCAAAATTCCACCAGCTACGTATGTCAGAGTGGGGATGTTGAAGGAGAATAGCATGCTAACCATCTTTTAGACAGTAAAATGGGATTAACACAAAAGCAGGATTTTTCTTTTTAACAAGTCAATCCGTATCTAAGTGAAACATATAATTAGGAGCTAAGAAACAAAAAAATAGCCAACCTCAAAAAGTTATAAAAGCAAAGTGAGACCAAATGTATGACAAGAACAATATAAAATATAATACCTCTGAGTGTTTTTGTTTTTCCAAAGTTTTGGTCAAGTCCAGACTTTATCATCTTCATTTGAAAAAAAAACTAGAAAATTACCCAAAAGGATCACACCACCAAAAGAATCCAACTCTGTGAACATCAATTCTATAAGACATGAACATCAAACTTGCTATCATAGAGTTCATGATGTTAGAAGCATACGCTTACACCCAGGGTTAGCACCAGTTATTACAGGTGTCACAAAGCATTCGCCCATGATCCCCTGTCAAGTAGGTCCAGCTGAAAACTTCACATCCACCTTGAGAATCCCGAGTTGAGGAATCAGGAACATTATAAGCAACACGAGATCCTTGTCTCTTGAGGTCATCAACAAAGAAATTAACCCTTCCCAAAAACTCTAATCCATTTCTTGAACTGGTTGTATCTGGGTGATAATGTGTAATGCTACACTAGACTAACACACACATGTGCCAACGTTCAGACATTAAGACCAGACTAAGGATACACAAATGAATCATTTGAGCATAGATGATATGATAAAGACACATGCTAGAACTTTACTGAAATAACGACCTCAGGTGATCCAATGCCATAAAACAAGATACAGGGCAGACAAAAGTTTCGGAGAATCAAGGTTCGATCAAAGGATTGGAACATATTGCAGGATGTAAAACCTAAAATGTGATCAAGGGATTTGTCATTGAACGACACCTGAGTGTATAATTTCTAGGTGTTTGATCAGTGGTTTTAATAACCCATCGTAAATGCTTCTTTCAGCTAATAAAAGTAAAAAAAAAAAAGCTTACATCAATGAATCGATTCTCATAGGTCAATTTTTAGCAGAGCATACCACAAAATTACAGCAGAACCAACAATTCACGAGGAATATCAATCATTTTTTTTCGATAGATCACAAAATCTCACGGTGAAACCAAAGATCAAAATCCTTGATAGATCCAACTGGCTTCATGGTAGACTGATTCTGGATTGATCTAACATTTACAAGAATTACTAAATATGTTGATGCTAGATGAAGAGAAAGAAGACTAACGAATGACAATGGGCTTAAAACTGAAACGAAATATGCCAATACAGAGAAAACAATACAATAAAGAAAACAAACAAGAATAGTGAGGCTGATTTAAGGCAAAGAACAAAAATAAATAGGATGAGACGATGGTGGTAAATAACAAGAAATCTGAAATCAAAAGAGGAGAGCATCATATGAAATAGAAAATCCAGATTCAAAAGATAAATCGATATATAAAGTCGTGAATCAACAGGAGAAACAGATTGGGATTCAAATGAATCACATAAAAATATTGGATCCGATAGCATAAATAGAACAAGAATAAATAAATTAGAAAAATAGAGAAATGTTGGAACCCATTAGTTCTTTTTAATATTGCATATTTACATAGATTGATACTTGCTATGTGTAAGATCGATGCTATGTGAATGCTCCAATGGGAGCAAGAACATGAAAAATGTGAAAGAAATCGGAAACAATGGAGGAAAAGAGAAAAAGAAAGATAAAAAAAAGGAAAACCATGAAAAATAAGTGATAATGTTAAACAGAATTGCCAAGAAGAAAAAAAAAAGAAAGAAAAAAAAAAATAGCCAGAGGGAAGGTAGATGGCGACTTACCTGATTGCCTAGCATTGCAGGAGCAGGAAGGAGTGAATTCTCCTTTTGCTACTGTGGAAATTCCCTGCAGATGAAGGGGAAAAAGAGAGGCAGAGTAATCGAGAAGAAGAAGGGAAGAAGACGCGTGAAGTGGAGGGGTGAGACTCGATCTTGGTGAAGAAGAGGGGTGCTGGGGTGGAGAAGCAGTGAGTTTCGGAGACCCCGATAGTCATTTTTTATAGGAGAAGTCCGTTAGGCCATTTTTCAAAATGATCTTTTATTTTTAGGGATTTTCAAAAAGAGGGTTCATTTACAAGTGTTTCTTAAAAAAATGGTGTAAAAGCTATATTTTTCGGATCTTTTTTTAGGTTTTTGATAAAAAGATCTAAAGATATGAGAAAAATACGTGGGATTTTTTAGGAAAAGGGGACCCAAATGAGGTCTTTTAAAAGTTTTTTGTAAGATATTGGTTTTGAAATTGCAAGTTTTTCTGAAATGGGGTTTTTGTGAAAATTGCATGATTTATTTCAAAAAATGACCCCCGAAATGGATTTTTGATCCAAGATTTTGAGAAAATATGGATTTTGGATCCCGAATTGAGATTGGATTCAGATAAAATACCTGAGAAAGTACCACGAATTGATTTTTTGATTTTTTGAACAATAAGAGATCCGAGATCAGAATTGGATCCGGATATCCGATTTGGATCATAAATTGGGTCAGAAAAAAATTGAGTCTGGATTCCAGTGAATCCAAGAAATGAATGGAAATTTTGATTAAAAATTGACCTGATTTATTCAAAGAAAGGGACCCAGGGGCAAAAAGGGATTTTTTGGATTTTTGGAAAAATTTGGGGTGTTCACATATGTATGAGTAGAGATCTGACTTCCTTGGTCCACCACCAATATACTTGACTTATGTACCTAGTATAGGTGGGAGATCCAATGATACAAATAATGAGACTTGGATAGGTTTTAAAAAATCCACGTTGAAAAACTAATAAGCTTTACAATCAATGACAAGGGATTGAGGATAAATAAAGAAAGAGCACAAATGAAGCAATCAAAGTCTCAAGCTTAATTTGTTGGAAGTTGTACTTTCTCTAAATACTATATAACATGTGATTTTTCAACAAGGGTTTCTTGATTCAAGTGACTTAATGAAGAAATTTCTAACATACAAACAACCAGTTTCTTAGGGATTCTACTTGAAAAAGCAAGTAAAGCACCACAAGGAATTTTTTTTTTGTTTTCAAAAACTAAGAGTTTTTTAAACAAGAAAATCAACTTTTGAATGAAAACTTTTCTTTCACAACTCAAGGAAAGTCGTGGGACCAAAGTTGATCTTAGAAAAGTGGGTCTGCTGTGGGACTTTCCTTAATAGAAACCTATTTTTTGAATTGGAACAAATTTCACATTACACCAATAAGGAATCTCAGAGAATGCCAAGAATAACAAATGACTAGCACTGAATCAACTTTTAAATGCCACTAGAATCACTGAATTTTGGTGGACAATTGTGGATCCCCAAATTTTGAAAACCAAAAGGATGTGTTTTATCCAAAAAAAGGGTGTTTGAATTCGAAAAACCACATCTGAATATGAGATGAGTGAGAGTTGTGGGGTCCACTCTTTAAGTTTCACACATTTTCTCCTTTGCGGGGTAGGAATCAACTGCTCTAGGAGCTCAATATCTTTAACGTCGTTTTTTGGCTTGCAAGTGGTCATACCTTGTACGTGGATCCTAGAAAGAAAACAAGCTTGATGGTATGAGCTACCACCAAGGCTTGGAAAAAACATGAAACACGAACAAATATACAAAAGTTAGAAAAAACCATACTTTAAAATACTAAAATAAATGAAATAAAACACATAAAAGAAATTGAATCTCACCTCAAGCTTAGGTAGTCATTTCCTACATTCATGACGAGTGCGCTGAAACTTGAGTAGCAGTCCAGCTAGATGTGGGCTTCAAAAGTTTGAGTAAGATAAGGAATTTGGGTCCTTGAATAGGTTAGGCAAGTTTAGTTAGGCTAGACCCACTTAAGCAAGGCTAGAGTGCTAGGTTCTAAAAGGCAAGGATGAATAAAAATTTCTGCAGGATAAGAATACTTCTAGATCTCAAGTGCCAGATTCTAAATTGGGGAGGCCAAAACTTTATTTATAGATTTTTTGGCCGATATCGGCAGGTTTTCTACATATTCAAGATCTAGGGATCTAGATCAGTCCAAAAGTGAGATGGCGAGACTCAATTGGTTGGAGGCTTAAGAGGTCTCTTTCTTATTGGTCAAGGGTTTCCTAGCCTAGGATTTAGGAAAGAGATAGGTAAAGTCTATTAGTATTTTAGGAATAAGGGTTAGGTTCATTGAATCTTATCTCATGAGTTTGTGAGATAGGAATAGAGGTTCTAGAAGCTTATCTTCAAATGACACATGTTTTTAGATCAAATGAGCCGCTAACGACAATTCATTTGTCATTAGAAAAATATGATCAACCAATTGATGGATACAATAGGTTGAACTGGATTCATGTATCACTAGAGCCCTTTCCTTCCCTTTGGTTCAGGTTGGGTTTATATCGGTTGTGTCTTCTATCTCTTCGTCGAAGAGTAAGTTGGGCAGCATTCCAAATGGCATCCCAAAGGTTAGATTGGGTTATTCAGGAAGCCATTCCTCTCAAGCAAAACTGGTTTTAGGTTTTTGGGTTCTACAAGCATTCATGGTGCCCTAAACAATTGTTCAAACAATGGCTTAAACAACTAACATGATATCTTTGAAAACAATGGGTACCCTAAGTCTCCTCCAAAATTGCTACATAGATCTGCAAGGTCTTTTTGAGTTCTATGAATTGTTCCCTCTCAGGTCCATCACTTATATAAATTATCCGACTTTACAATACTGCCACCAATATATGAAAGCTAAAAACTTAAAGGTACGGCTGAGGGATACAAAAGATTCAATGATAGGATAGAGGATTTTTTATTTGAAAGTGATCCCTTTAAAAAGCAGATCTACATGATTCATATGATTTGTCTCCTAACAAATAGGGTTTTGATATAAAACGGTAAGGTGTAACAAAAAGATTTTCAAGGGTTTCATTCCATTTATAAAATTCCATTCAAGGTCTGTCCTTTGCAAACAAATTGTCATGGCAAATTGAGTTGGAGAGATTATTGACTTCTCAAAGGTGGGTTCACACCTACTCATGCCAACTGCAGCCAATGCACTAGGGACGCTCATCGCAAGCGATGGGTGACCCTGGGTCATTGCTCATGCGCATCGCGCAATACACATGCACTAAAATGCCATTTGGGGCAGAAACCACTGTTGAGTATTTTTAAAGACTTTGACACGAGCGTTGGCCACCATTGGCAGGAGTAGCTATTGGCAGCTACTCTCTCTCTCTCTCTCTCTCTCTCTCTCTCTCTCTCTATATATATATATATATATATATATATATATATATATGGTCCAAATAACTTGATAGACATGATCTGCATAATTTGATTAATAAAAATACAAATTTTGCATCATTATGATGTAAAAGAAAGATTTTGTTAGGACTAAAAAAATCATCATTGCACAATGTATCAAAATTTTATAATTTAACACAATCATAATTTTACATAAAAGAATGTGACCCTATCACTAGCAAATAAAGCATTGTTGAACACATGGATGATGTTAAATTAACTGGGAAAGGCCCATGACAGCTCCCTTCATCTGATAAAGATGACTCTTTAATGTCACCAGGTTGATGAAACGAGCTTGAAAACCTTCAAGTGTATATCTTTTGTTGCGAGGCGCAAGTTGGTTATACTCTTATAGGGCAGTGGACCCGGGCGGAGGCAGGAGACAAGACCTTTATCCTTGCATTAGTCCCCGCATGGGTTTTGATTTTAACCTCCATCCCCAGTCCATTCTCCATTTTGTGTCCTCCATCTCCAGTCCAAACAGGGCAAGATGGGGCGGGGATCCGTTTCCCTAGTCCTTCCGCTGCAGCCATCTTGCACCGTTAGAGGAAGGAGAGGAGAGAAATGAGAGCTTAGGCCGCTCGTTAGAGAAAGGAGAAGAAGAAGAGAGGAGAGATTCGAGAAATGGTTTTATGTTAGGGTTAAAATTATATATATAGGATTTTATAATATGATATGTATAAGGGTATAATAATAATTTCCTTAACGGGGATAGAAGACGGGACAGGGGCAAGAGTAAGTCCATCCCCCTCCATCCATGCATGGGTTTTGATTTTAACCTCCATCCCCGGTCCAAATGGGGTGAGACGGGGCAGGACCCTGTTTCCCCCATGTACACTGCCAACCCTATACTCTTGGGTGAACAACGTGAATTTTATGTTAATGAACTTATGAGCAAGATGGTAGTGTGTGTATATATATATATATATATATTATTAATGACAGGGTGCTCTTGGAGCACCTACTCCCACGTAGTAGAAGTGCTGAGTTATTAAAATTCTCGAGTTCTTTTGTTAATCAAACTTTTTTTTTTGAAAGGTATGCTATGTTGAGGCAGACCCCTACTAACCGCTCCTACCAAACAAGCAGAGCCTTTTATAGATACAGGTTACATGCATTTTTAAGTAAAAAACAAGTTTGGATCATGTGATTGTGATATATATAGTGATGCAAATATGCTAAATCAGTTTTTTTTTTTTAATTCTGACTATATAGATGTGATCTATATACTTGATTTTATAGAGATTAGCCGTTGGAGTGTTCAATTAAAACACTAAGGTGGGTTTTTAGAAGGTTTGAAAAATCAATAGTTCAAATCTTTATAAATTTTTGAGGCTTCAAATAAATAAGTCACTAGAATCTGAGAACTGAAAATTTGAGAACTAATGTGTGAACCACGATTTTTATGAATTTTTTGTTTTTTTTCTCTTAAATCTAACTGTACAAATGTGTTCTACAAGTTTGGTTTTATAAAAACCCGCTCTTGAATCATCCGATTTTGATGCATAAATCATATTTTTTAAGGCTTTAAAATCAATGGCTCATAATCTTTATAAATATTAAAGCATTCAAAATTCATATTTTTCCATAAAAAAACACAATTCAATGGTTGATTCCTAGCAAATTCACCATGCCAAGCACATCCACGTGATTGGAATTTCAAAAAAAGTGTTGAAAATGACCATATTTCTAGTTCTCAATTTTTTTTTTAAAGACAAGCTTGTGTTAGGCAGACCCCCTGCCAGTTGGGATTTTAAACCTGCAACGTCCTAACACAAGGTGACATGCACTAGCTGCTCCTACTAAAATATTACCTTTTTTAAGACTCAAGGTCTGTTTAGCCTTTTGTGCCTCAAAATGTAGGTTCTCTATGGCAGAACCCCCTCTTAGGGCGTGTATGTGATATAAGAGTATTTCCCGACGATCTGATAGCACTTCCATGTAGGTAGGATGATTTGTAAAGCTAATCCAACAACACCTCTAAGTAGTGGATCCGAATTTAAGCGGGAGAGAGATAAAGTAAGGACTACTCTCTATAGGGCTAGCACTCACTACTCAGGTAGTGATCTCTTAGATGGTCCAGGTCCTAGGGTCACCTATATTTATAGGCTTTTGAAATGAGATATGGGTTTTGAATTTTGTTTTCTGGATCTGCCCCAAATGGATCCATGCTCGTCCATATGGATAAGATAAGTTATCTGGAAGCTTCTTTTTTGTAGGGATTCATACTCAAAATGCAGGTCAAAACGGTTGGACGAGGACAGGGATAAGGCCTAGCGTCTGAAGGAACAGACAACAAGCCGAGTTTGCCGTCTGTGAGCAAAGGGCAAATCGAGCTTCTCATCCCTAACAAGGGGGGCAAAATTGGGACTGGATGAACCAATGGCAAACCAAGGTTTGCCATCAGCCACCAGACGGCAAACACAGTTTCCCGTCAGTGACAAGCTATGGGGGCTTTCACCATTGGTAGGGTTTTTGTGATGGTTTTGACACTCGGGATGGCTTTTTCCTATGTATTTAACCTAAATTTGTAGAGATTTCCTTAGATTAAGGTGTGAAACGGTTTAGGTATTGGGAATTTTTAGAAAGACCTTCAAACATGCTTCATAAAATATTAGCACATGGGCATTATCAAAATTTGTGTCCACGGGGGGGCATTCACTCACTCACAAGGGCCTAGCTCATCTGTTAGAGGCGACTTGTGAATGTCACCGACTTGATGGGACGTCACAAGTTTGAAATCCATGGGTGACGTCCCTTGCCACAATGATGCTGGGTGTATGCCCTGATAGGCAGGGGACCCTCAAGGATTTTACCAACTGGAAGCCTGCCAATGTGTGGTCGGTGATGAGAGGGTTTTTCCCTTGGATTATCCCCCCCCCAAAAAGGCTTTTGCTCTGTCTCAGAAAGCACCAACCAGCCTATAAATGTACATGGTTTAATAAGCAAGCTGCATACCATGAATTCCAAAAACTTAGTGTCAAATAAGAAAATAGCACTGCAGATACTGAAGGTAGGACTTGGAATCTGAAACTGTCATTCCTGGCACCAAAGCCTAACAATGTCCAAAGGTCCTTTTATTCCAAACAGATTTACAAGAAAGCTACACACAGAACATTGTAATCACATTTATCTAAGATACTTGGTACCCAACAGTCCCATTTTAAAACTCGCCAGCTCAATCTTCATTGTTGAACTGGCCAAAGCTTCATTGAAAACCATGATTTTCTTTGAGTTTAGCCAAATCCAGCTAAACTGTTGAAATAAACTACCATCTTGGTAAAGATTGCAACCCTAGGCACGCGGAGAAACTTCACTTTTCTTGAACATGGAGTAGGCATCACTGTATATAGCCACCATGTTGGAGAAGACAGCGAGCACAATCATAAAGACTGACAAGAACATGTCCCTCTTTGTTGCAATCCCATGAGGGTCCCTGTACAGCAAAGAAGCAGAAAGAAATATGAGCAGAAAAGACTAAATCAAGAAACCATCCTTTTGTTAAGAACAATGGCATGCATCCTTTGTTTTTTGGCTGAAATAAGTTGCACATAAACGGTCAATGACTCAACATGAATTGGGTGTATAATCATGTGAGAAACCGGACATTACACAAGAACACTAGAACCTTTACTTGAGTAGAACTCAATGGAAATATAGCTGTGGAAAACCAATGGGGAGATCAAAAGCCGTCTGTTTCATTAGTTGCTTTTCAAAGCTGCGTGACTACATGGTTTTTAATTGAGGCCCTTGAAATTTGATGCTAAACCATAGTAAAGAACTAGAGCAGAAAGTACAGTTTCTAACTACCAAGAAGGAAATTACCTCAGTGCAATGGCTGCAGGGAAGATGAATCCAATACAAACAGCAGCGGTTGCTCCTGTGAACTGGAATGCATCCCAGATACTTGGTATGAAATTTGCTCCCAGAAAGATCAATCCAATAAGTGCCACAGTAATCAAAGCAAACCTCCGGTTATCCAATACTAGCGGTCTTGAAGATGGAAAAAGAAGCCCATCCAAGTTCAGCCGAAGGGCAAAGAAAATGATAGGGAAGACAAGTATCAGATGAGCAGCGTAGCTAACACGCACAGCATCATTCAAGACTGAGCTGTAGGGGATCCCAAGGTTGGCATCAAAGTTGGCCAAGACATCATCAAGAGTGGCATCCCCAAACAGAAGGAAACCAAAGAAACTGGTGGTAATATATACTGTCGAGCAAAGGGCGAGTGAGCTGCGGACTATGGACTGCATTTGTGAAGAGTCTTCAAGCTCATTCTCTATAGGATGGACTACACATCCAGAACAGAAGACTTTCAGCACATGAAATAGTAGTACATATGAACAACAAAACAATATAACTTAAGAAAGTAATGAGCAATTAAAATCCTGAGTACTTAGCAGATAAACATAATTTCTAAATTACTCAAACTTACAAAATGAAAACACACTATCATCCACAATTAAAGAATAATTCACAAGGAATAACAAAAACTTTGCAAGAGACTTTTTAAACCACCCTGAACTTTTTAAAACAATTAATGATATCTAACAGCAGTAATAATTAGAAGGCATCATTTGAAGGGCTTAACAATCCATTATTTCCAAATGGTCACAATGCATTGACATGAGCAATGTGCTACTAATCTGCAAAATTGCAACATGGTGAATCAGCCATTTAATTTCCAGTAAAGAACAGTTTTACATCAAAAGCAAGTAGACTGCAATTATTTGAAGTTCCAAGGAATGAAAGGATCAGTCGAGCAACGTCAAAACATGCTGCACCAAGTTTCTCTTGTTATGCATCTTCTGTCGTTTTTTTTTCTCCTTTCTGTTTTGGTGAAATAATTTGACTGACCAAAAGGATGGAACCATTAGGGACAAAGAGCATCTTTGGTTGGCCCCAGATGAAAATCGCTCTCTCACGGTTGGCTCTCTCTCTTTCTCATGCAAACAAATGAGAAAAAATTGCACAATGAGATTAGGAATCACATTTGGGATGAATTTACTATCTCATGTGATTCCAAATCACATGAAAACCTAAAAATGCCACTGTTTAACAATGTAGAATACCACAGTCTTCACAGATATTTTAATATGCACCATTTAAACATAAGAAATAACCAAAATACTATTATACTTGAAAAGGTAACCAAAACAACAACCAGGAATTCACACCTGACCAAAATGCGGCAAATAGTTTTGTAACTTACCATTGTAATGGCAGACATATGCAGTAACTAGAATGGGAACAACTGTGAAAAGCTTCCAAACAGATGCCATGTCGGTAACATGAGGTATCCATCTCGGCATTGCTATGCTCCCATTCAGCAATTTGACAATAGTGATGCCAGCTGTTATAACAACAAAGACAACTGCAAGTGCGACTGATAATGCAGAAGTGTACCTCAAAGAATCTGAAAACAGAAAAAAACAGATTATGTCAAGAGGTGCTGCATTAGAAAACAGATTCATCCAATGGTATAGTAACCACTTTTTTATCAAATAAAAAAAGTAAAATGGCATTAGAAATCAACCAAACAAATAAATTAGTTTTGCTTGAGTTTACAAGTTAAAAATGACACCAGAGTGATGTAACTATTGCAGTAATGCTTCAGATAAGTTTGCCAAATACACTAGTTACAAACTGAATGTTTACAGTTCAAGTGTGAGTTGCCATAGTCCATAGCAGAATTTCCCTGCGGACCAAGTGTACATGTGTAGGGCAATCAACATGTTGCCTTAGGATCCAAACCTTTAGTAAGTAAGACCAAGTCAGGTTCTGAACCCACCCAGTACAAGTCCAAGAATCAAGTTTGGATGTCCATATGATCAAATAGGTTTCACCCAAACCCAAATGCAAATACCACAGTTGAATCAATTCAGCCTCGCTTGAACAAGAACAATCAGGATCTAACTCACAAAAGATCAAAAGAAGTTCGTAAGGCCTCATCCATGTGCATCATTTGGATACAAAGTACAGATATGCACCACTCTGGGCATACCAGGTACAGGCTTGATGAAGAGATAAGTTAGACCCATCTGTGTTGCTGAGATACCAAGATGGGTCCAAGTTCTTATTAGACCTGGACCAACTATATGTTTGATAAGGACGGGCAAGAGAAAGCACAATAGAGAAAGGGCCCTCAGCTTGATTATTTGCCACAAAGGGCCTAGCTTCCAGTCAATTAGGTTTGGCCTTAAAAGTAGGCCTGAAGCATGGCATTCAACGTCATGGTATGCAGGCTTGTGAAGCTGACTAGCCACCAATATTCACAACTAATTGGCCGCCAGAATAGCAGCATTTGACAGGCTTTCAACCCAAATGTTATTGAGTAATTCACAGGTTGGTCTTCTAGATTGAAACAATAGCATTAGTGATCTTAGCAACAAATTCATTATTCCACAGCACAGAAAATGGAAGAGCAAATATACCTAGCAAATGTTAATCATGCTTTTAAGTCTGAAAAATTCAATGTAACAGTTTAAAGGCATGAAAATTTCAAGTTTCACAGGATTGGAAAACAAAAGAGAGACTTCTGCATCATGTTTGCAAGCCTCCTCCATGAGATTTTTATTTCACATAAACTGATAAAAGTGGAGGAAGACAAAGTTTCCAAGTTTCCACAGAAAGTGTTCTTCATCCATACCCCCATCTTAAGGAAAACTTTCACAAGGTGAAACACTCCCATGAGAAAATTTGCCAATGAAGAGATTTTCACAAGTTTGTGATGAAACTTTTCTTTGTAAAATCTCTCCCACAGGAATGTCCGTTTGCTGGTTGAAAAACATGCACTGCCTGCTCAGGGTCTCAGACACTTTTAGCAATATGGAACCCATAAACCAAAAAAAGATAACCAATTCAAATATCATGGAAGTTCAGCTCAAATAAATAAGGAAAAGCACCCCTTGTTCAAACAATCACAAACGGACACGTACCTACACGCTTAAAGGATCCAAGTGGGGCAAAGATAGCTAGGGCTGTAACAAGCAAGACAAATGCACGCCCATTCCACCAATGCTCCCCAAACCACCCTTCCAATACACCAGAGTGATGTACCCCACTTGAAGATGTTCCAGAAAGCACATCTCCTGAGAAGAAAGTACAAAGAAAAATGAAATCTTACTCCAATTTGAAACAACTAAAAGAAATGATTTGGAATAGAACTCATGATACTCTTACTCAATTTGTTTTAACAAAATAAATGATTAATAGGACATGGATTTATAGAAGAATAATATTATGATTGATATGTACAAAAGCATTTTTTTAATGAAAACCCCCGACTAAATTAAGGATCAAATTAGCTCCTGAAAGTGATGAATTTGAAGAAACTCCTCACAGTAGAATCATAATGGCCTCTTTATAAAAATAAAAGGAGAAACACTTTTTGCATGACGTGACAATCAACAAAATTAACACAATACAACTAAGACCTCCAGAATTAAAAATAAGACCAAGAAGTTCAACATAAAGGACAGATGGAGGAAGCCTAATGGAATGAAAATAGGTAACGGGACGGTCACTTTCACAATTTGACAGTATAAGTGTATTTGGGAAAATGATGTAGAAAACTACTACAAGAACTTTGTAGAAGACTTCAAACGTTAGTACCAATTACTGGATACACTATCAGCATATAAATCTTGTTGAGGCATAAAATGGTGTCAATAATAGAGCACATGACCAAGAATAGAAGGATGTAAATGAGTGTTAGCACACCCATAACTAGACAAAGAAACTTGAGAGATTGGGGCATCATTCAGAAAACAATATATTAACATGGATACAATTTCCGACAAACAAATAAAGAAAAACAAACTGAGAGAGACATACCAAAAGAATTTTGGCCAAAATCCACTATTATGAACGAAATTGACAAAAAGAGTAGGAGAGAGAGGCAAAAGTGAAAAACAGAGCAGAATGGTAGTTATGTATTACCTATGATGATCATGTACACAATCAACACGCCCACATTGTTAATAATGACACAAATCTGCAACAAAATTCTCCCACTCTTCCCAAAAGCATCCCCCATAACTCCCCCATACGAGACTGTCTTCCCGGCCTTGCTAAACCTCAACAGCATTTCGATCGAAGACTCCGTTAGAAACGCCATGAAGATGACCATGAAGATTCCAGGACCAAGCCCGAGAACCTTCATGGTGGCAGGCAAAGCCATGATCCCAGCACCAACAATCGTGGTAGAGAGATTGAATACAGCACCAGAAAATGAAGCTCCATTGAATCCATCCAATTCTCCTTCGCACTCATCCTGTTTCTGTGGAAGCAGAGGAGCTTTCTCGTCTGCCACTCGTTTATTGTTCCACGGTTTCTTTTCCTTAGCAGGGGCCAAGCTTCCAATCGCCATTCTGCTTGCCTGTACTTAATCTAAAGACAATGAAGCAGAACTAAAAAGAAGGAAAAATCAATAATCTTGAGAAAATCTTAGTTTTTTTCTCTTTTATTTGCCAATCTTCAACCTTCAATTCCTAATTCCTCAAAATGGGGACGATCAAGATCAACGAAGAATCACACCCTAATAAAAAAATAAAGCAAATCCTGAAGAACATGGAAAACAACAACGAGATAGTGGTCAGAGTTTCTCTCGTATCCCCCAAACTACCGTTGCTCTTCTTTCGCATATATATATACACACACACACACATATATATATATATATATATATATATATATATATATATATATATATATATATATAGAGAGAGAGAGAGAGAGAGAGAGAGAGTTTGGTAAAAAGAAGGAAAAAAATTTGAGTTAAAAACTTAAAAACGATGGACGAATCAACTCATAGGAATCCTTCAGAACGGCAAAAAGTTATATGAAAAATTTACAAAAAAAAACCTAAAGTTTTAAATTTTACAGACACGGTCCTCATATTACGAATATGCGCTTAGTTAACGGAGCAATTCTCAAAAGTTAGGCCAATATTTGTAATATTTCAAAGTTAGGCTGTTTTTTCTAAAACAATGACAAGTTAGTTTTTTCTGTAAAATTTTCAAAGTTATTTAATTTTCACCCTGTTAGGGAAAAATGATTAAAAAACTCGCGAAGAGAAAGGAAGACCAATGACCTTCTTGACTATCTATAAAACAAGCCATAGATGTTGTCCACTCAAACAAAAGGAAAGAAAAAAATTTACGTAATTTGATTAACTTTGTTTTCGCGAAGGTCGTTTATGATAGCAAATAATTGCATTGCTCTTTGTTTTTGGTTATTAGTTTATTGTATTTTAAAAAGTTAACAAAAAAAGTGTGTGACGTTGATATACCTATGGTCCAATAAGAGAATCAATAATGCTGCTCCAGTATTTAAATTTTTATTAAGATTTCATGTTTCTTGAAAACAACATTTAAAAAATAGCAGCAGTGACAGCGGGTCCCACACTTGCCTGCCAGCCTTATGGGTCCCACTGTAGGTCCCCACCATGGCTGTCTGTACCATTATTGGCTATTGAAACCGTTTATTTCCAAGGAGACAAAATTGTACGGGAGTTTAGGAGCATGTCCATGGATCCGGCATCCGATCCGATTCTCACTGAAACAAGAGCGTTTCTGAGCTGGGCTTATAAATCAGGAACTTCTCTGCTCCACAACCTTGTGAACACATCAATTTTATTCGTACGATATATCGAGGTACCGAAGAGCAACCCAAACGGGTTTAGTATTTGGTTCTGCCTGATCCAGATCCAAAATCTTAGGCAACGTTGGTTTAGATTCTGATAAAGTTCACAAATAATTCATGTCCATCAGAGAACTTCAACTCTTCAGTAAAATGAAAAATACAAGTACTTGATAAATGAACCAAAAAAAAAAGAAGAAAAAGGGTGCCTATATTAGGGATGAAATAGGGTCCTGCCCGGGTTGGACAGGGGATGGAGGTTAAAATCAAAACCTGTGCGGGGATGGACGTTAAAATCAAAACCCGTGCAGGGATGGACTTACTCTTGTCCTCGCTTTGATATGTTTCTGATCTTTTTTAAAAAAATTATTATTATACCCTATATATATATATATATATATATATATACATTCCTAACCTTAAAATAAAACACTTTCTTGAATCTCTCTTTTTTCCTTTCTCGCTTTCTAACAAGTCGTTCGAGCTCTCATTTTCTCTCATCTTCTTCCACTAGCCTTCGGAAGGACCAAGACAACGGAGCCCTACTCTGCCTCGTCCCGTTTAGATAGAGGATGGAGGACATGAAACAGAGAATGAATTAAGAATGGAGGTTAAAATCAAAACCCGTGCAGGAATGAAGGCCGGGATGGAAGGCAAAATTTTGAGATGGAGCAAGGGTGAAGACCTTTGTCTCCAAGCCTGATCTAGTCCACTGCCATCCCTATCTATCATGTCATAGAAAGGTGGCCTTGGTGTTGTTCATCCATGTGATGAATCAAAATACCATGGCTGAAACTATGTTTTCAACCGTTCATTTTTGCAAACTTTAGATGTTCATTTAGAGCATCAAAGGTTTTGAAAAAACAATGTGGGACTCATCTAAAAGATGTTGAGTAATGTAGTCAGTGTGGGTACTAGCCCTGAATAGTTGGGCTACTCAACTGAATATTTCTGCATTGGCCTAAAAAATATAAATAAAAATTTGTGTCAATCACAACATGACAAGTGTTAAAACCATTAAAATAATTTTAAAATAATATTAAAATTGATTTTTGTTTACATTTATTAAAAAGTAATTGATTCATGCCTGCAGCGTATCGAAATTCGGCCAATACGCCCCCGGTACTGATAACATTGAGCAATGTTGTCGGTATGGTATCTGCCAACGATTCATGTGAATTGGCCAATACCGATTCTCAAGTGAATCATTCTGAATTGGCTAAAAAATAATTAGAAAATATTTCATGTCAATCAAAACATGACACATGTTAAGACTATTAAAATAATATTAAAATTTTAATTTTAAGCATTTTATACATTTATTAAAAAATAGCCAATTCAGGTTAGTATTGTATCGATTTTCTGCCGATAGGTATATACAGACCGATACTGACAACATTGACTCGAAGTCGGGATTTTGCATTGAAGATTAGAAGATAAAACCAAAGTTATAGTTGTTTAATTAGTGTTGGCTTGCTGCATCTGGCATGGTTCTTTGAGTTCAAATTTGCTTTATGCCAATAACTTGAAGATAGTTATTATCCGGTTATTCAAGTAAAAAAAGAAAAAAGAAAAAAAGAGAATTTGGAGATTTTCTGCAAATGGGTAAACCAATCTTAGCCTTGAATAACCAGTAAAGCATTCTAAGTTGGCAGCTGAAGTAGTCAAGACTCCACGCATTCGATATACATCATTCATTTAGTAAAGATCCACATTTAAATAGCTGGGATGCAGAATTTTTGGCGATTCAAAAATTGACAGTTGACAAAATAAAAAAAATATAATTGTGATTTAAAAAAAATCATATTTTTTCATTAAAAAATGTGATCCAAGGGTCGGTTGTTATTAAATGGACTAGGTTGAATCCATCTACAAGGTCAGATTTGATCAAAACAACTTGCATGTCACACACTAGAAAAATTTGCAATGAAAAAAGTTCTTGTATTAAACTTCTCATATGTAAATTTATTTTTTTTCGTGTGAGATTCTTCTCGTTTCCAAGCATGCCCTATATAATGACCCCATTTCATTCATTCAAAACTTCAATTATGTTATACTGACATTGTCCTTTGAAGTAATTGGTCTTTGGGAGCAAAAATCCACTAGCAAATGTGAAAAAATATAAAAGCAAGATACAAAACTCTCGGAAAACCCTAATCTCCAATAATACACCCAAAACTCTAAAAAAACAGTGGCTATAAAGATGACAAATGGCATAAAACCCAAGTCTTGGGCCTAACGGCTGCCACCACAAACTCTCATTGGAAATCTACATTTTGTTGTCACTAAAAATATTTTTTAGATCGGATCATGGATCAAAGTAGATCTAAAATTCAAGATACCCACAACAATCTTTGAAAATGGGGGATGAGTGAAACCAAACTCTGGTAGGAGCTGCTTGTGCAGGTCACCAACTGCAGAGATATTACAAGTTCAAATACCCCACGGGTATGGTGTGTTGAATAACTGATCTCTATTTAATCTAAAAAGGAAGGGAGGCCTTAATCTCCCAACTCTTGTGTGGGAAAAAATAAAAATAAAAAGTAAAACTAGTGTTTGAAAATAAATTTTAACTTTAATGAAGCCAACAATTGGACCATGTTTACTTATGATTGATGAACACCTTTCCATTGCATAAAAAGTGTAACACGAAACCACCATTCATATTGTCATCTTTGTCATCATGCATTTGTCCAATCTGCATGAAAACGCATCAACTTTTCAAAGAAAATTTAATATATGAAACTACAAAGTACTGAGCTCAGCAAATTTTGAGAGAGTGGAAAGCTGAGAGAAGAAAAAGATACGTGGGACATCACCAAACCATCCTCCACCACAAATTTGTTGTAATCTTTCAATAGCTTAGGGTCTAATGCTTGGATGTAGCATAGGTGATGACTCATGGACGACCAACCAAAGTTGCGTCTCCTTTTGGCTTACAATAATTTTGTCCTAAGCACATTGGTGGCTGCGTAGCCTAAAGAGCTACTCAGGTAATACAAGTAGGGATGGCAGTGGACGGGGTGGGGAACAAGGTCTTCACCCCCCAATCCCGTCTTAAAATCAGGACCTTCATCCCTGTACGGGTTTGGATTTTAACTTTCATCCCTACTTCTATCCCCCATTTCATGCCCTTCATCCCCGGTTGAAATGGGGAGAGGTGGGACGGGACTTCGTTTCCCCTCGATCCATTGCCATCCTTGAAAGGATTGGGGATGGGGATGGGCGGGGGAAAGCATAAGTCTCTTCCCGCCTTCATCCCCGCATGGATTTTGATTTTAACCTTCATCCCTGTTTCATGTCCTCCATCCCGGGTCCAAACAGGGCAAGGCGGGGTGGGCCCCGCCTCGGTCCACTGCCATCCCTAAATACAAGCTTGTTATAAAACGTCAACACAAGATGTGACCTGTTCTTTTTAGCATCTCAAGTATGTTGTGGGCTTTACTGTGGAGGGGATGCGTCATTACTGACATATGTAAACGAGTTGGATTCAGGTCAAAGTGGGAACAAGTGAAATCACATTGCACAAATGCAATGTGCAGCTGCATCTGATCAGCCTCTATCTGCTGTTTAGTTTGTGCAATATGATTGCACCTGACCTCAATTCAATCAGTTCAGATGTAGTCCACAGCTGATCCAACTAATTAATCAGATATCCTAATGGGGGATAATGTAGTAACGAATCCAACCATTTACATTGCATTTAGATGAAGATATTCATGAGATTCAGCTGCAAACCCTAAACAGATCGGAAACAGCCCGCTTTACTATATGGTACGGAATGTTGGGCTGCCAAGAAACATCATATTCAAAAAATGAGTGTAGCTGAGATGTGTATGCTTAGATGGATGTATAAAAATACAATAAAAGATAAGATTTGAAACAGGAAGATACGTAAGAAGGTAGACATTGCACCCATTGAAAATAAGATGAGAGAGAATCATTTACGGTGGTTTGGACATATTCGGCGAAGGCCTAATGATGCTCCAATTAGAAGGATGGAAAAATGGAAAAATATATTAGTTAAAAGAGGTCGGGGTAAGCCTAAGAAGACTTGGATGAAGATGATAGGAAAGGATATGAATGCTTTGAACCTCACCGAAGACATGACATTGGATAAAAATGATTGGAGGAGAAGGATTCATGTGGAAGACCCAGAATGATTTTCCTTTTCGGTTCATATCGCCGACCCCAATTGTTTTGAGATGAAGGCGTAGTTGTTGTTGTTGTAAACAGCTTCTTTTACTAGAGATTTGACTAACTGGAGCCAAGTAGATGTTAACAATGTAGTCCACACCAATTCTAAATATTCGGATAGCTAAATAGATTTGGAGTTGGACTCAGTTTTAGACGAAGAAAGTTAGTACCAGATCTGACTAATTATGTGTTCAGAATCGAATACCTGTCAGATTCGACAGCAAATCCAAATCCAATCATGTTCTCCCCACCTACCATTTTCATCAAGCTAGGTCCCACTCAACTTGTCAACGTGAGTTCACGAACAATTGAGATCATTGAGTCAAGTCAATAGTTCAAGAGAGAATTACCAGAAGCGCCATACAGAGGGTGGAAACACGCTTTGGAAGCACGAAATGTTGTGCTTTCAAAACTTGCTGGGAAGTGCGCTTTTCAATTATTGAAAGCTTGCTTACCCCTCGCTTTCTCTTTTTTTTTTTTTTAGTTTTAGTTTTTTTCTCTTTTTTCGCTTTCCCCTCATTTCTGAGATAATTCTTGATTCGCTTCTAAGTCTTTTCACGTTTCTTAAAATTTTAAAAGTGCTTCACTTCTCGATTCTGCTTCCCGAATCGCTTCATGCTTCCTCGACTGGCAACTCTGGTCCAAGACCAACCATACCTTTGCTAAGTGAAGTGCAAGGAATTCTGAATCATTAACCTGTGTCACTGTTTCCCTGTTCCTCTTTCATCTCCAAAGAAATCTTTCTCACCAAATAGAAGTCAGATCCCGTTGATCTCCAAAGTGTTATTTATAGCTCTAGATCCCTAATTTTAAGGAAAAGTTCGTTGTCTGGTTTTTTTTTTTTGCCACATTTTGCCAAAAAGTGCAAAACAAACATGAGAACATAGATCTTGATTCACAAATAAAATCTTGCTTACTAGCCTCATCTATAGATGTGCCCAATTCACTTCATCCCCATGAACAATGTCCACATGTATCTTTCTTCTCATTAGGAAATGCTGGATTAGTCCAATGTGTAGCTAGGCAAATGTGGCACTGCTTAGGCAACCCTCTGTAGTAGCAGTGACTGAATCAAGTGGGGGCAATATTCAGCAAGTTGAAGAGCATGACAAAACAAGCTGTCTAGTGTCATGTAAAAAGCTAAGCAACTTCATCAATTCTAAGGAATCTTAGAAGTGATAAATTGTCATGCAATATTCTTCTACCTTGCATACCAATCATGCAAAGTCTGAGAAAGCAAATTCACTCACTGCAGAGAGCAACTGCTCATACATGACAAACGACCCGCACATGCATTATTAGGCACCATGCGTACAGAGCTATGGCCTTGTTCTCTAGTTGCACTTTATTGTAGACAATGACTCATGAAATCTGCATTCCTAACCTCATTTTTTTCATTTTGAAAGATTCCAAGTTCACCACTTGAACATTCAAGACCACATCATCTCTGCAAGGCCAGTATCTTTATGACCCCACTCATATATTTCTATTTGTATGAATGTATGAGAGATATTACTTTATAATGCAAAGAGGGGAATGCCAAGTAGGGATGGCAGTAGACTTGGGGAAGCAGGGCATTCCGCCTCGCCCCGGGGATGGAGGTGGGGATGGAGGTTAAAATCAAAACCCGTGTGGGGATAGACTTACGCTTTCCCCCACCCCGTTCCGATCCCCGCCTTGCCCCACCCCGCCCCATCCCCAATCCTTCTTTAGGGATGACAATAGACCGAGGGGAAACGGGCCCCACCCTGCATCACCCCGTTTGGACTGGGGATGGAGGACATGAAACGGGGATGAAGGCGGGGATGGAAGTTGAGATCAAAACCCGTGCGGGGATGGAGGGCAGGATTTTGAGACGGAGCGGGGCTGAAGTCCTTGTCCCTCGCCCGGGTCCACTGCCATCCCTATGCGCTCTTGAAATACATGGGCCTGAATCAATGGGCTATGTAGTGTTTTTGGCTTTTTTATTCAAATGGGTGGTCTACTTTGTCTATTTCTCATGTTATAAGCTGAGCCTGAGGTTATACACAATGTTCTCAGTATCGTTGGGAATCTGCCTGAAATTGGCTTGGACGGTTCGTATCGTATTGACAGAAAATCAATTTCAAAATGAGCTGAGTTAACTTATTTAAATAAAGAAAGTTTTTCTAAAAGGTACCTATAGTTTGGGCATTAATAAAAAAGGCACCTAAGTTTTGATATTTTTTAAAAATACACATAAAAAAATATCGTGGTTAACAAAAAATGGCCTAGAGTTTACAACCGTCAAGTTTGCTGATATATGTGATATAAAATTACCATTTTACCCTCAATATCATATTTTTAAAAAATGTACCGAAAAAAGAGGGAAATCTTTGAAGGATTAACCAGTAAATTAACTCTCTTACTCATCTTGGGTTTTGATGACCTAGGTTAAATGGATGAAAGTATGTTTTTAATTAACGGTGCAACAATTTAGGTGTCCTTTTAAAAAAAATTCAAAACTTAGTTCATTTTTTTATTAATGCCCAAACTTTAGGTGTGCTTTTGAAATTTTAACTTAAATAAATTTTAAAATGACTTAAAATATTTTTTTAAGTATTTTTAAATATTTTTTACATCATTTTAATATGATCTGACACATGTCATCTGCAAGTTAAGAATTGTCCGAATCAGCACGATTCGGTTCAGAATTGGAATTGCTCAGATTGTAGACAATGCTTGGGTTAGATGTTTGTAACTCAGTTCCAGGTGGAGTCCTCGTTTGCTCAAGTGCAACCTATTTTATATAGAAAATGTCATTTTCCAAAAAATCTCCTGTTATTTTGAAACATCTAGTTTTTTTTTTCTGGAAAATCATAGAAATATTACACATAAAAATAAAAGAAATATGTAAAGATGTGTAAAAAATTTATACTAGTAAATATAAAATAAAACATTTGTTTTATCATATTAGTATAATATGACACTACAAGAAATAACACTTTTATTGGCATGCCAATAAAAGAACCTTTTCACTAGAGCTATTTTGCTTAGTGCCAATGAAAAAGTGTCTTTTATTAGTTAATTATGCACTGTGAATTCATTTTTTATGGTGCACTGCAAAAGTGCGTTAGTGAAGACCTTTTTTTTGTGCACTGAAGCAGTGGGCCAGTAAAAAGCTATTTTTACCACTACAAAAGTGTGCTAATGAAGCCAATTTTTTTCTAGCTCAATGAAGCAGGGCGCCAGTAAAAAGCGTTTTCTTTTCTGCTGCACTACAAAAGTGCACCAATAAAGACTTGCACTTTAAAAGGGCAAACTAATCCTGATTTTTCCCTTCTCTCTCTCTCCACATCAGGCAAGCCGGAATGGTCATCACCGTCGGTCGCTCCTCTCTCCGACATCCCATTGCGCTCCTCTCTTTGGTGTCCTTCGTTCCCGACGGCATCCTCTTCATTGCCTTTTTCACCCATGCTGCATGCCTCTGATCACCATTTTGTGGCATCCATAGCGATGGCAGCCATATTTTAGCATTGTTGAGGTCTCTCTCGTTTTCCTCTTACTTTTCTTATTCTTCATTTTTCTATATTTGTTTCTTCTTCTTCTCCTCGTTTTTTGTTTCTTCTTCTTCTTCTTCTCATTTTTTTCTTTCTGCTTTTTCTTTTTGTAATACTTGAGAATTTTTTCATAATGAAGATGAATTTTATATCTCAAATTTGGTTTGAATTAGAACTTAGTTTGAATTTTCATTTAAATTTGAATTTCAATTCGAGTTTGAATCTCAATTTGATTTGAATTTTATATTTTGAGATTTAATTTCAATTTGGAGTTACATTTCAATTTGAGATTTAATTCCAATTTGAATTTGAGTTTTATTTTGAATTTGAATTTAATTTGAATTAAGATTTAAAATTAATTAAATTTAATTAAGAAAGCTTAACCCATAGGATGGGATGCCCCCTAAGTGGTTCCGTCCTACTTTCCCAACTCTCTCTATTAAATCTAAAGTTAAACTAATTAGCTAGTTTTCTAATTTCATTAAAAAAACTAGTTAGTCAACTAATGAATGATTTTCATAATATGTAGAAGTCCTAATTAGCGTAGGATTTCATAAATTTACATTAAATTAAATTAAAATTTATTTTGAAGAGGAGTTAGAGGGTTAGGAAACCCCATGAGAAAACTATAAAAGGGGAAGATTTCTACCTTCTCCTACACCCTCATTGGATTATCTATCTTCCTTACCTACTCTCTCTCTCTCTTCCTTCTTCCTTCCACATGCCCCTCTCTTGGAGAGGTGCTTTGAAACTGGTGTGACTGCATCTTTGTGGTGCAAGGATAGGAGGAGGAATCTGGTTGGTGTTCACGCTTGTAAGATAGTCTTTTTAGTTTATTTGATAATTTTAAGGTAGGTACACTGTAACCTTATGTGTATGCACAAGGTTATATCTAGGAACATATTGTGGATGATTCTTAAATATGTATCAACATGTATATCAGCCTAGATCTACCAAGGAACTGATATGATTTTAAGTATGAAGATTTTAATAAGCTAAAATCCTTTTTCAAAAAATTAATTTTAAAAAAACATATTCTCTATGAGATTGTGTGATTTTAGATGTAGATTTTTATTACGAATTATGATTTTGTGATTACAACATAATTAAATATGTATATGCATGAATATGATGTGTCTTTGATGAATCAAAATTGTTGGATATGTTTCTTTATGAAAATAAAAAAGTTTTTGATGTATTTCTTGAAAATTGCATATTGTTTATGTAATTTATTATATCTTGTTGTAAAAATAAATTTGGTTCTCCAAAATAGTGTACCCATAAATCTTGAAAAAATTATGAGGATGTTTCAGACATGTGGGAGCAATTTTAGAAAAAAAAAGGCTCAGAGGAGTTACAAACTGGGAGATATGTTCTCTACAAGTCGATATAGAATTTCTATTCTAACAGAAAATTTGTGTAGGCTACACATTTTAATAAAAATCATACCTCCCAAGATATTTCAGATTTATTGTTGAGATTTATATGTGTATTTATTTGTATATGTAAGAAACAATATAAAAATCTTGGAGGCTAATTCATCATGATTTAGAATTTAAAAGTCATGAAAGTTTGGTCCAGAACCTTTAATCTTTTTAACATAGTCTGTCAAAGAATGAAAATAACATGTATTATGTGATTTTTAATTTTCTATTGAAAATGAATTTAGTTATAGTTTTTTTAGAGCTTGAATCAGACATACCAAACTAACCACAGTAAAAATTTCAGAATCTATTTTATTTTGTATAATTGTTGTTGATTTTACATTGAAATGTTTGGACCATATAATATTATTCTGGGAACAAAAAATAGTCTATGTTCTCAGAATTTTTATTTCCTGATTTAGAATAAGTTTATGACTGAGTTTTTTCCTCTAAACAGCTAACATACGTATGAATCTATAATAAAAATCTCAGAGCCAAAATCATGTTGTATGATTTATAACAGAATTTTTAATGACTAAGAAATTATGTTCTAATAGTCTCAAATCGAGAACATGTGATTGAATGCATGTCATGGTTTCGAAAGTGAACCAGATGGACATGACTTGGTTCCATTGATAAACCAAATGGACAAACAACCTATTGGTGTACCGTATGTGGGTCTGTTGACACTATGGGGTCATGCCATCACTTATAAATATTGTTTAAATGCTATATTGATTTTTTTTATCATAATGCTTTATTAAGCTACGCGATATATTAATATACAACATGATTTGATGATATGCAGCATGATGATATACAACATAATGTTCTATGATGTTATGATGTGCTATAAGACATAAACCGTATGCATGAATATGTTGATGTTCATGAATGAGTTTGTAGTTTAAAGGAATCAATGTGGTGTTATGAGTGCGCACACACACACTATATATATTATGTGGCATGTGATGATGTGCTGCAAGGCATGAAAAATATGTATGCACATGAGAATCGCTTATGAATGAGTAAGGGGTTGATGAGAATTTATAGAGTGCTAAAAGGGGCACCAAATTATGAAAAATATGTGTACACATAATATTCTTGTTATCACTTTTAAAAGCAAGATGCTCAGTTAGTTTAGAGGTACCGAATCATACTGAATGTACTATCAACATGATTAAACTAATGAAAATATGTATTTACCATAAACATGTGGAATGATGCTCATGCCATAAGGCAATGTGCAAAGATACACTGGAGGGGTACTTTGGCTATTGAGCTATGAAGTGTTAAATTATATAAACAATGTGATAAATGCAATGCCACCCTTAATAAAAAGGACTCAATAACCTATTCAGACTGTGACTTACCTTGAATAAGGTAGGTGATACAAAACTTCGTTGGACCATTATATGTTTTTGAGAGCAAAGACATATCACTTGGTCTCCACTCCTCGAAGTTAGGGGCTGGACTATCGATATGTCTGAGGCAGTAAGTCTCTGTCTTTTACAGAAATTTAAGATGCATCATATTGTTGTAATGCTACCACGAATGAAAATTTCTCTCGTGACAAACTATCTATATTGAGACTGATTCGTTGAGACACTTGGGTCATTAAAATACATAGCATAACAAACCCCTGAGCAGACTCTTTGTCTCGATGTTTGTCCCTGTGAGTACTCACAAGAATGTATATAGGAGAGATAAAAGCCTTGCACTTGAATACATTTATTCTGTGAAAATTTGTATTAAAAACATACCCTAATAAGACAAAAACTCAATTATGGATATATTCATATGTGAACTATGCTGCATGAACTTTTTTTGCTATACTTGTTCGGTTGCATGCATTATGGTAGTTATGTTATGAAAGAATGCATTATGATATGACGTTATATTTCACATATTGTAAAAGATGTATGTTTTATATATGTTTGATTCTTTATATATATTCATGGTTATCATGTTCTTACTCAGACGGGATGAGTTTGATCCTTATTTTATAAACATACAAGTAATGATTAAAGGGCTGGAGCGATTGCAAAATGTGGTGGGTGGTGCAAAGAACCAAATGATTAGATCTGAGATTAGTTTTAATTTGAAAGACTTGCTAATTTGTTTGACAATTGTTTATAAACAATTTATTTAATTGATGATTGGTTTTAAATGGATTAATAAACTACATATATCATTTATGTTTCAGATTCATATTTTTGAGTTAGAACTGAATTACGAGTTAAACTATGACCTAAATCCAATTAAGGAATATGATCTAGTCTCATGCTATGTTTAAATATCTTCAACCCGTTCAAAATTCTAAAACTAAAATAAATATTTTTTGCTATATTTTTTGTTTTTATTTGATAAAGACTTTTTGTTCTTGGTTGTTTCTTTTTCGAAGTTAATTCTAGTTGGCTAATATACACTAGTGCTTGTGCACAAGTTGACCTCTTAGTGCTAAGTTTGGTTAGAGCAATGCCATCGATAAGATATTTTTTGGGTAAAATTTTAGAGCGTTATACTTTTCATTTCCTGCTTCTTATAGTTTTCTTCGTTTTTCCTCTTCTTCTTCTTCTTCTTCTTTTTCTTTTTCTCTTTTTTCTTCTTTTTTTCCCTTTTTTTTCTTTTTCTTCTTCTTCTTGTTATCTGCTTCTTCTTCTTTACTTCTTCTTTTCTCCCTTTTGTGAATTAGATCAAGAATTTAGGGGGGTTATGTTTAGAATTAGACAATGCCGCAAAAGGGATAGATATAGAATAGATCTTAGAATTAAGTGGTGGGCACTGAAAGGAGCTAAACAAGGAATGTTTGTAGAGCAGGTAGTTAAGGAAGTTGATTGGTGTCTCGAGGAGGATTCAGAATCAATGTGGAATAAGATAGCAGGTGGCATGAGAAAGGTGGCTAAGGAGGTATTGGGTGAGTCTAAAGGTGGTGCACCGCTAGGTAAGGATACATCGTGGTGGAACGAGGATGTCAAATTAGCTATTAAGGTTAAAAGAGAGTATTATAGAAATCTAAGTAAGAGTCATGATAACGAGAATTTGGAGAAGTATATGATAGCAAAGAAGGAAGCTAAAAAAGTAGTTCGGAACGCGAGGGATAAGGTATGTAAGGAGGTTTATGACAAGTTAGATACCAAAGAGGGTGAGAAGGATATTTATAGGCTTGCAAAGATGAGGGATAGGAAATCGAGGGATCTGGGTATGGTTAGATGTATCAAAGATGAAACACAAAAGGTTTTAGTCAAATATGAGGAGATTAAGAAGATATGGAAAGATTATTTTGATAAGCTATTTAATGAAAGTCATGCTCAGGATCTTGAAGACTTCTCCATTCCTTTTCATGAGATAAATCGTGACTTCATGCGCAAGATTCAAAAGAAAGAAATTGCAGAGGCTTTAAAGAAAATGAAATTAAGAAGAGCAGTTGGCCCAGATGGTATACCTATCAAGGCTTGAAAATACTTGGGAGAGAAAGGTTTAGAATGGTTGACAAATCTTTTTAACAAGATTTGGCGGACAAATAAGATGCCTAATGAGTGGAGGAAGATTACTTTGGTGCCTCTATATAAGAATAAGGGTGATATACAAGATTGCACAAACTATCATGGTATAAAACTCATGAGTCATACTATGAAACTTTGAGAGAGGGTGATTGAGTCTAGGTTGAGGAAGGTTGTCATGATATCGAAGAATCAATTTGGTTTTATGCCTGGAAGATCAACTATGGAAGCTATACATCTTCTTAGACAACTTATTGAGATAAATAGAGAGAGGGACAAAGATTTGCATATAGTTTTTATTGTTTTGGAGAAGGCATACGATAGAGTACCTAGGGACGTTCTCTGGTGGACAATGATGAAGAAAGATGTTTCTCTCAAGTACATTAGTATAATTAAAGATATGTATGAAGGAGTAGTAACCAATGTCCGCACTTGTGGAGGGGTGACAACCAATTTTTCTATAATGGTTGAGTTACATCAAGGATCTATTTTAAGCCCTTTCCTATTTGCTATAGTGATGGATGAGCTTACGAGATCAATTCAAGAAAATATGCCGTGGTGTATGTTGTTTGCTGATGATATTGTTTTGATTGATGAGTCTAGAACTGTGGTTAATGCTAAGTTAGAATTATGGAGACAGACATTAGAAGCAAGAGGTTTTATGTTGAGTAAGAGTAAGACAGAATACATGCAATGTTGGTTTAGTAAACAACGAAGTAGTGGTGAGAGTATAGTGAAGCTTGGTGAGCAAGAAATACCGGTGGATGATTGTTTCAAATATTTGTGATCTATCATTCAAAAGTATGAAGAAATTGATGGAGATGTAAATCATAGGATAAAGGTTGGGTGGATGAAATGGAAAAGTGCAACTGGAGTGTTGTGCGATCGTAGAATGCCATTGCGGTTGAAGGGAAAGTTTTATAGGATGACTATTAGGCCCGCTTTACTATATGGTAAGGAATGTTGGGCTGCCAAGAGACATCATATTCAAAAAATGAGTGTAGCTGAGATTCGTATGCTGAGATGGATGTGTGGAAACACAATAAAAGATAAGATTCGGAATGAGGAAATACGTAAGAAGGTAGGCGTTGCACCTATTGAAAATAAGATGAGAGAGAATCGTTTACGGTGGTTTGGACATATTCGGCGAAGGCCTAATGATGCTCCAGTTAGAAGGATGGAGAAATGAGAAAGTATATTAGTTAAAAGAGGTCGGGGTAGGCCTAGGAAGACATGGATGGAGGTGATAAGAAAGGATATGAATGCTTTGAACCTCATTGAGGACATGGCATTGGATAGAAATGATTGGAGGAAAAGGATTCATGTGGAAGACCCAGAATGATTTTCTTTTTTGGTTCATATCGCCGACCCCAATTGTTTTGGGATGAAGGCATAGTTGTTGTTGTATGTTTTTTTTGTGTCTAGGTGGGTATGATTTGCCTTCGCTTTGTTTTTGTTTGTTTTTTCCTTTGGTTTCCTCTACCTGCATCCGAATTTGTATATTGTTCTGGAATATGTCTAGGGTTTGAGTATTTTCAGGAAAAATGGTTATTACCGGTGCAAAGTGTTTTACGATCATTTCCCTAGCGCAACTACAGCCTAATCTTTTCTTGGGGCATCTAGCAGGTGCGCTAGAGAAATGTAACATTTCACTGGCGTAGGCGTACACTTGCGCCAGTAAAGAGCTTTTCTTAATATCGCGATAACTCCTCCTTTCTCCCTCCATTTTTTTCACTGGTTCCTTCCATTTCTCTCTTTCTCCCTCCTAGGGTTTGCTAAACCGCCCCTCTCTCTCTCTCTCTCTCCTTATTACCTTCGAACCCGCCCAACCCTCTGCATATCCTCTTTTAAAGAAGCACCGCCACGTCTTGCTCAAGGCCGTCAAAAAGTGGGCAAAGCAGATCCTCCAGGGCATCATCCACAACGACCTCAACTGCAGATCATCGACAAGGTCATTGTTCGCCCATTTTGTTATCTCTTTTCTCCCTCCCTCGCTCTCTCAACTGCTGAACGTCCGTACATTGATGCAATTTGTCTAGTAGGAATCATGTCGTCGACATCAAAATAGGTTTTTTTAAGTCATAAAATTTTGGTACATTGTGAGGCATTGATTTTTGAAGATTTAAAAAAAAAACTAGTTTGGCTCAGTTAAGCCGGACCCAAAGAAACAATGGTGGCATGCTACAAATAGGCATTCACCAGTCTCTCTGCATGGGTCACTCATGAATAATTAAATTCATCATGCTCTATCTTTGAAGGAAGATAATTGCTTAAGTTGTACTTGCTATGAATTCTATTTGTTAACCGCAGAAGAAATATGTTCATTTGCTTGTTTCTGCCAGCCATGACTGCTCATTAGCTGTTGTTGCTATACACTATTATTCTCCAATGCATTCTATATCTTATCGCCTGGCCTCCTACAATTTTTTTCTTTCTTTGGCTGGAATGGAAATAGCTTGAGGCATACTTATGGATTTTGTTATTGCCAAGATGTTGTATATCGCATGCACTCTTTTAGGTATATATGCTGGACGGATGTCCTTGTTCTCGGATGTTGCCATGACAAATTTGTCACAGGGATGGCATTTTTCCCTTGGTAGTTTTGAACCAAGCTCTTTTGATATGATTGCTTATCTGTTGTGGTTTTTTGTTTTGACATTAATTTCATCATGTAACAATCTACTGCAAAAGCTATTTATTTGTGCTCTCTATAACTAAATTTGTGCAATCAACCAATTTCCATGCAAAAAATCTTGGGGTAAGGTTTGTCTCAAAGAAAACAAATTCTTTTGGGGAAAGGCACCGTTTGATTTTTAGGCTCTCATCATATAAAAAAAATCTTATCTGTGAGGTTCTGGGTGTTAGTTGCAAAGTGCATGTGGATGGTGTCATGAGAAAGGGATTTGAAACCAGTCCAGGTTTATGCCTTTTTTGGGGCATAGTGATGAATACGAATGGTTCTGTTTCACTTTTTCACTGCTTAGAATAAGTTGGTTTCTCATTTTGTTGCCTTTGATGAGGCAAAACTTTACGCCCACAAGAGCGATGATGTGAATTCTCTTGATATTCCATAAGGGTAATTTTTTTGTTCAGAAATTGTCTTTGTTTTTTGCTCTTTTGCTTACCACTGTACTAGTTGATCTTGTAAAAGCCAACTTACCTAGAATTTGTAATTGTATGGAGGCATTATGAGGACCATACATGAGATGAGCCAGCGCCAAGCCTGTGTTGTTCAAGCTTGACTTATTACATTGTATGCAAGGCTTAGGTTCATCTTGGCCAAGTTTGAGCAAGTTCGAGCTTGGTTTGTCTAAGCATAGTGTGAGCTGATATATAATCAGGAAAAAAGACTTTTAATCTTTCCTAGGAGGAGGTGACTGGATTTGAGCTCATCACCTCCTCTTTGAAAAGAAAAGGAATGACTGTCTTGATATGACTTCTTAAATGTTCAAAACATTAATGAATGCAATATACACATGCTAGATAGTTCTATTAAAATTTAGATGAGCGAGCTCTTAATGAGCTTAAGTGAGCCTGAGCTTGCCTTGTTCATTAGGCAAAAAATCTTGAGCCAAGTTTTCAGCAAGCCAAGCTTTGTGAAGAAAGTTGCTTGACTTCCTTTCTTTTGTAGTTGTACACCCTCCTAAAAAGCTCACAATCATTCTTCATTTAGTCTTTTATGAAAGATGAAAGATCCAATAGCAAAGAACATGAGCAGTGTATAGTGTGCACTTCTGCTCTTACTCTTGTTCATCTCTGCAACTCTTCTTGACACTTGTTGATTTATATGAGATGAACTGTAGGAAGTAACAAGAGTTGATTGCTTCTGCTATTGTAATGAGACATGGGTTGCATCTGTCCCTTGCTCTATATCCTTAAGTGAGGAGTAATAAGGGATGACTTATATGGAGTTTCTGATCAAAATTAGAGTTGATGGTTCTAAGATAATGATCCGTTGGACTCCTCAAAAATGGGCAAGGGAAGCCATTTATGGCACAAAATTGTTTATTTATTGCGGTAACAGGTATTTGGGAGCAGTGTGTTATAACCATTCTGGGTATAATGCACTGCTCCCAAACAGTAGATTGCATTAGGGAAAATGCAATAAACCTCCTGTTTCAAGGCTCCCAAACAGAAATCTTCTTTCTGATGCAAGAGGAACCCACTGAATTTATTCCTACAATAGTAAGAAATGTCTATAACAGTATGCAATGTTGGGTGAGGAAAAAGGAGATTTAACCAGTATTTTACTAATTACATAGCAGTAGCAGTAGTAGCAGCTGCTATGGCAGCAGCATCAGCTACATAGTTGTTATTGTCTTTCTTGCATTGCTTGTTTTGAATCACATAATGAAGAAAAAAAAATATTCTTGGTGATCAAATAAAGTAGGAATTAGGAAGAAATAGTATTATCTTTGATACATAATTGATTTATATCAATATATTATATATACATATATGTATATTAAGTATTTTTTAAACTTCTATATTGATTGTTCTTTGTATAATTTTTAAGCTAGTGACCGAAAGAAGGAAGCAGCTAGTCACCATGGGTGATAGAAGTTGGATTAAAAAAGATAGGTATTTATGCCAACTTTATGATTCCATTGTTTTGAAATTAAAAAATATTTTACATGTTGATACGTGTAGATAATTTGGATTATGTTTTGCATTTGATAGGAGGAGTGCTGGCTATTTGAATGGATTTTGTAGCTTTATCACCTTTGCTCAAGAGAATAATAAAATTAATAAGTAAAAGATAAGGTGCCCTTATGTAAGATGCAACAATTGCTTATTGCAATTAGTCTGAAGTGTTGTTGATCATATGATATGTTTCAGAAAGTTACACACGGTGGCATTATCATGTCGGTGATCCCACCCATAAGAGAACATGTTGATGCATGTGAAAATAACATAGATGATATGGATGAATTGATACATGATGTATTTGGAGTACATGATTCAACTGGTGATGGAATAGACAAAACTATTGAAAGTCAGAGTTTAGAAGCTAATGCATGCTTTAAATTGCTGAGTGATGCTGAATAAAAATTATGTCTCGGATGTTCTAGATTTACAAAGTTGTCATTCATTGTTTATTTATTTCATATAAAATGTCTTAATGGCTGGAGTAATAAATCCTTTAATATGCTGCTCAACTTATTGAAAGAGGCATTCTCTGAAGGTGTGCAATTTCCAAAGTCATATCACGACACGAAGACAACAATTGAAAATTTTGATCTAAGTAATGAAAAAATAAATGTGTCCTCGCAATTGCATGTTATATTGAAAAAAATCTGATACGAAAGAGGTATGTGATGTTTGTGAGACTTCAAGATGGAAAGAAGTTGAAGGTTAATCAAATAGTATGCCATCTTCGTCTTCTGAGAAACCCAAAACAATTCCTATGAAGATTTTGTATCACTTTCCCTTGGTACCAAGATTGAAGAGGTTGTTTATGTCATCTAAGACTATTGTTCAAATGAGATGGCACCATGAAGGTCACACCAAAAATGATATTCTAAGGCATCTTGCAGATTCATCAGCTTCAAAAAATTTTGATACATTGTATCCATCTTTTTCTGCAGATAGTCGCAATGTGAGACTCAGGTTAGCCAGCGATGATTTTAATCATTTTCAAACTTTAAGTACATCATATAGCATATAACCAATTGTTATAGTGGCATATAATTTGCCATATGGATGTGCATGAAGCAGTCATATACCGTGCTTTTACTGCTTATATCTGGACCAATTTTTCCTGGGGTTAAAATAAATGTTTATCTTTAGCTATTTATTGAAGAATTGAAGACATTATGGAATGATGGTGTGGAAAACTAGGATGAATCAACAAAAGAGTATTTTCAACCAAGGTTTTAAAACCCGTGACTCAGAACTCGACTCGTGACTTGGCGGGTCAACTCGGACCGGGTTTTGTGAACTTTTGATTTTAAAAGAAAAACAATATATAATTTGTCTCAAACCATGTTTTTGAGTAAACATATAGTCTCCAAATGTCTGTAAGAATATAAAAACTGCAAAGAGCTATAGAGGTTTGCTTGAATTTGATATCTATACAAGCACTTTGACTAATTCATGACTTGAATTAGAGGATGTGGTCACCATGAGTTCAGTTTGCTACTACCTACGGTTCCTAAAATGGCCAATCATATATGCTAGCTTGTTTTAAAAGTTTCAATTCCCTCTCTAACAGATCCATAAATGTAAAATAGGGATATATGTGCATATTGAAAGTTTACAGAATGCCCAATATCAACATAAATAAGCAATTTTCTCATGTATGAAAACTATGCAAGAAATATATTAATGGCACAACTATAAAAAGACTACTAATAATTGAATCTGTACAATGCTTGTTCACATAACAAATGGATGATGAAACCTAAATGTGACTTCCTAGTTCCTATAGGCGATTTTATTCTATGGATTTAAATGATTTTTTATCTTTAAATGATTTTTATTTTCTTTTTTATACAAAATCTGGGGGTAACCCTTGTTAAAATATATGTACTTATATATTTCGAAACTGTAATTTGAAACTCAAAAATCAAATTTCAAACATCCCAGAACTCGCCCGAGTCAGGCCGAGTCAAGCCCGAGTTTTGGCAAACCGAGTTTGCCTTGCCAGGTTGACTCGCTGGAGGGCCGAGCCGTTAAAACACTGTTTTCAACTGTCGGCAACTTTATTGTAAACTATAAATGATTTTTCTGCATATGCATACCTATCAGGATGGAGCACCAAAAGAAAATTAGCATGTCATGTATGCCATAAAGACACATTCTTGTAGTTAAAACATAACAAACAAATTTGTTATATGGGGCATCGTAGAGTTTTGCCCACTAACCATAGATTTCGGATGAACAAACAGTCTTTTGATGGCAATATTGAAATGAGAAGTGCTCCAACCATAATGTCTAGCATTGATGTGCTACATCAATTGAAGATCATTTCTGGTTTCATTGAAAAAGAGTTATGAAGCGAATACATGAACTTACCATATCATTGGAGAAAACAAGTTGCCATACTAGAAGCATAATTTAATGCGCCGCAATTTGGATGTAATGCATGTTGAGAAGAATGCATATGACAAGATAGTTGAGACACTATTAAATTTAGGCAAGAAGTCAAAAGACCATTTAAATGCTCGTCTAGATTTTCAAGCAATGAATATAAGGCATGCACTGCATCCATAATACCATGTAGCATGAAATATTTTTTTGCCTATTGCATGCTTTGTTATGAGTAGGAAAGAAAAGTTCATTTTTTTAGAGTGTTGAAGCATCTGAAGGTTCCATGTGTGTGCAACTAAAAGAATCTAAGATTTCAGGTTTGAAGGGTTATGATTGTCACATGCTAATGCAGTAATTCCTTATACTGAATTTACGATATTCTTTACCAAAAGAGATAAGTGTAATGTTGATTGAGTTATGTGGTTTTTTTAAGGAATTATGTTCTAAAGCTATAAAAGATGATACAATATGATGCGATCCTAGATTCCACAGACCTAGATCCAGCTCTTAGAGTCTAGAACTTGCAAAGGGATCCTCTGTTGACCAAATCAGATCCACTATCCAAGCTCCAGATGATGCAAGCTACCTAAACCAAGTGGGATATATGCCAAGTGTCGCCATATCAGCTATGCAGCTACCTCAGCCAGCCAAGTGGGACCCATCCTTGGATGCCTCCTATGAAGTGCATTGAATGCAAATGGGGCCCACAAGGGTGCTCCCCCCTCTAGAAGCTTCTAAGGATGGCATGTTGGCCTCCTCTATGCACACCCCCAGGGGCATTAACCTCCCTCCAATTAAGTCGTGTAGACCCTTGGAGCTGCTTCCTTGGTAGTCCAAGTAGAGCCTTGTGAGTTGGGCCTTATTAGTAGACTTGAGGGAGGTATTTTACTAAGTTAGAGTAGGCTTTACTAAGTAGGGATTTTGCTATAATTCTTGCTTTATTATTTGTGATTTTGCTTGGAATATTATAATGTATTTATTAGGGTTCTCTTGGCCTATAAAAAAGGGACCCATTTATGTATTTTATATATAAAGAAATATAATCAAGTTTGCTTTTCACTCTCTCTCTCAAGAAATTGCCCCCCTCTAGGGATGTTTTTCTCTTTCTCTCACTTCTCTCCTTGGCCCCTAGGCCCTCTTCCCTCCTTCCTTACCCCTGCGTGTCCCTACCTTCCTCGACTCATTCACCCTATCTTGGGATCTTCTCATGGTTACTATTAAGGTGATTCCAATCTTTTAAATATCTGGAATTTGCCTAAGTACTAAGTAGAACCAATTCTACTTAGTACTTGTGTGGATTATATCAACTTCTTGATGGATCTAGACCAACCCTGCACCAAATATAGTTTTTGAGCATCCCTAGATGGACCATACTCATTCTCAGCCTTAGGACACTATCTCCAAATCAAGTAAGTCTTTAGAACCCATTTCCTAAACCCCTCCCTTAAGCCTAAACCTCTCCTAAACCCCATGTTAGAATACAGTCTGCATATGCGTATGGATCTGGATCCAGATCCATACGCATATTATATGCAACACATGTTAAATAGGATCTCATTAATGGCATTCTTGTAAAATGTATATGTTTTTACTTTATAATGTTTAGGGTTTTGGAGGTCGAGCATTGCATTGCCGCCCCAGCCATTTGTGAATTTCTCTCTCTCTCTCTCTCTCTCTTCTTATCTCTTGTGATCAAATCTGTTATGGTATCAGAGCAAGGTTAATCCTGTGCGTGAAGAAGTTCCAGCGTGAGATCGTGGTTCTTCAAAGCTCAGCGTGAACAGTTCCAGTGTGAGAAGCGTGAGATCGTGGTTCTTGTGAACAACAACCCAACGTGAGATCGTGGTTCTTCAAAGCCCAGCAACACAGCGTGAGATCGTGGTTCTTCAAAGCCCAGCGTGAACAGTTCCAGCGTGAGGAGCGTGAACAACAAGCCAGCGTGAGATCGTGGTTCTTCAGCTTTCACATCAACCCCAGCGTGAACAGCAAACCCAACATGAACAACAAACCCAGCGTGACATCTTCTCTTTATCTTATCTGAAATCTTATCTTTTGAATCTGAAATTTCATATTCTGAAAGTTGGCACCTTTATCTTCTTCATTCCATCTTTTCCTCAACATCAACAACTGGTTTTCAGACCTGTGTTGGTTCCATCTTTTCCTAAACACCAACGACTGTTTTATTGCTGTTTTAGTGTTCTTTGTGCAACACTTTTGGTAGTACAGGTATATGCCTTATTCAAGGTTTACTGATTAATTAAGTGATCTCAAAATCTGTTTTATTTTCTTCCCATTCATCTTGTTTGCTTATTCATCATTTCACTGCTATGGACTTCTCTTCGTCATCTGGCCCCTCTGCCAATTTCTTGAGTCAGCTCGTTACTGAAAAACTTACTCATTCTAATTTTTTGACCCGGAAGAGGCAAATCCTTCCTTTTATACGGAGTCATGATCTCGATGAACATTTGGGTGGTTTAGTTCCTATACCACCACGACTTATTTTGCAGGAAACCAAGGATGAGAAGGGTGACACAATTACCATTTCTATTAAGAATCCAGAGTATACAACTTGGAGGAAGCGGGATCAGTCTTTGGTTGCTTATATTACGTCAACACTCTCTCAAGAAGTGTTGGTTACTCTTTCAGATGATTGCACTACGGCAGATCTGTGGAGTAAGCTGTCTCACACATACTCTCAGATATCAGAAGCTCGAGTTATGTACTTAAAACATGAATTTCAAAGTTTGAAGAAAGGCTCCATGACAGTCATGGAATACATAGGCCGCTTGAAGAGTATTACTGATCAATTGGCTGTTGTTGGAAGTGCTATTGCAGATAAAGATAAAGTTCAACAACTTCTCAATGGATTGGGTCCTGATTTTGACATGTTTACCACAGCTTTATCATGTCTCCCTCACTTGCCTACTTTTGACGACCTCCAAGCGAAACTTCTTCAACATGAGATGATTATGAAGCAAAGGGCAGAAGAAAATGAATCAGCTCGTCCTCATTCAGTTTTGGCCATTGACACTTCTGTAGGTTTTGGACGAGGGAATGAAGGGCATCAAGGAGGCAGAGGCCGCGGACGTTTCGGGCAGGGAGGACGTGGTATCTTGCCTACACCTAATATTTCAGGGGCTTTTAATACAGGGAATCAGAGGATTCTTATGTAACAAAAGAGGACATGTGAAAGCTGATTGTTGGTTCAATCCACAGAATAGAAGAAAAATAAACAAAATTAAGAATAAATCAGCTACTGCTCTGGACACAAAAGTGCCATCCACAGATGTGCAACAACTTTTGTTATCAGCATTGTCACAGATGACGATCAAGCAGAATGAACAAGGTGAATGGTATGTTGATTCAGGTGCCGCCACACATGTTACAGGTAATGCGGGTAAGTTATCTCACTTATTGCCTTATTTTGAAAAAGGTAGTATAGTTACGAGAGATGGAACTTATCACTCCATTAGTCATACTGGCAATGCACATATCCCTATGTCAAAATCCTCACTTCATTTGTCAAATGTCCTTCTTGCTCCTAATATTAAAAAGAACATTGTTTCTGTAGCTAAACTTGTTGACGATATGAATTCTTCCATCGAATTTACTCCCTCTTCTGTTTATGTTAAGGATCTACGAACGAAGGAGACGTTCGCTAAGGGGGAGCGACAAGGAAACATGTACGTCTTCAAGGAGATTCCTTCAGTGTCTTCGCCCTCAGTCCCAGTCCTCCAGTTGAAGTCGTCCAAGCATTCTTCAGTGTCTTCACCTTCAGAGTCTTTGTTTTTTCCTTCATTGGAAGTTTTAAATTCATCTCATTGTAATAAGCCAGATATTTGGCATAGTCGTTTGGGACATTGTAGTCGAGGCTTCGTTGAAAATCTTGTATCTGATGGTCTCCTTCCAGAGTCTAGTTTAAGTTCATTTTTTGATAATAATAATAAATGTTCTTCATGCGAACTCTGCAAAGGCCATGTTCTTCCTTTTCATATTATAAATAAAAGAGCTTCAAAGCCATTTGAGATTATTTGTTCCGATGTTTGGGGAACCGCACCTATTCCTTCTCTTTCTGACAGTCGTTATTATGTTGTCTTTATTGATTCATATTCTCGTTATACTTGGATATATTTCTTAAAACACAAGCATGAAGTTTTTCAAATATTTCGGGAATTTCATTCGATGGTCAAAACAAAGTTTGCTTGTGATATTGTGCATTTACAATGTGATGGTGGAGGAGAGTATTCGTCGAACGAGTTTATTGCCTTTCTTTGGGATAAAGGAATAAGCTGACAGGTTTCTTGCCCTCATACTCCTCAACAAAATGGGGTTGCGGAGAGGAAACACAGGCATATTGTCGAGAGCGCGATGAGCATGTTACATGATAGCAATGTGCCCGTTAGTCTCTGGACAGAAGTTTTTCACACATCTGTTCATATCATAAATCATCTTCCTATGACACTTTTAGATCGGAAATTGTAATGAAATATGCAGAAAAGCAAAGAGTGCATTAAGTGTTAAAATGTAAACTGCAATATATATATATATATTATTTAATATTATTATATTTTCTTTTATTATTTTCTTTTTCTTTTTTTTTTTATTTTCTTTTTTAGCATCTAGTTTAATAGAAACTAGATATTTTGATCCAGTCAAGTTCCTGTTGGAACTTGACTGTGCAAGTAGTTGTTGGACTGTAGTCCAACAGCTATAATAAATGCTGTTGGACTATAGTCCAACAGCTATAATAATAAATGTTGTTGGACTGTAGTCCAACAACTATATTAAGAGACGTTGGAATCCAACGTCTCTTTTTGGAGAGCTCAAAATGAGCTCTCCTCTCTCTCCCATTGTTTTGTATATATAGGGGTGAACCCCTTCAATGTCTATAACCATGCTTCTTAAGCATTTTGTTCATGAATAAAGTATTATTTATTTTTCAAGTGTTCTTCCCTTTATACCCTTTCAAGGGTCATGCTTGTAGTGTCTCCAATAGACACTTGTTTGTGAGTTATTTGTGCATTTGTTGAAGACCACCATTTCATTACATGGTATCAAAGCTACAAAATCCTTAGATCTTGAAGTGCTTCCTCCTCGATTTCCGTGCCACATTTACAAAAGGTGTTTCATCACCTTGTTCTTGGCTCAAGAAGATTTGTTTGAAGAAAGGCGAACTTGTGCTAAAAAAAAATTTGGTTTTGTATCCTCTCTTATTCCTTTGTCTACTCTTTTTCTTTTCTTTTTATTTCTCTCTCTCTCTCCTCCTATTTATTCCTCTCTTACCCTTGTAAAAGATGGATGACAATGATAAGATCACCATCATTCCTATGAAGCTAAATGATACTAACTATGTAATGTGGGCTTCGATTATGAAGCACCACATTTGGGGAAAAGGTTTATGGGGTATAGTGGATGGTTCCGATTTGGAACCTAAACTATCTCTTACCAAGAAAGAGGGTGATAAAGAGGTTCCTCTAACGGAAGAAGAGAAGAGTAAGGCGTTAGCCACTTATGAAAAGAAATGGAAAGAATGGAGGATAGGGCATGCAAAAATTATGTCATGGCTCATCAATAGCATAGACATTAAAAAATGCTCTAGTCTAGCTAAGTTTGAGCATGCCGATAAGGCTTGGGAATACCTCAAAAACATGTATTCCCTTAAAGATATTGCACATGTATGCAATTTACAAGATAAAGTTCGGACAATGACTCAAAAAGATAAAACTATTCGAGAATATTATAATGAGTTGTCCGAACTTTGGGAAGAGTTGGCTCTTCTTGAGCCCAAATGGCATTGTGCCGAAGACATCGAGCTTCGCCAAAAGCAACTCGATATGTAACATTTCTATCAATTTGTGAATGGTCTAAGGCCAGAGTTTGAATCCACCAAATCGGCCCTTTTACATCGTGGAAAAATTCCTTCTATTGTTGATACTATAGAAGAGCTCACTATGGAGGAAAATAGACTTAGAAAAAGTACTCCAAAAGTTGATGATGACTCCGTTTTAGTTGTATCTAGACCGGGGAATCATACTCGTACTTACAAGCCGCCTCATTTTGGAAGGCAAAACGGCGACTTTGATAAAAGAAAAGTTATTTGTCATCATTGTCATGAACCGGGGCACTATAGGCCTCAATGTCCAAAGTTAAAAAGAAGAGAAGAAAAAAGAGTTGCATCTGTTGAGTCTGAGTCAAAAGATCAAGATGCACCTGTGTCTATGGCTCAACTGATGGAAATCCTTCAACCTCTTCTCAAGGGGGTATCCTCCTCAACCGAAGCCTCAACTGGAGCGGCAGTTGCATCTTTCTCCGGTCCAGGTAACTTTCCTTGGCTTTTAGATTCTGGTGCTTCTTTTCATATGACCCCAAATGTTAATAGTCTATCCGAATGTCTTAAAAATGACTCAAGTGTGTCAAAGGTTTTTACAGCCGATGGCACATCTCTCGAAGTAAAAGGAATAGGATGTTTTGAAAATCTTCAAAAATTCAAAAGATTTTTTATCCCAGAAGTTAGATATATCCCTAAACTTAATTTGAATCTCTTATCTGTCTCGCAAATATCTGATTATGGATGTAATATCTCCTTCTCTTCTCATGGTTGTTGGGTACAGGATCGCCAGTCAGGGAAGCTGATTGGGGAATGCCATAGAGAAGGAGGACTTTATTACATGGACTTTTTGGAATTACCCAAGAATGCATTTTGTTATAATATTCAGAAATTAGAATTGGATTTATGGCACAAAAGGCTTGGCCATCCTCATATGTCTAAAATTCAATATTTTCCAAGTTTGGAAAAATTTTGTAATTCTGAAAATTTTTCTTGTAAAGACTGCATTCTTGGCAAAATGAAAAGGTTACCATTTCTTAGTAGAACTTTTGTTTCCTCACGACCACTTGAGTTAATACATTCGGATGTTTGGGGCCCCGCACCAGTTATTTCCAAAGGTGGTTATACATATTATGTCATTTTTGTTGATGACTTTTCTAGACATACTTGGATTTATTTTCTTAAACATAAATCTGATGTCTTTGCTAACTTCCAAATATTTCATAAAATGGTTAAAAATAAGTTTCAAAATGATATTTCTGTTTTTCGCACTGATTCAGGGGGAGAATTTATGTCCAACGAATTCAAAGACTATCTCAATTTACATGGTATTACACATCAAAGATCATGTCTACACACTCCACAACAGAATGGCCTAGCCGAACGCAAACATCGGCACATTATGGAAACTACTAGGACATTGCTAATTGCAAACCAAGTTCCAAAAAGTTTTTGGGCTGAAGCGGTCCTAACTGCCACCTACCTCATTAATAGGATGCCATCTTCCTCATTAAAGAATACAACTCCAATAGAAAAGCTTGTTAATTTAACTCCAGATTATTCTAGATTAAGAGTCTTTGGATGCAAATGTTTTGTTTTCACCAACAGAAATGATAAACTCTCTCCTCGTGCAATCCCATGTGCCTTTTTAGGATATGCTGATAATAAAAAAGGCTACAGATGTTTCGATTTTCAAAATGACAAATTATATGTGTCAAGAAATGTATCTTTTTTGGAAAAAGAAAGCTTCTTTGAATTTGAAAAATCCAAGGATGTCACTGAATACTCGTTTTTAATTGATCTAACTTCAAAATCCAATGAATGTGATGTTGGATATGACCTTGACAATGATCAAAGTCCTATTATTGTTGAAAATGATGATAATGAAGAGCAAATCCATAGGGATGTTAGTCTACAATATTCAAGACGTAGAGAGCAAAATCTTCCATGTGCATTACAAAAATACTCTGAAGTCCCACCTAGAAGAACGTCTAGAATCTCTAAACCTCCAGAAAAATTTGTGTCTTATGAATCTTTTTCACCCACGTATAGGGCCGCCATTACATTAATACAATCATATGTTGAACCATCATCCTATTCTCAAGCAAAAAATCATATAGAATGGACAGAAGCCATGAAAATAGAATTGGATGCACTAGAAAAGGCCAATACTTGGACGATACAAGATATTCCTCCGAGTAAGAAACCTATAGGTTGTAGGTGGGTATACAAAGTCAAAACCAAAAGTGATGGGACCCTGGAAAGATATAAGGCCCGTTTAGTAGCAAAAGGATATGCCCAAGAGTATGGCATCGATTATGAAGAAACATTTGCTCCTGTGGCCCGTATGACCACTGTTAGAACTTTAATAGCCTTGGCCTCCATTAGAACATGGCCTATCTTTCAATTAGATGTCAAAAATGCTTTCCTGAATGGGAATCTCGTTGAAGAAGTATACATGGAAGCCCCACCTGGTATTAGTATCCCTAAGGGTAAAACTCTTCGTCTAGAAAAAGCTCTTTATGGTCTTAAACAGGCTCCAAAAGCCTGGTATGACCGATTTAGTCATGTTATGCTTGATATTGGTTTTCAACCTTGTTTAACTGACACTGCTTTGTTTGTTAAGAAATCTGATGCAGGCATCATTATTCTTCTTCTCTATGTGGACGATATGATCATCACCGGAGGCGACAAACAGGGAGTTGCAAATATCAAATCTCTTCTTAAAACTCACTTTGAAATGACTGACTTAGGTTTATTAAGATATTTTTTAGGCATTGAAGTTGCTTATTCCCCTCGGGGGTATTTGATATCTCAATCTAAATTTGCTCTTGATAGCGTTTCCAGGTCTGGAATTACAGATAATAAGAAAGTAGACACTCCAGAAGTTGTCAATGTTAAAATGAAAATTGATGATGGAGAACTTCTTGATGATCCTACTCCTTATAGACAACTTGTTGGAGCTCTTTCTTATCTTTCCATTACTAGGCCAGATATAACTCATGCGGTTCATACAGTTAGTCAGTTTCAGCATGCTCCCACCTCCGTGCACATGGGAGCGATTTTGCGTATTATTAGATACTTAAAATCCTCTCTTTCACGAGGACTCTTCTTGTCTGCTTCATCTTCATTAAATTTAATTGCATATACTGATGCTGACTGGGGAGGTGATCCCAATAATAGACACTCAACTACTGGTTTTTGTGTGTTCCTAGGTGAAACCTTAATTTCGTGGAGGTGCAAGAAGCAGCAGAAAGTCTCTCTTTCCTCCACCGAAGCTGAATACAGAGCCATGACAACCACCACTATGGAGGTTGTTTGGCTCAGACGATTGCTAGCAGATATGGGAGCTAAAGCAACGCAAGCTTCAAAGATGTGCTGTGACAACAAAAGTGCGATCTACATTGCAAGCAACCGGACATTCCATGAGCGCACTAAACACATTGAGATGGACTGTCACTATGTCAAAGAGGAATACTTACATGGAACCATTGATCTGCCATATGTTACATCAGAATATCAATTAGCAGACTTCTTCACCAAGCCTCTCGCTGCTCCCAGATTTTACTTCCTCTTAGACAAACTTTCGCTCATTGTACCGTAAGTTTGAAGGGGAGTGTTAAAATGTAAACTGCAATATATATATATATATATTATTTAATATTATTATATTTTCTTTTATTATTTTCTTTTTCTTTTTTTTTTATTTTCTTTTTTAGCATCTAGTTTAATAGAAACTAGATATTTTGATCCAGTCAAGTTCCTGTTGGAACTTGACTGTGCAAGTAGTTGTTGGACTGTAGTCCAACAGCTATAATAAATGCTGTTGGACTATAGTCCAACAGCTATAATAATAAATGTTGTTGGACTGTAGTCCAACAACTATATTAAGAGACGTTGGAATCCAACGTCTCTTTTTGGAGAGCTCAAAATGAGCTCTCCTCTCTCTCCCATTGTTTTGTATATATAGGGGTGAACCCCTTCAATGTCTATAACCATGCTTCTTAAGCATTTTGTTCATGAATAAAGTATTATTTATTTTTCAAGTGTTCTTCCCTTTATACCCTTTCAAGGGTCATGCTTGTAGTGTCTCCAATAGACACTTGTTTGTGAGTTATTTGTGCATTTGTTGAAGACCACCATTTCATTACATTAAGCACTTACAACATCCACTAATGAACAAACAAAAGGGCTAACACCCAAACCCACAAGAGACAATACAACATAAAAATATAAATGTCTCTTATTGAAAAGAGAGAGAGCTTTCAAGAGTGAAAAATACAAGAGGGGTTCACCCCTATTTATACACAAAAAGGAGGAGAGGAGGAGTAGCCTTATGGCCTTAAAAGAAGAGCCACCTAGGGGCTCCCATGGAGTCGTTGGGAGCCCCCAACGGTCACAAATGTGACCGTTGGGGGCCCCATCGACTCTATGGTGGGCCCCCTCTTAGGTGGGCAAAAATATAAAAATAAAAAATAAAAAAAGAAAAAAGAATTTACAAAAAATAAAGAAAAGAAACAAGTATCCCTATCGGGTACTTGTGAAATGACTAAAATACCCCTATCGGGTATTTTAGATAATACATATATATATGTATATAAACATATACATATATATGAATTACATATATTTTAACACCCTCCCTCAAGCTTTACAGCGGTATAACCGAAAGCTTGTTAAGGAGAAATAAAAAACGAGGAGCAGCAAGGGCCTTAGTGAAGAAGTCCGCCAACTGGTACTCAGATGTGACGTAAGGTAGTGCTATGGTTCCTCTCAGGATTCATCACGTACGTAATGGCAGTCCATCTAAATATGCTTAGTACGCTCATGGAAGGTGTGATTGCTTGCAATATAGATTGCACTTTTGATGTCACAACACATCTTCGAAGGAGTAGAGATGACAATGCCCATATCACTGAGGAGACTTCTTAGCCATACAAGTTCCATGGTTGTAGTGGCCATAGCACGATATTCCGCTTCCGTTGAGGACAAGGATACTTTGTGCTGCTTCTTGCATCTCCAAGAAATCATAGAGTCACCTAAAAAACACAAAATCCCGTAGTTGAGATTCGGTCATTGGGATTTCCTCCCCAATCAGCATCAGTATAAGCAATTAAATCAAGTGATGAGGAGGAGGAAAGAAAAACTCCCTTAGTTATGGTTTTTTTGATATATCTGACAATCCTTAAGACTGCACTCATGTGCACGGTTGTAGGTGCATGTTGAAACTGACTGACAGAGTGGACATCATGAGCTATGTCTGGTCGAGTAATGGATAAGTAGGTTAGAGACCCAACAAGTTGCCGGTAGGGAGTAGGATCCTCGAGAGGTGTTCCATCTTCCAACCTTAATTTTGCATTGATGACTTCAGGGGTTTCTGTCTTCTTATCATCGGTGATACCAGATTTAGAACAAATGTCAGCAACCAGTTTCATCTGAGAGAGAATGTACCCTCGAGGAGAGTACGCCACTTCAATCCCTAAAAAGTATCTTAAGAAACCAAGATCAGACATGTCAAAATGTTCTTTTAAAACTTTCTTAATATCATAAATTCCTTGCTTATCACTTTCAGTGATGATCATATCATCAACATAAAGTAGTAAAATAACTACTGAAGACCCTGCACTTTTCACAAACAAAGCAATGTCAGTATAACATGAACGAAAATTCAAACTTGTCATTACATTACTAAATCTATCATGCCAAGCCTTTGGGGCTTGTTTTAAACCATATAATGCCTTTTTAAGTTTGAGAATTTTATTTTTACCAATACATACTCCTGGTGGGGGATCCATGTAAACTTCTTCATTTAATTTGCCATTTAGAAAAGCATTCTTAACATCTAGTTGATAGATAGACCATTTTTTCACTGATGCAATGGCAATAAGAGTCCTAACACTAGTCATTCTAGCAACAGGTGCGAATGTTTCTTCATAATCTATACCATATTCTTGAGCATATCCTTTAGCTACTAACCGTGCTTTATAACGTTCTAATGAACCATCACTCTTAGTTTTAATTTTGAAGACCCATCTACATCCAATTGATTTCTTTCTAGTAGGTAATGAAGTTATTTCCCAAGTTTTTGCCTTTTCAAGGGCACTAAGCTCTAAGTTCATGGCTTCAACCCATTGGGGAATGTTTTTAGCCTCATTATAGTGTGAAGGTTCATGAAATGAGTGCAACGCAATTAGACACGCTCTATATCTAGGAGTTAGGGACTCATAGGAAACAAACCTATTAGGAGGATTGGAGATTCGACCGGATCTCCTTAAAGAGGTTTCTTCTATGTTGGATCCTTGAGAGTATTTTTCTAAGGCGCTCATTTGAGTTTGTTGACCACGCCTAACATAGGTTTGGATTGGTCTATCACTTTCATCTATAACATTGTCAAGAGGAATATCCTCTAGGTCATTTAAAGACTCATTAGAGATTTCCTCTTCTTGAGGAGTCTCATCTTCTTGAGATAGAAGATCAAATAAAAAAGCACATTCACTTTCGTCAATATCTTTAGTTTTCTTAAAGCCATTTTCATTTTCCAAAAAGGTTACATCTTTGGATACATAGAGTTTGTTATTTTTCAAGTCAAAACATCTAAAACCCTTTTGATTTTCTCCATATCCCAAGAAAACACATTCAATAGCTTTAGGAGATAATTTGTCCCGTTTATGTGTAAGGACAAAACATTTACATCCAAAAATTCTTAATCTATTGAAATCGGGTGTTCTTTCAAATAGTTTTTCATATGGAGATGTATTTTGTAAGGATGAAGATATCATTCTATTTATCAAGTAAGTTGAGGTTAAGGCCGCTTCGGCTCAAAAACTCTTTGGAAATAAGGAGTGTCCTAGTGGTTTCCATGATGTGTCTATGCTTTCTTTCGGCCAAGCCGTTTTGTTGGGGAGTCTTAGGACACGATCTTTGATGACAAATTCCATTTACTTCTAAGTAGTTTTGAAATTCATTTGATAAATATTCTCCACCCGAATCGGATCTAAGAGTAGAGATATTACTTGAAAATTGATTTTTAACTATCATATGAAATTTTTTGAAGAAGTCAAAGACTTCGGATTTTAAATTGAGAAAGTAGATCCATACATACCTAGTGAAGTCATCAATGAAAGTAACATAATAGGAGTACCCTCCTTTAGACATGACTGGGGAAGGACCCCAAACATCCGAATGGACTAACTCAAAAGGTCTTTTGAACACAAAAGTTCGGTTTGGAAAGGGAGTAGATTTCATTTTGCCAAAAATACAATTCTTGCAAACAAAATGTTTCTCATTACAAATTTTCTTTCCAAATGGAAATGAGTACATTTTTGAGAAACTTGGATGTCCAAGTCTTTGATGCCAAATTTCAATATTTTTATCTTGGACATGGTTACAAAAAGAGTTAGTGGGGAGTTTCAAGTTGCTCATGTAATAGAGATCTCCCCTCCTATGGCCTTGCCCAATCTGCTTCCCGGACCGGAGATCCTGTATAGAGCAATCCTTAGTTGAGAAGGAGATTTCACATCCATGATCACATATTTGAGCAACAGAGAGAAGATTTAAATTAAGTTGAGGTACAACTCTCACGTTTGACACAAAGAAATCTTTTGAAAAGTTTAAAGTTCCAAAACTTTTTACTTGTAAAGATGTACCATCGACAGTTGAAACATAGGAGTTTTTATAATTATTACACAAATCGGAAAGCTCATTTTCAAGTGGGGTCATATGAAAGGAAGCTCCAGAGTCAAGGATCCAAGAAGACATACCTGGAGGAGAGGAAGAAGCTATGGCGGCACCCGAGGTTGATGATATCTTGAGTAGAGTTTGTAGTGCTTCCGATAGTTGAGCAAGAGAAAATGATTCCTTCCCTTTGATGGTTTCCTCTTTCTTTTGGGTAGCTTCTTCAACGGAAGCAACCTTATTTTTAGGTGCTTCATTCAACTTAGGGCAATTAGGTCTAATATGACCCAACTCTTGACAATGATGGCAAATGGCTTTTCTATAGTTGCCATTATAATTATTTTGCCTTCCAAAATGTGGAGGTTTGTAAGCTTTTATATGGTTGCCGGGTTTAGATACGACCAAGACATCATCTCCTCCTTTAATCATTCCAAGACGAGTTTCTTCTTGGCATATTTCGGCTATGGCATCTTCCAAGGGAAGAGGCTTAGATCTATGTAGGAGGGAAGATCTAACTTGTTCATATTCGGGCCTAAGCCCATGTAAAAATTGAAAAAAGTGCTATTTTTCCATTTGTTTTCTCCTTAATTCCACATCCACACTAGAAACCCATTTGGGTTCTAGTAAAGATAGTTCATTCCATAGGGGACCAAGAGTGCTAAAGTAATCCCTTACACTCATTTCTCCTTGCTTGATAGTCCAAATTTTTTCTTGAAGAAAGAATTGACGAGCAAGGTCTTTTTGAGTAAACATACCTTTCATAAAGAACCATGCTTCATTAGCCATCCGAAACTTGGCAATGTTGGCGCAAATCTTGAGCTCCACATTGTTCATGAACCAAGCAAGAATCTTGGCATGCTTACTTTCCCAATCTTCCACTTTAGATTGGTGATCTTCAATGGCCTTCATGCGGGCATTTCCTTCAAGAGCTTTTTCTTGATCACCATCCATCTTAGTTAGTTGTGGTTCCAGAATGGTGCCCATAACGTATCCCCAAAGTTTTTTACCTTTGAGGTTGTTCTCTATGGCGGCGGCCCACATCATGTAGTTGGAGCCATTGAGCTTGAAGGAGAGATCAATCTTTTGTTCTCCTTCCATTATAATCACTCACAAGAGGATAAATGAAGAGAGATACAACAAGAAAAAAATATAGCTAAACAACTAGCTATATTAAGAAGAAGAGCATACACAAGGCTCTGATACTATGTAATGAAATATGCGGAAAAACAAAGAGTGCATTAAGCACTTACAACATCCACTAATGAACAAACAAAAGGGCTAACACCCAAACCCACAAGAGACAACACAACATAAAAATATAAATGTCTCTTATTGAAAAGAAAGAGAGCTCTCAAGAGTGAAAAATACAAGAGGGGTTCACCCCTATTTATACACAAAAAGGAGGAGAGGAGGAGTGGCCTTATGGCCTTAAAAGAAGAGCCACCTAGGGGCTCCCATGGAGTCGTTGGGAGCCCCCAATGGTCACAAATGTGACCGTTGGGGGCCCCATCGACTCCATGGTGGGGCCCCTCTTAGGTGGGCAAAAATATAAAAAATAAAAAAGAAAAAAAGAAAAAAGAATTTACAAAAAATAAAGAAAAGAAACAAGTACCCCTATCGGGTACTTGTGAAATGACTAAAATACCCCTATCGGGTATTTTAGATAATACATATATATATGTATATAAACATATACATATATATGAATTACATATATTTTAACAGAAATCTCGCTATTATACTTTATTTGGGCAACATCCCTCTTACGATGAGCTGCGTGTTTTTGGTTGTGTATGTTATGTACATATTGATTCATCTCTGCGAAATAAGTTTCAGGACAAGGCTGTCAAGTGCAGATTTGTTGGGTATGCAGATGAATACAAAGGTTATCGATGCTATGACCCTACTATAAAACGTATTAGGACCTCCATAAATGTTGTTTTTGACGAACAAAATTTTCAGGTCAATGACTCTGCAGTGTTGCCACCTCGAGAATTAGAAGTATATAATCCATGGATGAGCGCAGAGCTTTTTGCTAATACAGGAGAAACATGTCAAACAAATTGTTCTTCCTTCGGCTTGAGTAGGGAGTTGAATGACTCACAAATGCATGTTGAATTATCTCCAGTTGAGCCAACCCCAGTAGAACGTTTCTCTGGACAGATATACACTAGACGGAGCAAAAATACAGAGCCGAGGAATGTGGAGGAAAGCATCGCCAATGATTCGGCTCAAAGGCCGTCACGCATTAAGCATCCTATTCAACGATGGGTGAGTTATGAGACCTTCTCCCTTGATTTCCAGTTTTTTATGTCTCAGCTCACAAAACAGGATGAACCCACTTGTTTTAATCAAGCTCTTCAATCCCATCATTGGACTGAAGCTATGAATGAAGAAATGAAAGCTCTTCATGAATGCCAGAGTTGGGAAATAGTCCCTCGGCCAGAAGGAAAGAATGTAGTTGGCTCAAAATGGGTTTATAAAATAAAATATAAGCCTGAAGGAAGTATTGACAGATATAAGGCGCGACTTGTTGCTCGAGGATTCACACAACAATATGGTGAAGACTACGACGAAACTTTTAGTCCCGTAGTCAAAATGGGTACTATTCGTATTATCATATCCCTAGCAGTCGATCAAGGTTGGAGCCTTAGCCAGATGGATGTTAAAAATGCATTTTTGCATGGAACCTTAAAGGAAGAAGTGTATATGGAGCAACCACCTGGTTATGCCGAGAAGGATCCTATTGCCTGGGTTGGTTTGAAAGTTTCTCTATGCAGATTCAGAGTTATGGTTTTAGAAGATGCTCTCTGGATCACTCACTCTTTATTTACCAAAAGGCAGACATTGTTATACTTCTTCTTATATATGTTGATGACATTGTGATCACTGGGAGCTCAGATGGTCATGTGCAAGACGTGAAACAGTTTCTAATGAAAACTTTCAAGATGAAAGATTTAGGGGAATTGCGGTACTTTCTTGGTGTGGAAGTTGACAGACAACAAGACACATTGACACTCATGCAACAAAAATACACTCTTGACCTTCTGGAAAGAACAGGGATGACGAATTGCAAACCAGTCAGCACTCCTAGTGTATTACATCAAAGGCTGAGCTCTGAAGATGGTCATCTTTGTATCAACCCTACAATGTATAGAAGTCTCGTGGGGATGTTACAGTACTTGACCTTTACCAGACCTGATATAGTTTATTCTGTCAATCAGGTATCCCAGTTTATGCATGCTCTAACGGAGGGTCATATGGAAGTTGTGAAGCGCATTCTACGCTATTTAAAAGGCACTATAGGAGACAGACTTGTTTATCGCAAGAATGATAATCTGCATAGAGGACATGCACTCATCACTTATACAAACGCAGATTGGGCAGGGGATCCAGATGAGAGTCGATCTGTCTCTGGATATTGTGTTTATATTGGGCACAATTTAGTGTCCTGGAGCAGCAGAAAACAAAAGGCAGTGGCACGATCGAGTACAGAGGCTGAATACAGATCGATGGCTGCAGGCACGACAGAAGCCACATGGATTAGACACTTATTGAGTGATCTTGGGGAGACAATTATTCGATCATTTTTTTTCTGTGACAATTAAAGTGCAATAAACATTGCATGTAATCCTATCCAGCATAGCAGAACGAAGCACATTGAGATTGATCAACATTTCATACGGCAGAAAGTCGAGATGAAGGAAATAGAACTACGTCATGTTCGAACAGAAGATCAAGTGGCAGACCTGTTTACCAAGGGATTAACAGGACGTCAATTTTGGCTATTGAAGAGCAAGTTGTACATGCTCCAAAATCACGTACAACTTGAGGGAGGGTGTTAGAATACAGTCTACATATGCGTATGGATCTGGATTTAGATCCATACGCATATTATATGCAACACATGTTAAATAGGATCTCATTAATGGCATTCTTGTAAAATGTATATGTTTTTACTTTATAACGTTTAGGGTTTTGGAGGTCGAGTATTGTATTGCCGCCCCAGCCATTTGTAAATTTCTCTCTCTCTCTCTCTCTCTCTTTCTCTCTCTCTCTTCTTATCTCCTGTGATCAAATATGTTACCCCAACCTAGAAACAACATTTTGTGGTTATTTCTTGAAAATGACCCAACTTAAAAATAATGTTTCTCCTAAACCGTACCTAATTCAGATCTGCAACATTAACCCTAGCTACCCCTACATGTCTTTAACCCACCCACAAAAAATCGGATCCTAATTTTTCCCCGTTAAAGAGAATTAAATCTGACACTGAAACCTTTTTTGCTCAAATCCCAGTCTAGAATCATACCTGATCCAAACCAAAGTATTGACTTTGCCTATTTTTAATTTTCAAACCAAATCGACCCAAACACACAAATTTTAATAAGCCCTTCTATAACCCATCCCTAGTTTAACCCTAATTTCTATGATTTTTATTATAAGAGAAATTACTTACTCGCAGGGTGTGCCAGAAACTAAACATAATCCAATTCCCAAACAAACCCAGAACTTCTCAAAATTTTTTCTCTGCAACTCCGAATCCCCTTAACCTAATTTTTTAATTCAAGCTTTCCTGACATGTCTTTAGCCACCTCCTAATTTTGTATAATTTATTGTGTTGTAGTTTAGAAGAACTAGAGTTTTCTTTAAACCATGCCAGAACTATACTCAAACCAGTTAAACAAACTTGACCTTGACTTAACCAAACCTAACCCAAGCCCACCTAAACCCTAAATCCTGAACCTAGGCCCACCGAAATGCAACACAATAATACAAATGGCGAAACTCATTGTATTGGTTTTATGCCATCTATAAAATATTTTTCTGCCTTCATTCTTTGATATAATGGTTCATCTACCCATTCACCTAGCAGAGGAGGTTATATTGGGGGGAGGGGGGCAGTATAATGCCGCTAGATGTATCACATTGAAAGGTATGCATAAATATTTGTTATGCTTTGATTATCATAGATTATTAATTTAATTAATTTTCTATTCGTTAATTGTTATAGGTTCTTATTGAAGTTTAAGTGTTATGCAAGGAATAGAAGTCAACCAAAAGACTCGATTGTAAATGGGTACTTAGCTAAAGAATGCCTAGCTTTCTGCTTAAGATATTTGCGTTGTATAGAGACACACTTTAACCGACTAGAAAGAAATTATGACGAAGTTATTTGTGCTGCAACATATGATTCAGGTTTATTGAGAAAAGGCTATGTTGTAGGTGCATGTGAATTATTCTCAATGAATGATATAACTCGTCAACAGGTGCACACTTGTGTGTTATATAATCATAGCTCTGTGGCACCATATCTTTAGTAAGGATTATTTTTTAATATTTATATTGACTATTTTTTAATAGTAACAATATGCTTTTAATAATTGTTCACTAATATGGTATGTTGGAAACACTTAGACATTATCAACATGGGGCATCTTAGGCCTCATCAAATTGAGCGAATTCATAAAGCAAGGTTCCCTGAGCGGTTTAGAATCATGTAAGATGCTAATTTTATATTTTTTATGATTGATTTGTTTATATAAATTGGTGTTTTTAATTAGATGTACATGTTTTTTTGTAATAGATTCATCAACTACGTGAAGGCAGTGGGAGTGATGAGATTACTAATGAACTTATATGGCTTTCTCAGTATCCTCACAAGGATGCAAGAAGATATAAAACCCTTTTGATAAATGAGTTTCAATTTCGTACAAAAAAAGAGAAGAAATAATGAAGAGTCAAAATAATGGTGTTGTTGTTACTGCACAAACATCTAGTTATTCAAGTGCCCATGATGGAAGTCCTATAGTTGGCGATGTTACGTATTATGGAACCATTTTAAACATTATCTAAATCTAATATCATTTAGACTTAAGGTCTGTTTTATTCAAATGTGAATAGTTCGACGTCCTCAGTCGACGAGCCAAGGGCATTAAGCAAGATGATTTTGGTTTCACACTTGTGAATTCTAAATATAGATGCATGGAAGATGAACCTTTCATATTTGCATCTCAAGCTGAATAAGTCTTTTATGTGCAAGATTACATTGATAAAGATTGGCAAATTGTTATTAGGATAAGGCCTAGAGATTTTTTTGAGATGGCTAGACAACAAACTGATGAAGATGATAACCTACATGGTGATACTAGTGACAATTATATTGAAAATGAGCCATACAACATTCAAACTTTAAAAATATTGATATTGATGTTGATATATCGTGGGTTAGAACAGATGTGCCTATAGCATCTATTGACAATACAACCATCGTACTGACCCATCATTTACAAAAAATGAAGATAACATAGGTAAGTGGTCTAATTTAGTCATAACTTTTATCTTCATATCTATTTATGTTTGTTTTATATAATGTAAGATAGTATAATATTTCCATGTTAGACGCTAGATCATTATGCATGCAATTTTAATGTATTAATTAGTTTATGATTATTATTTTTATATTAATTGTGACTATTTATGATTGTTTGTTATAAATAGTCATAGTGCATTATTTCCATGTTATATCCTAGATCAAATCATTGTGCATGTAAATTTTAATGTATTAGTTGTTTTATGATTATTATTCTTATGTTAATTGTGACTATTTGTTATTGTTTTATAAACAATAGATACTTCCTAAACAAATAAGTGTGGAATGATCCAGTGCCCATTAATCTCGGAGGAGTGATGTATCATGTATGTACATCATACCTTTTTGTTAATTGATTTTTTTATTATGTATCCATTGCCTAACATATGTTTTTGTTAATTGATTACATCTCAGCATGAGAGAAGGAAACATGGCCCAACTCGTGCTCTTGCGATGACAATGTTTCCTCTAGGCATGAAACACCATGTCTCAATAAATCAGTATGGGCAGCCCATAGGTCGTGAGGCCCAATTTTTAACTTTCTTTCTGGGAATGTTAGCAAGAAATCCAGAAAAAATGCCACTTAATTTTTTTAATTAGAAGTTATTACCTCAGAGTTACACGGATGATGCGTGGCATCTTGTGTTGGTATGTTTTCAACATTTTCTTAGATTTTATACAATATTTAAACATGAACATAATATTGATTTGATTGTTTCATTTCATATGCAGCAAAAGTATGATATTTCCGACTTCATGAGAGATTGGGTGATGATAGAATATTCACGGTGTTTTAGAAATTATAGATTTGAGATGAGGAAAATCTATAAAAAGTACAACACACTTGAAGAACGAATGAACAACCGTCTTGAGAATATTCCTGAGTCCCAGTGGTCCACCCTTATGAAACATTTTGATTCTTGTCAGTCAAAGGTAAGGTTGTTAAATCTTCACAAAAAAATTTAAGTTTATAATTGATGTATTTGTAGTTATTTATGTTAACTTATTTTGCTATGGAAGGCTCAGAGTATAATGAATAGTGTCAATCGTGCTCAACAAAAATTTTCTCATATTACTGATACAAAAAGCTTTTTGCTATATCAATCAGAGAAGATAATTATAATATCATTAACTTTATCATCATTTTACTTTTAAGATTGACTTTATGTTATTATGTTATCATAATTAACTTCTCACATTTGTGCAGGTTGGAGAAGATGGAGTTGAGCCTTAACGAGCTGAATTTTTCACTATGACATGCTCTAGCTCTGATTCAAATTATTTTAATGCTGAAATAAGTGCAGCAATTGTAAGTGATTAATGATTACACAATTATTCTAGTTTTGTTTAACATTTGCATGCATATTTCTGTATCTATTTTTGCATAAATTTAAATGTGTCTATTATTTTTGTAGGATAAAATGAATGTCATGATATCTCAACTGCCTAAGGGATCTTTAGATTGCTCATCTTGCAACGATATCCTTTCTCAGGCTATTGGAGAGGATACATATGGGCGAGTTCGTACTTACTGCATGGGTGTTAAGGCATCTGAGTTCTTTGGACCAGGGTCTACTCAAACCCAACTGTTGCAACCCAATGCAGAATACATAGAAGAGATACATGAGCTGAAAGAAATAATGAATGTGTTGGAATCCCAAGCAGGCAAAGTCATGAACTGAAAGCTCAAGTTCAAGAAATGATGCAATTCATAAGGACCAGTCAAGCATCTGTCTTCACACCAATCTTAGGTCATTTTTAATTTATTTTAATATTATGTCTATATGAAAAGTTAATTATTAAGTAGTTTTGAATGCTTCATTTTCTTATTTCATTAATGAGGTCATGGAGTTTGACCAGATGTTGGAGATGTGTGGCACAATGGAGTCTGAGGAAATAATTTGAAACTTTTTGGATGAATGTATTTTGGATAGATGAAACTTGTGTTTTTTTAAATATTTTTTGTATCTAATTTCATAGATTTTGTTGTGTATGTTCAAAATAATATACTATGTAGTGTGTTTGATTATCATAGATTTTTCAGAATTATTTTATAATTAAGTATATTTTGAAATATAGTTATGTCAAAAAGTTGGCCTCTACAAAGCATGCTTGAGCAAACATAATGCCTTCCATCACCCGACTTGCCTTGTGTCACTAGGGAATCTCTCTCTCTCTCTCTGCTGCATATATCCAGTTTATTCATTTGATTATGTTACTGGTTGATGATTTATATTTTTTATTGTTCTAGGAGAGCATGGCCAAGGAGAAAGAAGAAAATGCCACAAGTAGTGGTACCACACGATGATATTTCACTTTTCTATTCAGATTTAGTGCTACTACTTATTAGTGCCTCTATGTATAGGTCATAACTCACATAGGTTTTTGTAAGTGTGCAAACCCCACTTTGAGATGAGCTGATCCAACAACCCAAATTCTCTCTTTCAACCAAGCAAACCAATCTTCATGTCTGCATGAGAGGATGATGCAGCGAGAGGCTCAAAACTTTTGCGTTAATGGGTGTCGACATAGCCACGTTTCGGTGCAGCTAAAAGGGGTGACGCTGATACAAAAATGGGGCTAACGTTGAAGCTATTTGATCAGCACACAACCCTCGTTCCTGGGTACCGCTGTGCTGCTAAGGAGGAATCAGTGTCGTTCTGCTAACGGGCTGTCGGGGCTGCTCCTTTCAATGCATAGTCGTGCATGATGCAGCCGTCAGAGGTTCCTGTTGATGGTGGTGAAGGCACGATTCTGGGCTGCCACCTTCACGATTTTTGATGGTAGCTGTGAAAGGTACGACCCACACCGTCGTGTACAGGACCCAAGGAGTAGCAAGGCCCACCACGATGGTGAGGCTGAGGAGGTTTTATTTTCAATCAAATGCCAAATGAACTGTGTGCTGAATATGACTGAAGAGTAAAGACAAATTCTGAACAGTAGTAAGCAACGGAAAGAATGACTGAGAAGAAAAGTAACAAATGCTAAATGACAACCAAACTTTTCATTACTGACAGAGCAATAATAACCAAAAAGAAAACAACAAAGGCGTCAGACTGTAAAAGAAACAATAAAAAAATGAGGAAAAGAAAAAAAGGAAAGCTGCGGCTGTGATTTCTGAAATTTTCTCCCCGCACGCAACCCTAAGAGGGTCTATTTAAAAGTGTTTGGCGGCAGTTGAATCCGGGTCTCGGGTCCGGTCCCTAACCCGAGATAACTTCTGAGTGTTGCTGGATATGGAGCGTCCCGACTTGTACTTTCTATGCTCGTGGACGTCCCAAACCTGCTCTGCATCAGAGGAGAGGCAGAAAGAAGCAGAATGAGCCAGGTAGGTTTCTTGGGGGTGAGGAGGAGGCCCTGGGGGAGGTATGCTGCTGAGATCAGGGACCCCACAACCAAGGAGAGACACTGTGAGTCACCCCATTGTGTCACACACACAACCTACCAATCACCACACTGCACAACAGCATGCTAATTCAACAACAACCCACATTGTCCCCCTACCAACCTACCCCACATATGGTGCACCACCCTTTGGAGTTACCACTGAGGGCTACTTGGACTGTGCTGATTCTGGGTCAGGCTACTTGAGCAGCATAATTTCAGGAGCCCACTTGCACAGATCAACTAAAACTGCAAACCCCACTTTACCCAACAATCCAACCCCCAACTTTGGGGGCTTGGAAGCTGAGGTTTCAAAAGTTACCAATCTTTTCCACAACGATGATGGTGGGAATTCAAGCACTAGTAACAGTAATTTTGATGAAATCATTAGCCAGGGATTGTGGGGTGATATGGAGAGGTTCTTGCTGCCACCTTTGGAGGAGACACTGTGAGTCACCCCACAATGAGAACCTTTTCATGGTGGGTGAGCAAAGCAGGTTATATGTTCCTCCCCCGAACAGGGTAGTTAGCTACATCTCATGATCGGGGGTCCCAAAGAGCACCACGTATGTAAGCATGTGCGTCTCGTATCCTCATGTTTGTCAGCATTAATTAGCGTTGGAGTTTGATAAGATTGCAAAGACTTAAGTACCCTCTCCTCCATTGGTGCAAAAAAAAATGACGGTTCTTGAAAAGAAGTGGTTGTAAAGACTTAAGTGCCCCGAAGATGATTATTTAAGACCCAGTCTCTGCACTGCAGGATTATCCGAGAAAGAAATCTCCCCTGGAGGAGGCCATGAACATCAACCCTCTCACTCTCTCTCTCCCTTCTATTTCTGCTTCTGTGCACATTCATTAGAAGATCATACATTGCTCCATCAAGCACCGACTGACCTATACATTGACTCTTGTGAAGCCTGATTCAGAGTTTTTACCCTTACAGGAGGAGGGTTTGGGGGCTCCTCCCAGCGTGGGTATCATCATTCAACTAAATGAGTTGTAGATCCTGATTCAGAGTTTTTACCCTTACAAGAGAGGGGTAAAACCTCATCTCACTCTCTCTCCCATCTCTCTCTACTTCTGTGCACATCCAACAAACGATCCAACATTTCTCCATCAAACACCGACTGACCTGCACACTAACTGTAGCATCGTTCAACTTGATGAGTTGTGGAACCTGATTTAGAGTTTTTGCCCTTACAGGAGGGGGGTTTGGGGGCTCCTCCCAGCGTGGGTAGCATCATTCAACTTGAAGAGTTGTGGAGTCTGATTCAAAGTTTTTATCCATTCATATTTTAAGGCATTAGATCTCATTTTTGAACATCCACGCATGTGCAGTTTGCTTTCATTATATTTAGTTGCTTTCTAGATTATACTTTGAATTCTTGTGCATTTTAGATCTATCGATTTGTATGTAACCAGAGCTCATTTTAACTTGAATTTTTTACTGCAACTTCATGTATATGTCTTCATGCTCTCCACCAAAAATCAGATCATTCTGAGTTTGTTTGTCTTACTTTAAAAATCGAGATTCAAAACCTGTTATTTTGCACCGTCAGGATTTTAGCAGAATCAAGACCAACTTGCGGAAGTGATTTCTCCCTAACCAGAGATGATTTTTCCGATCCGTAAAAAGGGTTGTTTTCTAAATTGAATCTAGTTTGTTCATACTAAATTTCAGCGATTTCTATGGTGTTTTCGTACCAGTTTTGGGTCAAAAACCATAACCCTGTCACCCTGTGTCATTTTAACGGCTCAGATTTTGATCCATTTTGTTTGAATTTTATTTTCCTAATGGAAGATCATTTTTCAATTCTGTAAAACGGGTTCTCTTTGTTTATGTGTCTAGTTCATCCCTGTAAATTTTCAGAATTTTTCATGGTCAATTACTATTTTATTTTGATTAAATACCAGAACCTTGTATCCAGATTTTATAAATGTTCTGATTTTGGCCCCCATATCATGACTGTTGTAGCACTTCTTCAACAAATCATTATTTGATTGGCAATATTCTTCAGTAAATTATTGTTATGATTTTTTTGAGTCTCTAATGAGTCTCTACTATGATTTGTAGTATTTTTGGGTCTCCAACGAGCCTCACAATGATTTATAGTGTTTTCGATCTTTTAACTATGATTTATAGTGCTTTGGGGTCTCCAACGAGCCCCACAACGATTTGTAGTATTTTTCGGTCTTTTAACTATGATTTATAGTGTTTTCGGGTCTCTAACGAGACCCACAGCGATTTATATTGTTGTTGGATCTCGCTATAGTGATTTGTAGTGTTTCTCGCTAAACACTATAGCGATTTGTGAGCGATTTGTGATACAAATCGCTATCCGAATCAGCGATTTGTGATACATATCTCCCTCTATGTGTTTAGTTTATATCTGGAAAGTTTTATAACTTTTTATGCTCATTTGATATTTCAAACCTGTTAAAAATCGAGACACATAGAGGAAGTTTCAAACTTTTTAAGTTTTATAACATTTTATAACATGTCTTGGTTTTTAACAGGTTCGAAATATCAAATGAGCATAAAAAGTTATAAAACTTTCCAGATATAAACTAGACACATAGAGGAAGAAAACCCTTTTTACGGATTTGAAAAATGATCTTCCGTTGGGGAGATATGACTCTTACAAAATGAAATAAAAACCTATGTCACTCAAATAAGGCAAACTGATAGGGGTCTGGTTTTAGATCCAAATGAGGTATCAAATGACCATATAAATCGCTGAAAATTTACAGGAATAAACTAGACTTCATAACGAAGACAACACTTTTTACGGATTTGAAATCCGATCTCTGGTTAGGGAGATATGACCCTGACAAGTTAGTCCTGATTCGGATAGCGATTTGTATCACAAATCGCTGTAGTGTTTAGCGAGAAACACTACAAATCGCTAAACACTACAGCGATTTGTGATACAAATCGCTATCCGAATAAGGACCAACTTGTCAGGGCCATATCTCCCTAACCAGAGATCGGATTTCAAATCCGTAAAAAGTGGTATCTTTGTTATGAAGTCTAGTTTATTCCTGTAAATTTTCAGCGATTTCTATGGTCATTTGATACCCCATTTGGATCTAAAACCAGACCCCTATCAGTCTGTCTTATTTGAGTGACATATGTTTTTATTTCATTTTGTAAGAGTCATATCTCCCCAACGGAAGATCATTTTCCAAATCCGTAAAAAGGGTTTTCTTCCTCTATGTGTTTAGTTTATATCTGGAAAGTTTTATAACTTTTTATGCTTATTTGATATTTCAAACCTGTTAAAAATCGAGACACATAGAGGAAGTTTCAAACTTTTTAAGTTTTATAATATTTTATAACATGTCTCGGTTTTTAACAGGTTCGAAATATCAAATGAGCATAAAAAGTTATAAAACTTTCCAGATATAAACTAGACACATAGAGGAAGAAAACCCTTTTTACGGATTTGAAAAATGATCTTCCGTTGGGGAGATATGACTCTTACAAAATGAAATAAAAACCTGTCACTCAAATAAGGCAGACTGATAGGGGTCTGGTTTTAGATCCAAATGGGGTATCAAATGACCATAGAAATCGCTGAAAATTTACAAGAATAAATTAGACTTCATAACGAAGACAACACTTTTTACGGATTTGAAATCCGATCTCTGGTTAGGGAGATATGACCCTGACAAGTTGGTCATGATTCGGATAGCAATTTGTATCACAAATCGCTGTAGTGTTTAGCGAGAAACACTACAAATCGCTATAGCGAGATCCAACAACACTATAAATCACTGTGGGTCTCGTTAGAGACCCGAAAACACTATAAATCATAGTTAAAAGACCGAAAAATACTACAAATCGTTGTGGGGCTCGTTGGAGACCCCAAAGCACTATAAATCATAGTTAAAAGATCGAAAACACTATAAATCATTGTGAGGCTCGTTGAAGACCCAAAAATACTACAAATCATAGTAGAGACTCATTAGAGACTCAAAAAAATCATAACAGTAATTTGCTGAAGAATATTGCCAATCAAATAACGATTTGTTGAAGAAGTGCTACAACAGTCATGATATGGGGGCCAAAATCAGAACATTTATAAAATCTGGATACAAGATTCCGGTATTTAATCAAAATAAAATAGTAATTGACCATGAAAAATTCTGAAAATTTACAGGGATAAACTAGACACATAAACAAAGAGAACCCGTTTTACAGAATTGAAAAATGATCTTCCATTAGAAAAATAAAATTCAAACAAAATGGATCAAAATCTGAGTCGTTAAAATGACACAGGGTGACAGGGTTATGGTTTTTCACCCGAAACTGGTACGAAAACACCATAGAAATCGCTAATATTTGGTATGAGCAAACTAGATTCAATTTAAAAAACAACCATTTTTACGGATCGGAAAGATCATCTCTGGTTAGGGAGAAATCACTTCCGCAAGTTGGTCCTCATTCTGCTAAAATCCTGACGGTGCAAAATAATAGGTTTTGAATCTCGATTTTTAAAGTGGGTCAAACAAACTCAGAATGATCTGATTTTTGGTGGAGAGCATGAAGACATATGCATGAAGTTGCAGTAAAAATTTAAAATTAAAATAAGCTCTGGTTACATACAAATCGATAGATCTAAAATGCACAAGAATTCAAAGTATAATCTAGAAAGCAAGTGAACATGATGAAAGCAAACTGCACATGCGTGGATGTTCAAACATGAGATCTAATGCCTTAAAATATGAATGGGTAAAAACTTTGAATCAGACTCCACAACTCTTCAAGTTGAATGATGCTACCCACGTTGGGAGGAGCCCCCAGACCCCTCTCCTATAAGGGTAAAAACTCTGAATCAGGATCTACAACTCATTTAGTTGAATGATGCTACCCACACTGGGATGAACCCCCGGATCCCCCTCCTGTAAGGGCAAAAACTCTAAATCAGGCACATAAGTAGAGAGAGAAGGGAGAGAGAGTGAGAGGGTTGGTGTTCATGGCCTTCTCCAGGAGGAACCCTTTACCTCCCTTGATTTCTTCTCTAGAGAGAGAGAGGGTTTTACAGTGTTTTACGAAGAAGGAAGAAGAAGAAGATGACGATGGGGCAATGTAGGATCGTCTGTTGGATGTGCACAGAAGTAGAGAGAGAAGAGAGAGAGAGTGAGAGGGTTGTTGTTTATGGCCTTCTCTAGGAAGAACTCTTTGTTTCCCTTGATTTCTTCTCTAGAGAGAGAGAGGGTTTTACAGTGTTTTACGGAGAAAGAAGAAGAAGACATGTTTGTCTTTTTTTTGAACAGAAAAAGAAGAAGACTTTGAAGAGTCAACATCATCCTCGACTTTCTGGATGGAGGACATGTTTGTCCTTTTTTTGAACTGTTTGTTTTTTCTTTTTTGAATGAAGGGCATTTTTGTCATTTTCTCAAACCATCACTTTATGAGAAGAATAGCAAGAAAGGGTACTTAAGTCTTTTCAACAACACCAGAGTCCGATGCAAAGTTATGTCAACATACACAGAAATACGAGCCCCATGTGCTTGTATACGTGGTGCTCATTCAAAGCCCCGAACACAGACGTGGGATTCAGTGAATCATCGGGGGCGAACATACACAACCCTCTCGTGGGTGAGTGCCTGGGGCTGCTGAACCCACTTGGGTGTTTCACATCTCAGGTACCAGAATGCCTCAACCAGCCAATCCCTTCACTCACTGATGTCTTCTTTGACTTGGGCTCTTCCCAGTTGTAAGGGTTGATTTGAGAGAGAGGGAGAAAGTCTGTAGTCTTGCTGTTTATTTTTTGTTTATAGTGGTTTTCTTTTTCCTTAAGTTTTTTATGACTGTTTAGGATCTGAGGCTCCTCTGTGTAGCATGGTCACATCATGGAACATGACTTTGCTCCTCCTATAGAAGTTTCCGGTATGACAGCACTTTCTTTCTTATGGCAGAGAGAATCAGCATGGGCTTGTTCTGTATTTTTATGAGCCGGGAAAAATTGATGCCTTCATAGCCATTGATTTTGGATCACTGTAAAAACCGTATACAGGTCAGATTCCGGTGATCCAAATGCCGGTTCCCAATAAACAAAACCTGTAGATCACATCTACGGTGTTAGATCTGAGAAAAAAAATACCAAAACCATGTTTTTTGAAGGGACCTAACAGGGCAGAACGAGAAAACGGGGCAGAACGAGCGCATTATATATATATATATATATATATATATATATATATATATATATATATATATATATATATATATATATATATAAGCAAGATCAGACGTTTGAATCATAATTAGCATGTTCTATTTACTATTTTCATATGTTGACTCCAACATGATGTTTTGACCATTTTTAAAAGATCCTTAACTTCATGAATTGTGACCATTAGATTTTTCACCGTCTTAGCAATTAAATTTTATTGTATATTGTATATGATTATACCTACAATCATGATAAATGTACAATGTTGTACACATCTAAATGGTTAGATCTAACATTCAGTGGCCAGATCCCAGCAAACAAGATGTTCAAAAACCACAATAGTTTTTGTTTACATACAGAAATGTACGTGTCTGTGTGTGTGCACGCGTGCAGAGCAGATCAGGTCCAAGGTTTCTTGGACAGAGAACAGTCCAAGAAAGTACCTGTGCCCCCTTCTGCTGTTTTGTAAAATCCATGCTGAAAAACTTTGTGGTTGTGCACATTCCAAGTTTTGCTCACTTTTCATGTGATTCCAAATCGATTCACCTTGTGATTTTGAATCATATGATTCTAAATTGCATGAGATGAAATCCCATGATTCCAAATTATGTGCTACCTGCATTTGCAATTGTAATTATTGGCGAACCATCTTATAATTATGTGGTACTGTAGTTCTAGAATATATATATATTTTAATGGATTATTGATAAGCTGGTAAAGGAGCTAAACGAACTGAACAGAGGTGTTCAAGCTTGACTGGGATCCAAGTTCAACATCGGCCTGGATTCAGTCTCAGTAGGATTTGACATGGAACTCTCTTGCTTTTCTAGGCTTTAACTCAGAATTCTTTGAAACTAAGTTTTCTTAGCTTTAAGGTTTTTTCAAGGAGGTTTTATATTTGAAAGTGATTATGAATTGCCTCTCAAATGCCACATGTAGTCTCATGCCAAGATTAGTGCTAAGCCTACTTCCATTAATCCTAATGGTCCTGTGAGACAACCATGGCCACTAGCCTTACATTAGGACCAATACATTCTGCTGTACCATGTGATCCTGATTAGAATATAGTAATCTTCTTTCACTGTAGCAAGCCTGATTGCATCTAAATTTAGTCATTGAAGATTTTCACATATACAAGTGAATTTATCCTTGACAACTAAATGATGATCCAGTGTACTTACGAAGTTGAACATATGTTGAACCAGTGCATAAAAAATTGTGGAAATATTTATTCAGAGACTTTTTTGGTGAAAGGTCTGCAATCATGCCAAGAGTAGACAAAACTAATTTTGTTCTTTATAATCATGTGAGCATTGAGATATTTATAAATTATCCTTGCCTTTCTCATCATGGATTTCCAGCTTTTTGATTTCTTAATTATCTTTCAATTACATGAACCAGGTTGAACTTGCAGACAAGCTTCCTCACATACAATCACTGTCTTATTCATCTTTTTCCTTCTACAATTTTTTGGCTGTATCTTACTGAACATGTATTGTCCTTCCCTTCCAGAACAATCACTGTGAAAAACATGGTATTTAAATAAAATGCTTAAATTTGAAAATCATGTTCCTAACACATAATACAGTGACTCAATGGTTTTACCAATCGAAAGCCTATCAATATGGATTCATGAAGGGGATTTTCATTGGCCTAGCAAAAAAAAAAAACACAGTATCATGTTAAATTCATACTAAAAATGTCTTTTGTAAATTTTGTACTATTTGTATGTTTACTATATAAACATTATAATTTTTATATCCTCCAATGATTTTTTACTACCATAAACAGACAAAGGCATGACTTATGGGGAACCCCTGGTACTTTCCCCCGCCTGAGTAGCAAATGGCCTTGGGAGAAGGTGCTGACCCCTTTATCACAGGTTCAACTCTCATCGGGTGTGCGGGTGCCTTTATTTGGTGGGCTCGTACAGTGATCCCACCCGGGGTTTACCTTGTAGGGAAGCGGGTCCACTAAGTGGCCTAGTACTCGGTGAGGGTTCCTCGTCATTAAACAAACAAACAAACAAACAGACATTTAGGGAAATTTTGGACAACAAACATGTAACTCAATTTAATTTCATTATCGTTACCCCATCTAGTTGCTTTTAACAGATCGAGTCCAAGATATTTGGACCCGATCCCACAAACATGATCTGCCAACTAAATCCTGAACGTGGTCTAGTTTTTTGGATTTTGATGGTTGAACAAAGTCCAATTTGAAGGAACTTACCAAGAAGTATGTCAGGTCTATATGATATTAATTCAAGAAAATTCACCAATGGATCTCAAACATATTTCTGGAGCAAAACATAACCCAGTTCTCTCTCCGGGCCCACTTCGAGTTTTTGTTCTTACCGTGCCTGTATGCTTTTTTATATTGGCCCTCTGGCCAAGTTCGGATCTGATCCATTGTTCAAGCTGAAGGTAGGAAATAAGATATGTCACTATACATAAAAGGACCAAGTGAAGAATGTTAGATAATAAAACTATTCTTTTTACTGGTGTCTCTTGGGTGACCGTACCAGATATGATATGACACGATGACACGTAATGAATAAATTTCAATAATTTTTAGTAAAATTGCACGCATTTTTGTGGTCTAAAATAAAAAAATAGTTATTATTGATAAAAAAATAAAAATAAAATGTTCTGGAGACGTATTTTTTTAAAAATATTTTTGAACTTGCGTGTCAGGTCATACCCATATTTTTGCGACACATGTATAGGACGTCATTTCTTGGGTCTCAGGGCCCACTCGAGTCAGGCGACTCGACCCATCTTACTCTACAATGAGTCGGTCCATGCCCATCTTGAGTCCAATATCGCAAGAACAGGACAATGCAAGAACAAGGGCCGGCCAAAGTGGAGATAAATTCACTAGGCAGGTCCGACCCAAAGACGAGTCTAGATGGAGTGCAATATGATTGCACAAATATTTGTGCATTAAGCACCAGATTGCCCAACATCAAGCCTTGAGCCCCACAACTGATAGGCCCTGCCCCCAAGATGGAGGGTGATAATGCACAAATATTTGTTCCATCATATTGCACCTGATCTTTTCCCCCAAAACCCTACCAGGTAAATTATTGTTGTCCTTTTAATTCCTTAGGGTTGTTTGCATTTAAAAACAGGTTGGGTCCAGGCTTGAGCAACTTATGTAGGGCTTGGTGCATTCCTGACACAAATGGGTGGGACATCCTTCATCTGACACTGTATCTGACCTTCAAAAAGTGCAAATCGGTTTCACTGGCCCCCAAAGTCATCCCTATCTCCATACCCTTCCTTTGGATTTCATTGATGCAAGTTGTTTTAATCAAATCTGACTCATCATTCATTTAATGAAGATCAACTTTTAAATCACCGAAATCCAACTTGTGTGCAGGATTTTGTGGCTATTCAAAAATCTAACAGTTGACAAAACACAAAATTTTGTGATACAAAAGGTCATATCCCCCCCCCCCCCCAAAAAAAAATAAAAATAAATAAAATGACCCAAGAGTCTATTCTTATTAAAGTGACCATTGTGAATCCATGTATAAGGTCAGATTTGATCAAAACAACTTGCATCATAAAATTTAAGAGGGATATAAAGATGGAGGATGACATATGGGTTGAGTGGGAACCGAACTGCAAAAATAGGGCCAAGTTTATAGCGGAATATGCCCAGATCTGAAATTGGAATCCCAGATTTGGTTGCCATCTAAATGTGCACTGAATTCGATTAAAATGGGTGAGTTTGTTGTATATATATATATATATATATAGGCTAGACCTTATTTTCATCTTACTCCAACCTAATCCAGCTAGACCAGGCCATTTTTTTTTTTAAATTCGATCCAAGTTCAAATATATTCTCACTCAAACTGATATATGAGTTGAATCTGTCAGAGATGGATCAGAAAATCGACCCGTTAGATCCCTAAATTAGTGTAAATTCCCATGAAAGTGAGTCATGCCTAGAACCAGTAAACTAGCTGAATGATCTGAACACATGCTATTTGGGCTCAGTTCGTTTACAATCAAGGTTTGATTAGGTTTGGCTTGCTCATGCTCGACTCAGGTTTCCACCCAGATGAACCAAACTTTTTTTTTCATAATAGATATGGGGGAATTAGGGCCCCTCCCTTTTACAAACAGGCTCGAGCCAACCCAGACATGCCAAAGGCCTGTTTAAACTACCAAGCTCTTATTCAACTACCCATATACCAGTGGGGTTTGAAATTGTAATGTCCCATCACATGGTGACTTGCACAAACTACTTCTACCAGATATGGTCGAAGCCCCTGTTGGTGCCAAACAAACCAAACTTTGAGCTGGCTCATTTTACGAAGCAAAAACACTTTTTTTTTAAACAACCTTAGTAAGATTTGAACTTTAATGGATACGTGTACACTAAACCAAGTAGTTGAGCTACCTCATTGTTTTTGTCATGTAAGATATATTAATCATTATATGAACTTATGAGTAGTAGTGATGCAAGAGCCGAGGAGAAGAACTGGGTTCATAAGGATACATTTGTATTTTGGTTTTCTGTTTGCTATTTTGGATCTTATATCTAATTCATATCTTTAGGATAGATTTTATCTTTTTAGAAAGTTATCTTAGAGGGTAGTTTGTTTCTATCAAAATTAGGAAATCTTATTCTCTAAAAGGAGGAAAGATGTTATTTAGAGTTGGAATAAGAGAAAATTTCTAGTTTTACTAAATTTTCAGTTATTTTCTATATATATATATTTTATTTATTTTCAAATATTCTTAGATAATTTAGTGTAGCTTCCACTTTGAGTATCAAATATGTAGGTTTCATGAACACCCTTCCTGAATAGCTACATGGGAATTGTCCTCCTTGATTTTGTTTAATTACACGAATCGAGGACACGATCCTATCGATTTTGGTTTTACCAAATGTTTAACCTGGAGAACAGCATTGCTCAGAATATTTTTATGACTCCCCAATGTGCTACTTAGATCAATGACATCTAATATTTTCCAACAACACAACGTAGCCAAGCAACCCTTCTCAGCTTCAATTTGTTGTGGCGTCTGTTTGTAATCGTAGCTCACATCCTTTCTTGCCTCTGCAGAACAGTGACTTACTGGCTGCAACGTCATCAAGTATCGTCGGAGGGAAGAGGTGGAGCATGGGCCCCTCCCCAAGTCATGCATCTCGTGATACCAGACAATGTTCTTTCCATCCATTTGTGGGAGAGCTCACTGTTCACAATTGAGCAGATGGGAATTGGGGCACACAGCAGTTGGAAAGAGGTTTTTAGAACCTCCGGAAACTTTGAGGTAGAAGGCTTGGAAGAAGAACCGGAAGGCAAGTTTGAGTTTCCAACAGATGGGTATTGCAATTTGAGTTCGAAGGACTCAAGAGCATAGAACCTGTAATTTTTGGATTGTAGACATGTAGTACACATGTCGAGGGTGCTGAACCCTGCTGAACACAGTGAAAAAGATGTATGAAGTTTCTTGTAGTTGTGGTTAGGGAAAAATAGTGAAAACAAGGTCAAATGGCAAGCGTTCGGGTATGAGTTTCGATCCAAAACTGAAAGGACCTGATTCAGGGGTTCTAGGATGACGAACACAGGAAAAGGGTGTTGATGGTCAATGGTTACTAGTTTAGGGAAATCAGATATTTCAGGTACCCGACAGGATGCAATTTTAGATTTTGGGGTTTAGAAGATTAATAAAAATTATTTCAAGACTATGGAAAGGTTATAAGGGTACTTTGGAAGTCTGTGAGATAAAGTCTCATATGTTCTAAAATTTGAACAAATGATCTGCAACACAAATATGCCTCTTGGGTTGTTGTAGAAGCCAAAATGCACGGTTAGGGATGTTGGGGGAGCTCGGGCTCTTGAAAAGGGTTGGACGGCTAGCCCTTGAGGTCTAATCCTGATGTGAACTAAGGTGGTTCAGAGAAGAAGAGAGAAAGACTTGTGAGAGAGATAGAGAGAGGGATGACTAGAGGGAGAGAGAGCTTGGGAACTTTAATAACATTCAATGCATAAAAAGAGAACTCCCGACATCTATTTATAGATGGGAGGCCTGAGATAATCCATAAGCCATAAAGAATCCTAATGTAAAATGAAAACTAGACTAGAAAAAGAATTCTAGAGTCCTACCTCTGTCAGGACTCCTACTCTAACTAAAAGTCTTAATTAATTGTGAAAGAAAACCTAATTATAATTTTCCTAATTAATCTTGCTAGACATCTAGAGAGGGGGATGTCCCACCCTATTCCTCCATTTAGATGCCCTCCATGTGGGCCCTATCAGGTCCATGATTTTGGCACAGACGTGTCAAAATATCATTCCTTCTAGCATGGACATGGGTCTCCTAACTTTTTCATATGTGAAGACACATCAGTCTCCTGGGCTCCACCTTGGCCTCTGAATCCATATTTCCTTGCTGAAGTGGCATCTGAATTATGGAGCTCGAATCCTAGTGAGTTTGCTGGATCTATGATGATAACAACTCTACCATGCTCTAAATCACTTTGCCCCTAAGGTCTGAAATTTGAGAACCGCTTCTTCAAGTTGAATTCTCATTACCATGTGGTTGAATACCTTCATCCATGGTCACACTCGATGTGATGTTTTTGCATCATTCGATCGTACTTCAACAGTATCTTCGTCTTCAAGATAGTTGTGGGTTGGGGCATATGGTCTTCATCATGAAGCATATGCACAATCGTTGGAGGCTCTCTATTGAACAGTTTGAGGTGTGATATGTGAAAAATAGAATAGATCTTCACTTCTTCAAGGAGTGTCAAATAGTAGGTTGGTTTCCCTATTTGTTTATCCACTCGGTTTGTTCTATAGTACTTGGGTAACAACTTGTGAAATTCTTAGCCCAAGAGAGTCTCATGCCCTCTAGGCCTGCATTTCAGCCACACCCAGTTTTTTACATTGAATGCTCAATCAGATAGACCTTTGTCGTAGATCTATTTTATGCATTGTTGGGATTTTGCAATATTCTGCCTCAATGCGATGATAATCTTATCTCGCCCCTTTAGAGCATGATCTACTTTGGGAGATGCGACACTCTCATGATTATATGCAACTACTGATAGAAGAGAAAACCTGTGTAATGCCTCGAGCAAAATAATCTTTATGGAAGAATGATGAATTGTATAGGCATACTTCACCTATGGCAAGAAGTGATGCCACTTGCTTGGGCGATTTTCCACGAAGCTACAGAGGTAGGTCTCTACCGCCTTGTTTATAATCTTTGTTTGCCCATCCGTTTGAGGAACTTTGTCCCACTAAGCTTGAAGTAGGTGATTCAAAATTGATTCAAGAAGATTGAGTCCTAATAACTCACAATGCTCGTTAGTATACTGTAGAGCTTCACCACGTGACTTACAAATTGTTTAGCCATAAACTCGGCACAAAACTTCTGTGGCAATCCAATAAAGTGAGCGTACTTGAAAAATCTATCCACCATGATTATGATGTCCTCTTTCCTCAAACATGTGTTGTGGTACGACCTAGAATCCTAAATTACAACAATTCAGTCACGTACCAAAAGAAAAAATCATAGCACAACAACTTTTGTTCTGCTGTTCAAATTACTACTGCAAACAAAACACAATAGTTAATTGTACGCAAACTTTAATGCTAGAAATGAAGGCTTGTTGATGCACTTAACTTATATAGTCATTCACGATGAATGTGAGCTTTAGCTCACAATATCATTGGTAGCTAGAGATGCGACCTTCACTCCGGTCAATTCATTTGATTGGTTCTGATTATGCCCAGGTTCAATGTTGAGACTATTTCAATTCAGGTGAACACAATACAAAAATGCAGAGCTATTGCGTATGAATCAGAAAAATTCCTAATTTAGTAAAAATTAAGCAATTAACACAATAAAATGATCTAAATTAATGATCAGGGGTAATGTACTCATTTTTTGGTGGATTTAAGACTATCGACAACTAAGTTGAGCTCTAATGACTCGTCTGAATCCAATTAAAACACACGTTCCTTCAATCGAACAATTGGCAAGCAACAATGTCTGAACAAAGGTTGAGACATGGATTATAGCTCGAATTCACCATAAAAAATCGTAGTAGATGTTTCAGATCACTCAGTCAAGACTTGGTCTGTTAGGCAACGCTCAAGCAAGAAAACAAAGAAACAAGAACAATTAAAACACAAAGAAGAGGGACACAGAGATTTACATGAAAAAACCTCCCCTCAAATCCGAGAGAGAGTAAAAAACCATGGTCGCCCAGAGAAAAACCTTTATTGTTCTTTCCCGACCGTTACAAGAGAGAAAGAAAAAAAAGAATTTATAAGGCAAGGGCGACATCCCTAAACCTAAACAAGTCAGGTCTGATCCATAAGAAATCGGGTCCCAAACATAAGCCCCCAAAAAAATTCTTCTGGGGGGTGCTACCCCCTAACCCACCCGCTGACCGCCGCACCGGGGGGAGCCCTCGGACCCCCTACTGCAAGGACAAAAACTCTGAATCAGGCTCCATAACTCATCATGCTCAATAATCAAACACTTTGATTAGACTTCCTTGACGTTGATCTAACTCTAGAAACTCAGAATCAATTATCATGTTGGAGGAGATCGATTTATAGCTCCTTACAGCATCATCTACCAGCCTTTGACATCTGAAATTGGTTGCAGCACCCTCGATTGAAGATCTACAATAAGAAACATGAAAGGAAAGGAAGAAGATGGAGAAGATGAGAAGATTGAATAGAGAGAAATCCTTTAGAAGGAACAAATTCCTCTAAAGGAACAAATCCTCTCAAAGAGAGGTCCAATACTCCAATTGGAGTCCAGATTATTGATTTCAAAAATCAGAGTTTAGAAAAGATGAGAATTACAAAGCTGGAGCTATATTTATAGCTCAATAAAAAATGTAAAAGTCAACACTTGGCTGACTTAGTGCCTAATTATCTAAGTCAAACATGGCACCTAGATCTATTCAATGAGAACACTCCAACTGGTCAGCCTTTACACCTCATCTCTACTGACAAAGCAAACTCGATCTGTGGTAGGTTACATGTTGGCTGCACCTTGGTTGGCTAAGCCGATGCAACATGGTTTGCTGAACTATAGTGCATCACTAACAATCTGGTGTATGTCTGGCCTGATTCAAATCAAGCTAATGTTGTCCATGGCTTGCACATGTTGGCCTGTGCGTGAGCTAGGTGAGTACACAAAACATGAGGGCACTGCTTCCATGAAGTCTATAGAGATATCTTGCCACACTCACTTGGGGATCGATAATGGTTATAGAAACCTATGTGGGTTCATCATCTCGTATTTAATGGGTTGGCAAACTATGCATTGATACATATATTCAAGGACACAAACCTTTATGTTCAACCAATAAAAAAAGGCTTTCAGCCTCTGGTACGTTTTGGACATGCACCTTATGTATTATAGTTCGAATCATGTCACTTTTTGATGGTAGATATATATGTTCTTTATAGAACAAAATCTCACCTCTAACTGTGTAGTGAGGGCGACTATTCGAGTTTATACCCAACTCACACAAATTTTATGAATCCCACTATGTCTCGCTCATGCATTAGAGTCTGACTCACGTCGCTTTTTGATGGTAGATATATATGTTCTTTATAGAACAAGATCTCACCTCTAAACGTGTAGTGAGGGAGACTATCCGAGTTTGTACCCAACTCACACAAATTTTATGAATCCCATTGTGTCTCATTTGGGCATTACATGCCTTACTCCATACATTGCATTGAATAGTAGTAAATGTGTGCAAAAGCAATGAATTTTCAAATTGTTGGAAAAGTGCATAAGCCACTTTGTACTCTATGCTCTTCTTGTAATGGACCTTGAAGTCATATCCCATGAGCTTCACGACCTATCTTTGCTGGTTGACGGTGGTGATACACTGCCCCAACAAGTATTTGAGGCTTTGGTTGTTAGTTTGCACGATGAACTTGGCCTAAGAAGGTAGGGGTGCCATTTCTCCAATGCAAGAATAGTGGCAAACATTTCCTTGTCCTAGGTAGACAATGCATGACTCTGGTTGGGCAAGGCCTTGCTCACGAAAACAATGGGGTATTTTTCTTGTGAAAGGACAACACTTACCTTACTATTACATGCATCCGTTTGTACCACAAAAACCTTGGAAAAGTCTGTCAAGGCAAGTATAGGAGCTTGGCACATAACTTCAACTTCTCGAAAGCATCAGTGGCTTTGTCGGTTCACCCAAAACTATCTTTATTCAAGAGAGACATAAGGGGATGGACTATGGGATCATAGTCTCATGAATCTTCATTAGTACCCACTCAACCCGAGGAACCTCCGAAGTGCCCTCATGGTTTGTGACTTAGGTCATGCTTGCATCTCATCTACTTTGTCTAGATCGACTCGGATGCCTTGGCCTAAGATAACGTGGCCAAGATAACTCACTTGTTCTTATCTAAAGAGGCACTTTGATGTTTTAGCATGCAAGTGATGGTCTCATAAGTTGTTCAAAATCACATGCACATGTTTCATATGTGTGTCCCAAGAATGACTATACATCAATATATCGTCGAAGAAAACAAACACAAACTTCGGTAGCATAGATTTGAAGATGTCATTCATGATAGCTTGCAAGGTTGCAGGTGTATTGGTCAACCCCAATGGCATCACCAAGAACTCATAAAGAATTTAATGAGTCCTAAAAGTCATTTTGTGAATGTCTTCATGGGCCATACACACTTGGTGGTATCCCAAACGAAGATCTATCTTTGGTGAAATGAGCAGTACCGTGCAACTCGTCAAGTAGCTCCTCGATAATCAGGATAAAACTTGTCCTTCACGGTGATGTCGTTTAAGGCCATGTAGTCGATGCAAAACTTTCATGTACATTCATTTTTCTTCACCAAAAGCACTGGTGAGAAGAAATGACTCACACTAGGACAGATGATTTCTTGACCCAACATCTCTCTCATGAGTTTTTTGATCTCATATTTTTTAGAGTGAACGTACTGTTAGGGTCACACGTTCACCGGTCTCATACCCTCCTTCAAGGGTATATGATAATCTTGGGACCGTCTAGAAGGCAACCCATGTGGTTCATAAAACATGTCAAAAAATTTAGCCATCAAATCTGCCATATTGAGAAAAACGATCAAAGGGATCTGGGCATTTTTTGGCCCCACCACTTGGGCGATGAGCAAGTAGGCACTTTGGGTACCTCGTAGCAAATTTAATACCCCCTTATGCTGCACTTTATCTGCTGTAGGAGGTCTAATAGTAGCAAGTCTCACCTCTCCTCCATCCTTTCAAAAAGACATCTCCATGTTATAGAACTCAAATGCTACTTTTCTCAAAGTTCATAGCCAATTCATGACAATGACCATATCTATACTATAGATAGGTAAAACGTATATGTTCACCATGAGTTTAGCTCCTTAGAGATGCAAACACACATTGAGACAAACCTCTAAACACTTGAGGTTAGTCCTCTTGCCAACCATGATACTGAAAGAAAGATACTTCTTGAATTTGCACCCGATTTCTTAGACTATACTCTCACGGATGAAATTGTGAGTGTTACTGATATCATTAAGAACATTTACCTCATGTGAGCTAAGGCGGTCATAGATCCTCGTGGAGTTGGGCATAGAGACATCCGAGGGTGCATGGTAGGAGAAGAGGCTCCTCCTGGCTATCTACCTCGTCTGGTGGTTGGTCGTTTGACAGTTCTTCTTGTTCGAAGTCTGATTCTACCACTCAGAGGATGTGATAGCACTTGCACATGTGGCCTTTAAACCACTTCTTTTTGTAATTGATGCATAAACCCTTCTTGATGCACTCTTCTCATTGTGCTCATGAGATGGGTTCCACCTTAGGGGCTGATATCACTCCCTTGGATGAACCAGACTTGGTTTGGCCTTCTAAAGAATAACCACAAGCATCGATAGACCAATTTGGCCTCTGCATGACTTGAAGTCTATTTTGCTTCTTATCATGAAGCTTAGCCACTCTATAGGCCTCCTCTGGACTGCTCACTGTTGCGGCTAGGATCTTAATATGAAGATCGTCATGCAGACCGCTGATGTATGACACAAGCAAGGTCTCCTCGTTGACTTATAGCAAAAGCATACATAGATTATTAAATTTCGCTTGGTACTCATCCAAGTTGGCCGTTGTTTGAGATTTTTGAGATTCACATGGTGATTAACCAGCACTGTGGGCCCAAACCTCTTCATAATGCACTCAATAAAGTCCTCCTAAGAGGGCTTCCCATATACAATGTTCAATCATTTGTATCCTCAAAGGGTGCCACCCTTAAGGCAGGCAACCGCTTTGGCAACACGTGCCTCATAGAGCACATTATGACATGAAAAAGTGTTTTAGCTTAAAAACTCACTCACACACATTCTCACCAGCAAGAGAAGGAACATCGAAATGAAGTTTTTTACCCATGCCCCATGTGAAATCATCAGGAAACTCCTTGAGAATTAAGTTGTTAGGTCCTTCCAGCCCACCAACAAAAATGAAGCCCTAGTTGCCTGGCTGCCTCAATATATTGAGTAGTCGGGCCTCAATGTGATATATGAGATCTACAATCGACCACTATATAGGCTCTAAATAGTTGCCTTACTTTGCGCTCACTTGCCATTGCCAAAAAAAAATTGGCTTGCGTCTGTTCGATAATCGTCCAAGCCTGTTCCGCATGCTTGCAAATTTCTTTTGTCTTATCAATTTTGGAGGGCATTGACTTTTCCATTTGGGCAGGTTCACTCTCATATCAACCTTTAGAAATGTTATAGACCATCCTAGATCAGATCCCGAGAAGCCATTTTAGATCCAGATTTTCCCAAGAGACCTAGTTTGACAGGGATTGAAGGACACCTATTTTTATTTGGATTCTTATTTTTGGTCTTTTATTTCTTTTAGAACTCTTTGGTAGAATCTAGAAATAAGTGTTCTTATTCTTTATTAATTATGAATGAAATTAGTAGATTGATTTTTTTTTGTTCTTCATGTTCTTGAACCATAGCCCTAGAGGGAATGCCTTTTCTCCCTCTCTTTTTCCACGTCTTCCTCAATAGCAGCCCACCCAAAGGGATCAATATTCTTTCTTTGCCCTGTTGTTGGCCCTATCTGATCCAGAGCCTAGCAAGATCGAGAACATAATTCTCTTTCCTAATTTTTTTGCGTCAAAGCCTTCCCGAGTCAGATTTGTAGAAACCTTTCCTCTCTAAGGCGAGTTTCGAACATTAGTATCAGAGCGAGGTGTTTTACAAGATCAAGAATGACAAATCTGCATCCTTAGAGGCAGATCATGATATTTTTTCGCAACAGCAAGGGTCCATGCCGTTCTTGAATCCGTTCGGGTTCCTATTAATGCATTGATTGAAACGTCTGAAAGTCGTTCAATTAATGTAGAAGATTAACCTTTGGCAAATTTAAGATTAGCATGGATCGTCTAGAGAACACTGTAGATGAAGGATTCGTCAGAATAGAATGAGAACTATAGAAAATTATGCATCTCGTGACTAATTCCATGGGATAGGAAGACACCACTAGTAGAAACCCACTCACGGCTGGAATCGTCAATAGCGTAGAAGCACAACTGGCACCCTTCTCCTTGCAACATGGGAGCTAGGCTGACAGAGGTATTGCCACGGGCTGGATCATACCCAGCGACCCCTCGCCAACCATGGCCAACAAGGGTGACCCTCACCTACCTTCACGATCGCATGAATTTCCCCTCTGAGAGACACCCTTCTCTCTCTCTCTCTCTCCCTTTCGCCACTCTTGCCTACAGTGTGTCCCCTTATCTGAACACACGTTCCCCCTTGCCGCTGCAAACTTACAGCATGTCCCCCCATCCAAACACATGGTTCCCACTAGTTGCATGCCTGTCGCATGTCACCCTACCCAGACACGTGCCTCTTTCTTTCGCTGTGTGTGTCCCCTTCCTGAGTTGCGCCTCACGTTCTGTTGAATTTCACAGGGTTGTCCACCTAGCTGGTGGACTGACCATCTACTGGTTATGGCCGGTGAGCATGACCCTACCTGTCGACGGAGCCCTTGCTCTCCTTTGGTCAGTCATCAGTTTGATTTGACTGCCTGTCGCCACCATCGAAGGAGGGCAACCCAACCCTGTTCAATTGTTTATCGTCACTGCCCTCACCCCCTCTCTCTCCTCTCTCCCTCTGCTTCTTTAACCTGGCATGATGGGGCAGCCTCGCTGCCACTGACTCACCTCATAATGATGGAGGAGCAGGGCTCGCTGTCGATAAGCCTAGCCCCCACCGATCTGTGGTGGGGATGCCTCCACCATTGTTCCCAACATGAGGGGAGCCTCTACCCCTGTTCCCAACACGAGAGCGAGCCCCCCCAATACCTTAACGAGTTGAATCAGGTTTTTGAACCGGTTTGCCATTGTTGCAACTATTGAACCCAGTCTGAATGAAACTCAGATCGGTTTTCACCAATGTCAGACTAGGTCTGGGATGGTTCAGACCAGTTCTTGGATCTAAAATTTTGTTAGGCCACCCATAGTTTCAAACCAACCCAAACCTTAACCCCACCCAATCCATATCCAAACCAAGATCGGGTCCAGATTTATAGATCCCAAGACTCGATCCCATTAGTGCATGTGAGAAAACCACATGCCTAGTGTTTGACCCAATAAGTAACAATGATCGATTGTTACAATAGTATGAGAGAGGGGGATTGTTACATACCATCCCAGATCTAACCTCAACAAGCCTTTCTATATTCAAATCCGTTCAAGAGACTCACTATGACAGGGACGAGAGGATAACCTTTCTTATTTAGATTCCTATTTTTAGTCTTTTATTTATTCTAGAACTCTTTGGTAGACTCTATAAATAAGAGTTATTATTCTTGATTAATTATAAATAAAATTGGTAGATTGATTCTTTTTTTGTTCTCCTTGTTCTTGAACCATAGCCCTAGAGGAAATGGCTTCTCTCTCTCTCTCTCTCTTCTTCTTCTTCTTCTACATCTTCCCATAAGGATTAATATTTGCCCTTTGCCCTACTGTTACCCCTATTTGACACATAGCCTAGCCAGATCGAGAATAAATTTCTTTCTCATTTTTTTTATACCAGAGCCTTCTCAAGACCGAATTTATAGAACATATCCCTCTCTATGTTCAGGTTTCTAATAAAAAACTTTGAAGTAGAAGGCTTAGAAGAAGGACCAGAAGGCAAGTTCGAGTTTCCAATGGACCGATATTGCAATTTTAGCCTGAATGACTCAAGAGGATCAAACCTATGGTTTTTGGATTGTGGGATCAATGGTACACATGTCAGGGGTGTTGAACCCTGCCGGACATGGTGGGGAAGAGGTTTGAGGCTTCTCATGGTTGTGGTTAGGGCAAAACAATGAAAACAGTATCAATCAACTAAATCAAGTAGGTGCAGTTTGGGTTATGTACGCGTTCAGGTATGGGTTTTGGTTCAAAACTGAAAATACCTGGTTCAAGAGTTCTAGGAACACGAGGAAGGGTCTAGTATATATGCTAAACACAGATAAAGGGTGTTGATGGTCAAAGGTTACCTGTTAAGGAAAATCGAGTATTTCGGGTAACCGTGAGGATACAGTTTTGGATTTAAGGTTCTAGGAAATTAATAAAAATTATTCCAAGGCCATGAAGAGGCTATAGGTGTACCTTGGAGGTTTGTAGAAGAATGAGATGGAGTTTTCCACGTTCTAAAACTCGGACACATGATCTATAATGCGAAGATGCCTCTTAGCTCATCAGCAAAGCAGAAACACACAGCTTGAGATGCAGGGGGAGCTCAAGTTCCTAAAGAGGGTTGGACAGTTAGCTCTTGGGGTTTGGTCCTGACGTGAACCAAGGTAGTTCAAAGAAGAAGAAAGAGAAGAGAGACATAGAGAGAGGTACGACTAGAGGGAGAGAGAGTGACGACTAAAGGGAGAGAGAGCTTAAGAACTTCAATATCATTCGGTGCATAAAAAGAAAACCCCAAACCTCTATTTATAGATGAGAGGCCTAGGATGGAGTCTCTACTTATTCATATAATTCATAAGTCATAAAGAATCCTAAGCTCATACACTAACTAAAAGTCTTAATTAATTATGAAAGAAAGCTAGCATTTTCCTAATTAATCTCTAGAGACATCTAGAGAGGGGAGGATGTCCCAACTAGTTCCTTCAATTAGACGCCCCCATGTGGGCCCGCAGAGTAACTATTCTTGGTTCTAGTATAAACATGTATCAACCTCTCCTTCCTTCTAGTATGGATACATGTCCCTTGACCTTTTTACGTGTAAGGAGAACACATTAGCTATCACATCATTCTCCCAAGCCCCACCTTGGCATGTTAAGCCATCTTTCCCTAACAAGGTGGCATCTAGATCCTAGAGCTCACATCTTGGTGAGTTTGTTATATCTAGGACCGTAACAGATGTTGGCAAACAACCTTTAGCTCCGACTGATTAACCGGAGTACCATCCATTAGTGCACCAGGTATCAAACGGTTTCTCAACCTTGTTGTCCCCATTTCTGATGGAGCAGCTAGGCCAAACGGTCTCTCATCTGTCTGTCGTCGCTCATGAAGTAATCATTGACTACCCAGAGACCATGCCGAACTGAAGCCACCTCCAGTAGTCATCATGGGAGCCAACGCGAGGCAACGATGGCTTGAAACCAACCACCAGCCTCTCTTCTTCTTTTCCTCTAAATCAGTCAGGCAAAGGCCCAGCCACTGGTTGGGTCCCATTCTATGGCCTTCCACCGGACATGCCTGGGCCCTCCCCCGTCGGTAGTGAGCCCCTCCTGCCGTTAGATGTCACAGTTGTTGGGGGCAGGTATGGTGATTCCCTGCCCTAACACAAAGGGTGAGAGAACAGTTCTCAATTGTTAGTGCCCTATATCTAAACATAGAACCAACCTAGTGCGACCCAAATCCCAACCTTTGTGACCCATATCCAGCCCAAAATTCCCCAATTCCTAACCCACGGTTGGCCCAAACCCAAAACCCACAAGTCCCACCTAACGTCACCCAGGTCCAACCTAATAAAAAAATTAATCCACTGAGGTCCAACCCACATCAGGCCTACATAGATGCTGAAGGTGATCAAGCTGATATGTCCACTACTACTTACTTTCTTAAGGTTCTAAATTTATTTAAGAGTATATTAAAGAATTTTACCATCTCAAGTCCCAAGCTTAAATCCAAGAGACTGAGGATAAGCAGATCACCCGTATATTTTTGGGCTACAGCTTTCCTAAGCATTGAATTGAACTGCTCCAAAATTACATCTTTGGAATACACAATTCAAGTGGCATTGAATATTAAAGATACACTAAAATATGGAATGGATCTGCATGCACCTGTCTCCACTCCCCTTCCCAAAGTTACCCAAACCCAAATAGTATAGACCGATTTAAAGCCACATCAGAACCTCTCCCAGAACATGCTAAATGTCTTAGATCCAATTATAGAATATTTGGATCCGGAATAATATGATGAATCCAAATTCATTTCATTGGATTGCCTTAAACCCATCTAGGGCACTCACATCCCAAGTAGCTTAGACTTAAACTTGAGGATGCTAGATCCAATCTAAAAAAAAACCTTCCCAATATCCAGACCCAACCCCAACTTGTACCCATCTTACCTAAACAGAATATGAACCTAGTCCAAACCTTAGACTTACATGGATCGAATCAATATGGGCTTCCACGTTTAGTATGGATGAGGTTTCTTCAAAGTGGGTTTGGATTTTATCTCAGCTATCTGCTTCATATCTGTTTGATCTAATTCACTTTGGAGGCATCTTGTATGTTTCGCTAAGTATACTCCAGGTTTTCGTGCATACTAATTTGGAGAATATCCTACTGGCCCATTCAGTTTCTAGAGCAGAATCAAGTTTCAGTTCCATATTATGGGCTCATAACACAGAAAGTGAAACTAAAGTAGAAGTGTAAGTGAAATCTAGACTTAAGAACAAGTCATAACCAAGGAGAATGATGCAGGAGTGAAACAGAAGAACCTAGAGCAGGGAGGGTCCATGTGCCATAGCCAATCACATGACATCATGTGATTGGCTATGGCACTTAGCCATGCCACTTAACCGCTCCTTTGATGTCAACTCCAAGAAAAAGGTCATCTTAGAAGGTAGTTTGTTTCTATCAGAATTATTAGGTTGTTCTTTAAAAAGAGGAAAGATCTAGTTGTCATTTAGACTTGGATATGAAATTCTCTCTAGTTTAATTGAATTTTCAGTTAATTCTCAAATTTTCTTTCATTTTTTTTTAATTTCTTGTATTTTCTTAGATATTCCTAGATAATTTAGTGTAGCTTCTGTGTTCGACTATCATATCTGCAGGAATGTCATTCCTGAATCGCTACATCAAGAACCCTAAACTAGATGAGAAAAGCCAAACTGAGTCAAACACCCTTACTATGTACTTGTTTATGCTTAACAATCTGCTTGTGGCTCAAGTTACCAACTATAAAACCTAATCATGAATGAACTGGGGACAAGCTAAATTTACTACAAGCTTCTTGGTTTGTTTGCCAGTCTGTCATGTCTTGCACCAGATTTGACTTGGGCCTAAATCGGATCCATGGACATTGGTAGAAAATGAGAGAAAAAAAAGGAAACTGAAGGTTGGAGGTAGGGATGTCAATCAGTCGGATGTAACCCGATATTCGACCCAAATCCAAATCTGATTAGATATATGGATTCCGTAACCAAATTTGGATCCAATTAAAAATTGAATTCAGATTACATTTTTATTGAAATCCGAATCCAAATCCGATTAAAATCTGTTGGTTTTAGAATAGACGGATTTGGATTCAGTTTTATCTTTTTTAATTCGACTCTAAATCCGAATCTGAATCCAATTAAGTCAGATATGAGTAAATCACATTCGGTAATGCCTAGATCCAACCCGTTGACATCCTACTTGGAAGGAAAAAAAAATTACCAAATGATCAACTCCTAATACCCATGAGATGTAATTAGTTATCCCATCCATCAACTGGTGGGGTCTGCCTAATAAATGCGGTCGCCCTCCTTGTTGCTTGTTTCTCAAACCAAATCCTTACAAATCAAGGCAAGACATGTGCACCACCAAGTATTGTCTTTTTCACTGCTCATAGATACTAACTATTAGTTCAGTTGATTCTTGTTCAAATTTCAGCTCTCTTGAACTCTGAATTGTTTTTATTAATTATATGATAAGACGACGTTTGCTTACTCTCCACTCTTTAATCCTTTCTCTTTTTTCTTTTTTTGCTTTTTAATCTCTAAGCTTTGAATTATAAGTCTCTTGCAGTTTCCCCCAATGCTTGTATGTATGCTTAGGGATGGCAGTGGACCGGGGAGGAGGTGGGGGACAAGGTGTCCACCCCCTTCCCGTCCCAAAATCCTGCCCTCCATTCCCGCCTCTATTTTCGCACGGGTCTATAAGAAATAAGTTAGGATATTGGAATCATGATATACCGTTTGAAGAATCATTATGATTCGATCCAATTGGATCTATAATTGTATATTTTTAAAAGTACTTTGTTTAAATATAAGTTTTCATGTTCTATAAACACATTTACCAAAATAACGCATTTTTCCATTTTTTAAAAAGACGGCGTTTCAGTTGTTTTTTTTGTCAAATATGTTTTTTTTTTAACTCCATCCTCAGCAACACATTTTGGCAATAAATGAAACCCAAAGAAGGTTGGTTTAAGTGCAATCACATTGCACACATGAAATGTGCTGCTGCACCTCTTCACCGTTCCTGTTGTTGGGCACAGTAGGATGGAGGATCATCAGGTGCAACGACATTGAATTTGTGCAATGCATTTGACTCTAGGGGCACTTGATCTAGGGTGTCAACCGGCCTGGTTTACCCCAACCCTACCTGAACCAAACCTTATAGGGTAAAAAAAAGACTCAATTAAGACCCTAGTTTTGATTAAGACCCATAATTTTTTAATATAAAAATGATAAAAAATATGGTTTTACCTAGTGTCCGGGTTTGGTTCATGTAGATTTTATGTAGTCCCAGTATAGTTTTTCTTATAGTAAACCTGATTAGACCTGAGTTGGGATTCGATTTCATACCCAAAAATCTGATTCAAGTCTGGTTTAACCAGAGTCCTAACCAAACCTGACCCGTTGCCCCCCCTACTTGACCCTGCCTCCCCCAATGACACCGTTCTTTCTTTAAAGTTGGAATGATATATCATTTTTTTTAGAGAGAGAAGATTTATTTAATAAAAGTAAATGCTGGCCTCGCTCTTTTCATAATGTTGTCAGTAGGGGTGGCAATCCGGTAGGGTCGGCGGGTCAGAATACCTCAACACGAACATGACCCGTTTATTAAATGGGTCAGATGTGGCAAACACGAACATGACCCATTTATTAAACGGGTAACCCGACACGACATGGTTAACCCATTTAATAAACGGGTCGGGTCAACACGACACAATTACACGACACGGTGACCCATTTATTAAACGGGTCGACCCGATAACATAGACATGATAACTGCACAGGCACACACCACCACCGGAGAGGAGAGGTCTCGGGCTGCGGGTTGACGGGTTTGTGTAAATGGGTTGACCCGACCTGTTAGGAGTTAGGGTTAGATAAGTTAATATATATATATATATATATATATATATATATATATATATATACGGGTTGCGGGTTGACGGGTTCGTGTAAACGGGTTGACCTGTCCGCCTAACCCGTTTATTAAAAGGGTCAAACGGGTTGGCAGGTTGGCATACCCATAACACGAACACGACCCGTTTAATAAACGGATTAGGCGGGTCAACCCTTTTACGACACGAACCCGTTTAAGCCAAACCCTAACCCGGTTAAGATGTGGGTTGGCGGGTCGGGTCAGATTTTGCCACCCCTAGTTGTCAGTATAAGTGCGGCAGAAAATCCACAAGATTCTCCCTTGAATTGGCTATTTTTTAATAAATATAAATAAATACTTAAAATTATTTTTTAATATTATTTTAATGACTTCAACACGTGCCAGTTCTAATTAACGCGTAATATTATTTTTGCCTATTCAAAACGATTTACTTGAGTATCGGTATCGGGTCGATTCACCTGAATTGCTGGCCAAACGATACAGGTCTCATACCGATACTAACAACATTGCTTTTCATCTTCTCTCCTCATTTCTCTTTTTTTTATAGGCTTTTTATTTATTTTTCGATAGGGCTCTTCTCTTTTATTAACAAAATGAAAGAACTTGCAATAGTGGTCAACTTTTTTGTTTTTAATTTCTTTCAATGTGAAACACTTTAAAGCCTCAGTTTATGATTAGAGGTGGACAATAGGCCGGTCGGCCTCGGACTCACTCATCATGCCGTGTGTATATATATTTTATGTAATATATATATAAATATATAACATAAAATATATATTTTATATATATATATAATATATATATATATATATATAACTGAGTTTTTCTCGTTACATTGCCATGTTTTCATCATGACAACTAAAAAGGTAAATTTCACAATCATTATAGCGTTCACTCGCTTTCATTGAGGCTTAGATCATCTGACACATTGTGGGGACTTCAGAAACCTCATCACTAGGCTCTGTTTTATTGCTTTTGATGGTTTCTAGAGCTCGCTATTTACATCCAAACAATAATTTTGGAGAAGTTGGTTGTTCTTGGAGGAGTTAGTTGTTTGATGTCATACATTTCGAAGGAGTATTTGGTAGCATTTAGTAATTGCATCAATTTAGGGGCTCTGTTATTAAATTATTACTAAATGAGGTGAGGGTCCACCTTCAGAATTTAATTGGATTTATGCGGTGAAAGAGGGAGAAAAGATATACAGACTGTGTTTATCCTGGATTACTTGTAGCTGGGATTGGTTTGGTGAGGGCTATGGCATCTTTCACGGTGGAGGAGTTTGTTGGTGATGGGGTTCTGAAGGAGATACTCCCTAAGCTTGTTAAAGAAGGCTGGGACGATGTGCCCACTCTGAAGATGATGACCTCGGAGGACATGGATGCTGCCAATATGACTGCTAAGCAGAAAGTATTGTATTTTTCTCCTCTTGCCTTTCCTTCTCTTCTATCCAGTGTGTTAAGGCTTGACATAAGTGCGCTCTGGTCTGGTTTGCTTTCATGATAAGCTGAGATTTACCCTCTTGACGCATCGATTTATTCATAAAGAAAGAAAGAAAACGAATCGGATTAAGTCACATTTTCCTGCTTTTCTCTATATTGTTTGAAATGCGTGATATAGGTTTTAATGTAGTATTGCTAGTTATCATGATTCACTGAGATTTAGCCTCTTTTCTCATCTATTTATTTATAAAAGAACTAAACCAAGTGGGTAGAATCGCATCTATTTTTATCTTTTCAAATATTAATTGATATAAACGATGGAGGAAAATCGACATTACGTAATTGTCTTGATATTTTCAAGATTATTTGCCATGATGGTCAAGGTGAAGTTCTCGGATTCATACCTTTAACATGCAGCCCTGTTTCCATGTTGTTTCGTGTGTGAAGAGAAGTCAAGGTTGGTTGCTTATTTTTCTCTTTTATTTCCAGGTTTATCATTTTTTGTTCGAAATGATTAAAGGTTTTTGAGTCATACATGATGCTTACTGACAAAATTTGAAGCTTAATCAAGCAATTGTTTTGGGATGAAGGCGTAGTGTTGTTGTTGTTGTAATCAAGCATTGTTTAAGCAGTAATTTCATACTGTTTGGTTGATTTTTGTTTTATTTGCTTTTTTTTTTTTGGGATCTTATTCTAGGATGCATTGGAAATCAGATCATATTTGCATAACCGTTCGCTGATGGTATATGGGGATAGGATGGAGGCATCTGGCAAATCTTTGGCTGAGCTTCTGAATTGTAGTGCTGGTGTTCTTTCTTTCCAATTTGGTGTGAAGAGAGGCCACATTGCTCGGTTCGTAGGTGGAACCACTGCCTGTGAAATTTCCACGCATTCTCCTTATCGAAGAACTTCTATTGGCACAAATGGGAATGGAAGTGAGCTTAGGTCTAGTGCATCTCAGAAGACCCTGACCGCTTCTTCTCCGAGTCAGAGGTCAAGCTCGATTTCAAGCGAAAAATCTATAGGAGAACTGAGAATCAATGGAGGGCAATCTTTCAAGGGTATTGTTGCATCAGCACCTGCTGAGCCTAGGCTTTGTGGTCTTATAAAACCTCCTCCTGTTGTTGATGATGTTGCACCTTATTCTATGATCGAAAGCATCTCAGTTCAGAAATTAGCACCTGAGTATAAGTTTGGCATGGAGCCACTGGTGAAATTGAAGAAGAAAACCATGAAAGCTTCCGAGTTATGGCGTGATAGACCAGCTGTGTTGCTCTGTCTTCGACGCCCTGGGTAGCTAAACCTTGATTATCACTTTAATTTCTCTCTTTAGCATGGATCTACCTTTCATAACCTGTTTTCCTTTTGCTTCCTAGTTGCAGTAAACCATAATTAACTTTTGTAGAGTGCCATAATTTTATAGGTGCATCATGTGCCGAGCTGAAGCTCACCAACACTATTCAAGGAAACCAATTTTTGATGCTATGGGAGTTCAGCTGATTGCTGTTCTTAATGAACAAATAGAGGCAGAGGTATGTCCGCACCAAGTATTTGTATTTTTTTCCTCAAACTAATTTTCTTGACATTTATTGGTTTTGTAATATACAAAGGTGAAAGACTTTTGGCCTCGCTACTGGAGTGGAACGGTGATTTTGGATAGAAGCATGGGGTTCTTCAAGGCTCTTGGTGCAGGAAAATTGCTAAGAGACAATTTTTTAACAGGATTCCTCCTGAACCCCCAGGCCATCGCAAATTACAGACTAGCTTCAGCTACTGGTTTAAAATCCAATTTAAATGGTGATGGCAGGGTCAATGGTGGGCTGTTTGTAGTTGGTAGTGGGAAAAGTGGTGTTGCCTACCAGTTTGTGGAGAGGAATTTTGGTGATTGGGCTCCCATTGACGAAGTTATTGAGATATGCAGCCGGTTACAGGTATTCTTCTTATGCTGTACTAAGCTTGTTATTGAGCAATTGGTTTCTTGTCATGATCATGATATTTAAGCTGATCTACAATTGGATGCTACTATGTTTCTTTCAAGATGTAGCCTTATGACTACCTATAGAATCTTCCCATTAAGCATGTTTTGTGGTTCAGGGATCAAATTTTAAACTCATATAACTTTCCAGCCAACTTTTCTTTAGAAGATCTCGTTGTTAATCTGCTAAGTTCATATTTCAGATGGACTAGAAACAAGAAGGTTGTGGCAGTAATATAGCTTTCTAGCCAACTTGTTTTTAGAAGCGATCTTGGTGGTTCAATCTTCCGATTTGTTGAATAGAAACAAGGTCATGCATTGCTTTAGCAAAAAGGCTCAAGAAGGTGTTAGATCTTATTCCATAAGAACTGAATAGCAGTATCACTAGACTTTGTAATAGAAATATCAAAGGCCATGCTTATGTATGTTGTTGGACAATATCTTCATAGTTTTGTCGTTCGGGTGTTTTTTTTTTAATGTTCTCTGAAACTACAACGTTCTATTCTTAATCAATAGTTTTGTGAGAATCTTCAGAGTGGATGACTGTGCCCTTCTTGATATTCCTAGTTCTTTTGGCATGAATTTTGTATAAAACACATTCTTGTGCTTTTATGTTAAACATATGTACACATATTCTGATAATTTAAGTGTTTTTCTGTACTGCCAAATTATGATAAAATCTTCATTAGACCATGGCAGAGCAATAGTCAATTTTCCATTTGTTGATGTATCTTTTGTTCTTTTTTCATTGCCTTGTTTTTATCACAAAAACAGAAAACATTGATTATACTTTTTTTTTTGTTTTTTCCTTAACTGTTTGTTTGTTTGTAAGATGTAGAGGAGTTAAGTTTGTTCTCTGTCTTGCACAGAAGTAGCTAGATCAAAGAGAGCCATTTGAACACTCCAGTTACTCCGCATGCAAATGGAGCTGTTTATTGTACAGTTATTCAAGTTTTAGGTTCTTTTTCTTTTTATTTTCTGTTTCCTTTTTATTCTTTTATATTGTTTTTTTTTCATCTTTGGTCTATTTTTATGGCATGATAATACAACAACAACAACAACTACGCGTTCATCCCAAAACAATTGGGGTCGGCGATATGAACCAACAAAGAAAATCATTATGGGTCTTCCACATGAATCCTTCTCCTCCATTCATTTCTATCCAATGCCATGTCCTCGGTGAGGTTCAAAGCATTCATATCCTTTCTTATCACCTCCATCCATGTCTTCTTAGGCCTACCCCAACCTCTTTTAACTAATATATTTTTCCATTTCTCCATCCTTCTAACTGAAGCATCATTAGGCCTTCGTCGAATATGTCCAAACCACCGTAAACGATTCTCTCTCATCTTATTTTCAATGGGTGCAACGCCTACCTTCTTACGTATCTCCTCGTTCCGAATCTTATCTTTTATTGTATTTCCACACATCCATCTCAGCATACGCATCTCAGCTACACTCATTTTTTGAATATGATGTCTCTTGGCAGCCCAACATTCTGTACTATATAGTAAAGCAGGCCTAATAGTCGTCCTATAAAACTTTTCCTTCAACCGCAATGGCATTCTACGATCGCACAACACTCCAGTTGCACTCTTCCATTTCATCCACCCAACCTTTATCCTATGATTTACATCTCCATCAATTTCTCCATACTTTTGAATGATAGATCCCAAATATTTGAAACAATCATCCACCGGTATTTCGTGCTCACCAAGCTTCACTACACTCCCATCACTACTTCGTTGCTTACTAAATCGACATTCCATGTATTCTGTCTTACTCTTACTCAACTTAAAACCTCTTGCTTCCAATGTCTGTCTCCATAATTCTAACTTAGCATTAACCCCAGTTCTAGACTCATCAATCAAAACAATATCATCAGCAAACAACATACACCACGACACATTTTCTTGAATTGATCTCGTAAGCTCATCCATCACTATAGCAAATAGGAAATGGCTTAAAGCAGATCCTTGATATAACCCAACCAACAACAACAACAACAACAACAACAACTACGCCTTCATCCCAAAACAATTGGGGTCAGCGATATGAACCAAAAAAGAAATTCATTTTGGGTCTTCCACATGAATCCTTTTCCTCCAATCATTTCTATCCAACGCCATGTCCTCGGTGAGGTTCAAAGCATTCATATCCTTTCCTATCATCTCCATCCAAGTCTTCCTAGGCCTACCCCGACCTCTTTTAACTAATATATTTTCCCATTTCTCCAACCTTCTAACTGGAGCATCATTAGGCCTTCGCCGAATATGTCCAAACCACCGTAAACGATTCTCTCGCATCTTATTTTCAATGGGTGCAACACCTACCTTCTTACGTATCTCTTCGTTCCGAATCTTATCTTTTATTGTATTTCCACACATCCATCTAAGCATCCGCATCTCAGCTACACTCATTTTTTGAATATGATGTCTCTTGGCAGCCCAACATTCCGTACCATATAGTAAAGCGGGTCTAATAGTCGTCCTATAAAACTTTCCCTTCAACCGCAATGGCATTCTACGATCGCACAACACTCCAGTAGCACTTTTCCATTTCATCCACCCAACCTTTATCCTATGATTTACATCTCCATCAATTTCTCCATACTTTTGAATGATGGATCCCAAATATTTGAAATAATCATTCACCGGTATATCTTGCTCACCAAGCTTCACTACACTCCCATCACTACTTCGTTGCTTACTAAACCGACATTCCATATATTCAGTCTTACTCTTACTCAACTTAAAATCTCTAGCTTCCAATGTCTGTCTCCATAATTCTAACTTAGCATTAACCCCAGCTCTAGACTCATCAATCAAAACAATATCATCAGCAAACAACATACACCACGGTACATTTTCTTGAATTGATCTCGTAAGCTCATCCATCACTATCGCAAATAGGAAAGGGCTTAAAGCAGATCCTTGATGTAACCCAACCGTTATCGGAAAATTGGTTGACACCCCTCCACAAGTGCGGACATTGGTTACTACTCCTTCATACATATCTTTAATTATACTAATGTACTTGAGAGAAACACCTTTCTTCATCATTGTCCACCAGAGAACGTCCCTAGGTACTCTATCGTATGCCTTCTCTAAATCAATAAAAACTATATGCAAATCTTTGTTCCTCTCTCTATATCTTTCAATAAGTTGTCTAAGAAGATGTATAGCTTCCATAGTTGATCTTCCAGGCATAAAACCAAATTGATTCTCCGATATCATGACAACCTTCCTCAACCTAGACTCAATCACCCTCTCCCAAAGTTTCATAGTATGACTCATGAGTTTTATACCACGATAGTTTGTGCAATCTTGTATATCACCCTTATTCTTATATAAAGGCACCAAAGTACTCTTCCTCCACTCATTAGACATCTTATTTGTCCGCCAAATCTTGTTAAAAAGATTTGTCAACCATTCTAAACATTTCTCTCCCAAGCATTTTCAAGCCTCGATAGGTATACCATCTGGGCCAACTGCCCTTCTTGATTTCATTTTCTTTAAAGCCTCTGTAATTTCTTTCTTTTGAATCTTGCACATGAAGTCACGATTCATCTCATGAAAAGGAATGGACAAGTCTCCAAGATCTTGAGCATGACTTTCATTAAATAGCTTATCAAAATAATCTTTCCATCTCTCCTTAATCTCCTCATCTTTGACTAAAACCCTTTGCGTATCATCTTTGATACATCTAACCATACCCAGATCCCTCGATTTCCTATCTCTCATCTTTGCAAGCCTATAAATATTCTTCTCGCCCTCTTTGGTATCTAACTTGTCATAAACCTCCTTATATACCTTATCCCTCGCGTTCCGAACTACTTTTTTAGCTTCCTTCTTTGCTATCATATACTTCTTCAAATTCTCATTATCACGACTCTTACTTAGGTTTCTATAACACTTTCTTTTAACCTTAATAGCTAATTTGACATCCTCATTCCACCACGATGTATCCTTACCTAGCGGTGCACCGCCTTTAGACTCACCCAATACCTCCTTAGCCACCTTTCTCATGCTACCCGCTATCTTATTCCACATAGATTTTGAATCCTCCTCAAGACACCAATCAACTTCCTTAACTACCCGCTCTATAAACATTCCTTGTTTAGCTTCTTTCAGTGCCCACCACTTAATTCTAGGATCTATCATATGTCTATCCCTTTTGCGGTATTGTCTAATTCTAAGATCTAAAATTAAGACTCTATGTTGTGTAGCTACACTTTCTCCCGGTATAACCTTACAATCGATGCAACAACCCCTATCTCTCTTTCTAAGTAGGAAAAAATCTATCTGACTCATATTAACCCCACTTTTAAATGTTACTAGGTGAGACTCCCTCTTCCTAAACCAAGTGTTTGCTAAGATCATATCATAGGACAAACCAAAATCTAAAATTCTTTTTCCACTTTCGTTTCTTTCTCCTATACCATAGCCTCCATGGATACTCTCAAATCCATCCCTACTAATGCCTACATGCCCATTAAGGTCACCGCCGATGAAAAGCCTTTCTCCATAAGATATCCCTTGTACTACTCCATCTAAATCTTCCCAAAATTGACGCTTAATGGAATCATCTAAACCTACTTGAGGTGCATAAACACTAATAATATTAATAATATTCGTAACTAATACTAATTTAATAAGTAAAATCCTATCACCCTTCTTACGGACCTCAACTACATTATCTATAAACTCACGACTCATAACAATCCCGACACAAAATACCAGTGCAAAATGGAAAGTATCTCATAATTATGGACTGCACTATTAACATTTGTTGGAAAACAGCAATGTCTGGTTGGCTGACTTTAATCAGCTTGAATCCAAGAAGCTTTATATTACTATAAATTTGTGTATACATGAGCTGATTTCTTCTAATGTATGTTTTGCTGGCCAGCTGGGGTGGGGGATAACCCAACCCCTCGGTTATGATAATGCAACCTAACCACCCAGCTATCTCATTCATTCACTTCATAATGTGGATCAATTATGTAGAGGTAGCTATGTGACTTGATTAATCTGAGTTATTTAACAAACCATTTTTCTTTTTGAACGAGGGCATGGTGAATTGGCTTAGGTGAGGCAATCTTTCATATTTTTTGGTAAGCCAGCCGAGCAGACAATTTCTGAAATGGCTTGTTAATTATGAAAGAATTATCAAGCACAGGAACAAATAAACTGGAATTAGAGCACAACCGTTGTTGCATTAGAGGCATGCCATGGACCTCGTTCCCAAGGCAAAAGGGCACATTGCACTGTGTAGAACCCTATCAAATATGGCCCTATTTCAAGTGATTCAATTTATGTTAATTGGACACTGATATGAGTGTCGGTATCGAATACGATGAGTTTTAAAAAAATAGACACATCCATTTTTTAAAAGTCATCGACACTCGTATCAGTGTCCAAGTAACATAAATTGAATCACTTGAATAAGGGGCCATATTTAATATTCAATAAGCTTCTACACAGTGCAATGTGTCCCTTATATAGGGTAAATAAATAAATAAGTATATATATATATCTATATATATATATATATATATATATATATATATATATATGAGGGATAGCATTCCTTCCCTCGTAGATTAGGAACCTTTTAGTTATTACTCGTAGGGGACGCTGTTTTAACCAAATTTGACCTCAACATGGCCAAAACAGTAGGAATTGACCCTTCAATCATTGGTTTTTGATGTAATTTTTTTTTAAGTTTAAAAATTTTGTATGTTGTAGCCGTTGATTTTTTCAACCCCTGCAAAATCTGAGACATAGGCCAAAAAAAAATATGATCCAAAGGTCAGTTTTCACTAAACTTAATATGTAGATCACATCTGAAGTGTAAGATGCAAAAAAACTGAAAAAATTCAAATTATTACTTTTTTGACTTGAGGTTCCTTACCCACGAAGTTAGCCAACATTATATCTATATATAGGAAAATGGGTTGGTGCTAAACCCATTTAGTGCTAAATGGGTCTTTTTGGACTTCTCTGGTGCTTTTTATGCTGTTCCGGCTCCATTGGACACGGTAGATTTACTAAGAATCAACACCTGGATTATATATATATATATATATATATATATATATATATATATATATATATATATAGAGAGAGAGAGAGAGAGAGAGAGAGAGAGAGAGAGAGAGAGAGTAATGAGTCCGTGCTAAACCCATATGGTGCTAAACGGCATGCTAAATAGGTTTTTTGAGCTTTTTTAATTTTATTTTTAAATTTTGACCGTATAGTTGTGATCTATGTAGTTGATTTTAGAGGGATCAGCTCTTGAAGAGTTTGATTCCAACACATGGGTGGATTTTTATAAAGTCTAAAAAATCAACTGTCCAAAATCTTTGTACATTTTTGAGGCTCTAAACATCATTTTTTCCCATCAAAAATACATGATTCAGGTGTGAATTCTTAGTAAATCAACCATGCCCAACACATTTATAGGGCTAGAATCACATAAAAGGCACCGGAGAAGTTGAAAACCCCATTGAATTCTTAGTAAATCAACCATGCCCAACACATTTATAGGGCTAGAATCACATAAAAGGCACCGGAGAAGTTGAAAAGCCCATTTAGCACGCTGTTTAACACCAAATGGGTTTAGCATGGACTCATTTCTCTCTCTCTCTCTCTCTCTCTCTCTCTCTCTCTCTCTCTCTCTCTATATATATATATATATATATATATATATATATATATATAGCGAGGGAACTAATTAAGTAAAATAAAAGAACTATTTCAAAAGAAAAAAAGGAGACATCCTCGATTCTCTTTGTTGTAAGTGGCACCACACAAGATAATATATATCAAAATTGTGAGAAAGGAGTTAGTTTTTTAATCGGGCAGAATAGGATTCAGCTGAAGAGAGAGAGAGAGACAGAGAGAGAGAGAGAGGTCAGACCCTTCCTATAGGGCATGGCAACTCTTTTTGGGACCTAATAAAATATATGAAAAGATAATGAGTTTTAAGCAAGACTGATATGAAATGTTGGACGTTGGATACTTTGTGTCTAAGACACTCAAAAGTGTTAAGACATGCAACACCAAGTATACACTTTTTCTTGGACACTTATGTTTAAAAAAAAAAGTGTCCGAGAGCGTCGAGATGTCCAAGTGTGCAATTGTCTGACACTAACTCATTGTCCTTCCAAAAGTGTTAAGGTAACATGGGTTGCAATAAAAGAAGAAAGCTAGGGGCACTCGGCATTCAAAACTCTACAAGGAGACATTATGTGGTTTACCTGAAAAAAAGAGGGTGGCTCTTTCGATTTCAAGCAAGTGCTTATGTTTGCATTCAACAACCTCATTTTGTTTGGGTATTGAAATGCAGCTATATTGGTTTAAAATACCATTCTCGCTTATAAAAGTTTGGACTTCATGTGAAAAGAACTCGGATCTATTGTCTGACCATTCTCAACCTGGGAATAAAATTGAGTTTTGATCAACATGACAAAGGTTTGTAAAAAACCTTTAACTTGAGATTTAAAAACATGAGAAAAAATCTAAGTCATACCATTGTAGTCGCCCACCTCCGCGAGAAACTAATGTGCACCAGTGATTGGTGGTGTGGGGGATCCTCACAAAACATCGAAATGCACCAACTCAAATATGCGAGATGAGTGTGATTCGCTCAAAAGAAAAGGAAGGTGAGTTTGCTTTGTTAGAGGGCAAACTCCACAATCACAATTATTAAAAATAATAGAGCTATCAAGTTTAGACAGTTTAAAGTCTTTGAGAAAAAGGGTATATAAGCTTGCCATGCTCAAGATTAATCTTAGATCCTTGGTCAATGGTTGTGACAACAAGCTTATTAGATTCATCTTCAAGGTAATATAAACAACCTTAAACTCTACTCACTCCAATCTTCTTAGAGAGAGGGTCCTGAATTTCGCAATGGTCAGAAAAGAAAATCACATTGTAATTCATAGACTTGGTGAGCTTATTGACGAAAATCAGATTAAATTTAAAAGGTGGAACATGAAGCACATCAATAGGTTTAATATCGGGAGTAACCAAAGCTCTTCCGGTACGTGCCCGTCTGGAAGTTTAACAAGTTTGATCATCTTATTGCTTTAAATAGATGACAGCACTGAGAGCGATAATCACATGTGGTCCATCACTCCCGTGTCAAGAATCCAAAAATTAGAAGATGATGTCAAGTTGGAAAAAGAATTATTTGACATATTAGCTATGGTCTTAGCTGTTGGAATGAGAGAGAAGTTGATGTTGGATATAACGGATCGGGGTTCAACCCATTCAGGTGACCTGGTTTGACACCATTAGTGGGCCACATAATGGGGAGATAGTGGGTGGGAATTACGTACGTAATTGCCTATTTCTCGTTATATAAAGAGATAGACTGTCATGAAAATGATGAGAGTTTCGTTGTAAGCCTACCCAAACTCCATATGCAGATTACGTGGTATAGGGTCTTGCTCACCGTCGACCTAAGGCCTGGGCTCATCGTGGGCGTCGACCGGATGAGGAGAACACCGAACATATGCACACACACTCTATGGTGTCTTCAGGTACGCTTTCTGTGTATGATATTGCAGGAAACAACAACATTGGGTTATGAGCCCACAACCACGCATACCGATGCACGTGAGTATGTGCGGGCCTGTTGGCATTTGTTGCATCTGTCGTTATTGGGCGAAGTAAGTCATAGGTTGACAACACTTGTCGCTCTGGGGCAACTGTAACAGATTGAACATGTTGCCGTGAAGCGACGTGGCTCATCCGTATTCAGTAAACGGTCGCCTAAACTCCGACGACTGTCGTCATGAGGCGATAGCGTTTCCGAGCTGACCCGATCCAATTCTGTAGATTGCTCGGATGGCATATGGAAGCCAGTGGTCGTCGGAATTTTTGTCGGTGCCACTGGATGCAGTTAGCTGACAACAGGTCGCTGATTGAAGGCAGTGGCAGCCCATCGCCATGGGGCGACATGGCTCATCAGTTACCGACCGACCATCATCGACATCAAATAGAAGATAAAAAAAATAGAGGATCAGTTTTACCTGTGGCCGTTGGGCTGCAGGGGTTCTGCCTGCGCTGGGGTAGCCATGGATCATCACCGGGGTCACTGCGAATCGTCCTAAGGGGGGGGGGGGGGGGGTGCTTCGCAGATTGCCGGCGACATGCAGCAACAAGGGTTTTTAAAACCCCTTTTTTGCCCATTCTTTGATTCTTCTGCCGTTGGGCAGTGGGGCTTTTTCATCGCCGACGACTGTAGGACGTCGTGAGTGTATCGCCGGGAAGAGGCAGCCATTTCATCGATGTCGTGGTCCGTCCGGCGTCACGTGACATCCAGGGCGACGAGCCCTCTTTCCTGTTCCCCTCTACCGTCGGGCAAGGTGGGAGAAGTTGTCGTCGGAGAGAGACTGAGGGCTGGTGGAGGTCTTCGATGCCGATAGCTTTTTCGGCGAGCCACTGGTGTTGGTGACTGCCAGCGGTGACAATAACCCTCAGGCGACATGGGTCGCTGCTTATGGCATCCAGAGCCGTCTTGCCCCTTTTCTCTGCTCCTTTAACCGTTGGGCTACCAGTGGAATATGCCATCACCGACGAAAGGTTCAGAGAGAAGGAGGCTTGGGTGACATGGGTCCTCTTAATATAAAAGTACAATTGATAAATTGCATCCGACTTTCACGCGAATGTCATGTGAGAATACAGACAAACCAGGTGTTTTTACCGTGTTGGGCCTATCATCATGCCGATCTCGACAGTTAAATATAATATCAATACCACTAAGATACATTGAGCAAAAGGTCATACATTCTGTTAAAAAATATGCCTCAGCAATGAAAGCTTTTGATCATGCTTTGTTTCTCACAGTTCACTTTAATCTACCAAGGAATCTCTCGATCATATACATCCAACAATATTGTACTAATCTAGCAAGTTTGGCCTCACATGGTAGATGAATGGCTAGGTGCACCATGATGGTAGAAATATGAGTGAAAATATCTTCTCCAAAGCGTATAAGATTACTGAAATATTTTTCTTAATATTTGTTAAAGCATCTCTTCTTAACATCCTTGCACACAACAGTCTGAACATATTAATCAGATGGAGTAAAGGCATGTCGATTGTCTTTTTTAGATATTCATGAACTGCAATAGGAAGTAGGCACTAGAAGAAGACGTTGCCATCATGATTCTTCATTCCCAAAAATTTAACATCATTTATGTTTACGCATCGCCCAATGTTAGATGCATAGCTGTTTAAAAACTTTACATCCTTAAACCAATGAAAAAACTCATTATGCTTACTTAAAAATACATATTATGCATGTGGTTTCTTCGGTGTTGCACCACTTCTGCCTAAGTATAGGTGACAGTGTATCTTTTTGAGTCTTAAATATTCCTGTGCATTTTCGTTGTCTTTTATTTTTTCCTTCACATCGAGCGGTATATATAAGATATTATCACATATATTCTTCTCAACATGCATCAGATATAAGTTGTCTTAGCTTCAGTAACGACCAATATGGTAGTCGAATAAATATGTTTTTTTGTCCAATTTAGATATTGTTGATTGTCAGCACGTTCTTTTTTTTTTCTACCAACTCATACTTTTTCAAAATCAACAATAACATTACTTAATTGTACCTTCAGTTCACCTTCAGATAATTCATTTGATGGCCCTCTAAGCTCTACTTTACCGTTGAACTCCTTCTTTTGACGATGTCATGAGTGATCTTTTGGTAAGAAATGATAGTGTATCATGTAACACATTTTCTTGTCGAACTTCAAGCCATCTGAAACTGTATCGACGTTGCAAACTGGACAAACAAGATTTTTCTTTGTAGACCACCCTGATAAGTTGGCATATGTTGAAAAGTCATTGATAATCCACATTACTATCGCTCGCATTTGAAATCTCTCCCTAGTTGATGCATTGTACGTGTTAATGCCTTCATTCCATAACTCTTGCAAATCTGCATATAAACATCTATTTCATTTTTAGGTGTTGAGTCTCCGAGTCAACTCGCTGAGAAATCCAATCATGCTTTAAACCATGATAGTCTACATCTCACGTCATGTATGTCCAGCTACTCCCCACTTGTAGGAGCAATGAAAGGTTTAAAAGGTGCTAAAAGAAGAGAAAATGCAGTACAAGGGTGGACAGGCAATTACAGTTTGAACCCATTACATGAAACCATTGATGATAGTGATAGCCACCAATTTTGTAGATGTGATGTATAATTACTTTAGCAAGCGATTGACTATGTCAATTTGTCGCAGTGACCCTTTTAATTTTTCCTTGGTGGTTAACTAGATAAGGTGAGAGGATTGCATCACATCAAAGACAAGGATTTCCAAGTAATTTGAGTTCCATGTGCTTATCATGGTCGGCTTTCTAAGAATATCAATCAAACTAGACTCAATCAAATCAGAGCAAGTGTGTCTCTGAAGAGGATTTGGGACCACATGGACCTTGACATGTCATTCTCCAAAGTAATAGAAAGTCCAATTTACCCGATAAGAAAATAGTTTTTTTTTTTTTTTACTCAGAGAAATCACCCTAGGCGCAGAGACCTAGTCATGCTGGATCAGCCTGCCATACTTATGGTGGCTGTCCTGACAGCATAAAACTCCAAGGGCTTACCCTTCAACTCCAGGGAGTCGCCAAGCTTCGGCTTATGCAGGAAGTGATGTCCATGAGATTTGAACCTAGACTGCCCGTCAAGCGGCCTAGGCCCCATCCCACTACATGAAAATAGTTCATGGTGCAGGACAAGACATGTTTAGGAAGCACTTTCTCACACGGGAAAGTAAACTACTTTTTCCAGATAAGCAACAGTCTGATTTGGGTTTGCAAACATGACGATATTTTCCTCACAAAAAGATGAACTCTACTTTTTCGTAGTTTCTTTTTGCTTTTTTCCCTTTCAGCAGCATACCTAACAAAATGATTCACTGGCTACTTTCTCAAGTGAGAAATTGGTTCACAAGCATATATGTCTTGAGAGTGCCTCTGCAAAGTGAGAAATTGATTCATTTTCATTTGAAAGTAAATACTTTCCATGTAAACAATATAAACCAAAAAGAGAATCCAATGTCTCAACCTAAAACAGAATTCTTGATAAAGGAAATTTTTATGAGAATAGAAGTCACACCTTCATTCATGCACCTCTCTCTCTCTCTCTACCCCTTGTAGCGTCCCTATTTCAACGACTTTCTTGGTATCTTTTGGAGATATGAACAGGTGATCTCTTTCAATCTACCAGTTAAGCTTTGGATTTGGTGTCCAATATCATCCAGCCAAATCCAATAAAGTTTGGATGAGATCTGCACGGATTCCGAATTGATCCTAGACTATCACCAAACAATGATATGGGGATCCAGCATATTTGGGTTTGGATCTAAAATATTATCTCACTTGTGAAAGAAGTCAGTTTAGGTCGAACCTGCTTTTCATTATTTTAAACTTTTCATTATATTAAACATGGTAAGAATTGGATCTCGTTCCATATAATATGAGGAGAGAGAGATTCATGAAATTTTGGATACTATGACCCATTTTCATTGTAATTCACTTTAAGGCTGTGTTTGGGAACACAGTTTTGGAGTGCATGGGCGATGTTTTGCGTAATTGCCAATACAGTATGATGTTTGGGAACACTGTTTTGGCAAACGTGGGTGATGGGGAGCGTTTTGGCAGCTCCAAAACCCTCGCCAATGCAGTGATTTGACACCCACCGGGAGAGGTGGGTTTTGTGGATTCCGTGGATGGACTCAATGCTCAATGCCTTAAGCAGCCATCTATCCTCTCTCTGCAATCGCATTCCCTCCACACCTCACTGTTTTCCGGCCATTGGTCGGGAAATGGGCAGAAAAAAAAAACAGGTTTTGGGGCGACACCATCCCGGACGGCTGACGGTCACTTTTTGTTTTTGTTTTTTCCATATTTTTGAGTGGCTGGCCATTTTTCAGCCAGCCACCAGCCAGGAAATGGCTGAGCTTGGTGTTGTCTGGCATGGTCCAAACAGAGATAAAAAAAGGCGAAGGTAAGCTTGTTTGGTTACCAATACACATTCCTTGTATTGGCAAAACCACTTGAAAACCAAAGAGAGTTCCCAAACAACTCATGGAATTGGCAGTACCATAATTTGCCAAAACCATATTTTAGCAATGCATCCAAACCACTTCTCCCATCTCATGGCAAGGTTCCCAAACACAGCCTAAATGTGAAAGTGAGTCCCCTCCCTGAACATGCCCTAGGGCGCCATGATTTTCTAAGAAATAGGAACCCAATTATAAAGCTTAGCCCCAAAAGTGGTCCACCCAGGGAGAGAGACAGTTTGCCAAATTTTAGCAACAATTATGCATCTTGAAAGGGGGGAAAAGGAAGGGTATCCATCAACAGTGCCTATAAGAGGATACACCTTTAACACATCTAAGAACTTATTTTCCAAAACCTTAATCTTGACATTTGTATCTTGTTTCCTTCCTTTCCAACGGCCATAATTTTTCTTGTCTTTTACTTTATGGCCAGTATGACTAAGGATCATATCTCGATGTTTGTTTATGGCTATCAATGTTTACCTGACAATCTTATAAAGGATTTAAGATAACTCATTTGAATTGATTTAAAAAGAAAAAAGAAAATTTATTCAGCATTCTAAATCATGTCCTCCATGAAGAAGAAAGATAAAGATAAATATACAAAAACATGCCTGTGTAAAGTTTATCCTCCACTGTGCAAGGCTTAAATTTATCTATTGATGAATATTTAACTTGCCCAAATCATGCCCACAAAAAGAAGGAAAAAAAAGAGAGAAGCGTGTTTCGTAGCAGTCCATATTTACTTTCGATTATTTAGCACTGATCCAAATCTAGACCAAAGAAATGAAATACAAACCTTGGCCTTGATTTCTTTCTCAGTACTCTGTTGATAGGAAGTCATGACGAAGTACCGTTGAAAAAGATAAAAATATGATAATAATGCAGTTTTTGGAAGCCAGAAGCTTTCCAATGCATCTGCCAATTGGTCCTCAAATAATTCATGACAGGCATATGATATGACCAACAAAATAATGGAAAAAAATCTTCGTACCTCAAAAGAATTTCTTGTTATTGCTGTCAATATGTTCATCAACCTCACACATTTCTTTTTATTTTTCAATTAACATTCCTCAATAGGCCTGATGCTTTGCTTGGATGTACATTCATCTAAGAGGACTCCGACACACGTCTGATTCAACTTTATTAACTTTTCACCTAAAATTTTGTTACAACTTACAACAGTTAAGGGAATCTCATACAAGACAGCATACAATGTGGTACCAACATAGACTTACATAACCCCCATGGTGAATCACATGTTACTTGTAGACAAGATGCTAAAAGTTGCCGAAAAGCACATATACTTGGGCATCTATTTTCTGCAACTGTTTTTGACATCCATGCTAGGAACCAAAAAACTTTGTCAGTTGCGTCTGCTGATTAGCACATCGTTCAAAAAATTCTGCGAGAACATGAACACTTTCTATTTCACTAACAGATGAAACTATACAATTTCTGAAACCTGAAACCCACTTCGCAAAATCATGTTGCGATCCATGTTATGATAATTGTTTTAATACTGCTTTTGGATTGTATCTCAAAGGAATCACATTCTTCAGTGTCATGGCCCAAAGACAATTGATGAACAAATTTTGATGCTTGAGAGGAAAGCCTTGAACCTTCGGATAGTTAATTGTCGGTGAAAATTTTCATTCCTATTAAGGAAAAGATGTAAGCAGTGAGAAAGTGGGCAATAATAAAAGAGGAATGCTCAAAGATCTAAGATCAAGTCCGCAGAGCCCTTCCAATAAAAAAAGTGGTAATTTAGAAATTAAAGAAAGAATAAGGATAATTCAGGAGAAAATGCTTACCATCAGACATGGCAGCATATGATTCTCAGGGTTTATTTTCAATCTTGCAGTTCAGTCATGAAATAATTTTCCTAAGAATACTATGGATGCCTCAACCATGTGTCAATCTTATGCAACCTACCTTAATCCAGTTAGTAGATGCATGCACAGTGTAATTAACCTCAATTATGGTCTCCATTATGGTATGATATTAGTCCGCAGATCTTTTATCTATTAATTTTAAGAATCATTTCCAACAATTTCAGAACCAAAAGGAAAAAGAAAACTTCAAAACCCTAACATACATACAACCAACAGCCCACAACGCTTAAATCATATAAATGTACATTGGCTAATGCTATTGCATTGCTGAAGCAATCAATGACAAATGAGCTAATTTAAATACTACTATATAATGGAACTTACAATTTTTTTCCATTATTACCTCCTTGAAACTAAACCCACATTTTCAAGGTGAAAAAGGAAAATCACTCCATGGTCTCCTATGATTCTTTCCCTGCAACGCTTTCAAGCTTATGAAGCATCATCATATGATAGCTTCACCACCTTGAATACTTCCAGAAGATAATGTTCTCCCTATACAAATTTTCTTCTTACTCAGCATAGCAACAAAAGGAACTTGACTTTAGTGCAAACGCAGAGGTTGATTAAGAAACCACCACCTCTGGTGCTGGTGCTCTAAGGTCAGCTATACAAAACTCAGTACTACTCCACAACTATAAGCTAGAGAACTGCATGAATCTTCAGGGAAAAAAATTGCAAGCAACTCTTATCCATCTTTCGCACAGGGTGATTGGATTCTCTAACATTAAATAGCTTGTCAATAACGCAAACATGCCTCAAAGCTCAGCTTTCATATGTCCTGGAGGCAATGAACCTACAAACACAGGATACCAAGTGTACGTTGAAAGGTTAGATTGCTTTTTTCTGATGTTCCCTGTATGACAATGAAGAGGCTAACATGGTCTGCTATGATTCTTTCCCTGCAACACTTCCAAGCATATGAAGCATCATCGTATGATGGCTGCACCCCATGGAATACTTCCAGAAGATAATGCTTTCCACATACAAAGTTTCTTCTTACTCAGCATATAGCAACAAAAGGAACTTGACTTTAGTGCAAACGCAGAGTTGATTAAGAAATCACCACCTCTGATGCTCTATGGTTAGCTATACAAAACTCAGGAACTACTCCACAACTATAAGCTAGAGAACTGCATGGATCTTCAAGGAAAAAAATTGCAAGCAATTCTTATCCATCTTTCGCACAGGGTGATTGGATTCTCTAACATTAGACAGCTTGTAAATAAAGCAAACATGCCTCAAAGCTCAGCTTTCAAATGACCTGGAGGCAATGAACCTACAAACACAGGATACCAAGTATGCATAGAAGGTTAGATTGCTTTTTTCTGTTGCTCCCTGTATGACAATGAAGAGGCTAACATGTCAGGAACTTTAGGTCAACTTGACTTACCATCACTCATTTCCTGATTATTGAGGGGTACGCTAGCGCCGAAGTTCATCTCAACAACATTATGGAGATCGTCTTCCCAGACATTTGGGATCTATAGTATGATACACAATGAGAAAATATACGACAACCAACCATTCAATTGAACATTTTTTTCAATTGAAACAAAAAGATAAGGGGTTAACAATCACCTGAGATAGGGGTTCTTTGTATCCAGTAATTGAAGTTAAATGAGAATTAATAGCTCTCATCAATGAATCTGAAGGGCTTGGGACACCTGGCATCCCACTCTGAACCAATCCCTGCTGGGCTGGATGTAGATGGGGATGAGCCATGTTTACATCAGGCACATACCCAACAGCTGATGAAGGGCCACCTCGTGGTGGAAAAAACTGAGATAAAAAAGCCAGTAGATCATGAATCTTAAGACAAAATATAGTAAGGATTAAATTTCAAGCTTTGTCAAAATGGTTTAGTGTAAATCATACAAAAATCTTACATCTTTGGATAGGAGCCCTTCCATGCTGAGACCTAGCCGTGGGTTGACAGTTGCAAGCTTCATGGAGAGGAACTACAGCAAGGAAAAAATCAAGTAAATAAATAATATTACACTTCCTTTCACAAAGGAGATGTAACATCCTATGGAGTAAATTCATTATGAGCACACCTCAACTTGTCTTTGCAATGACTGCACATAATTGATGATCTCATCAAGCATAACTGCCTTCCCTGTAACCTGAAACCATGATATAAGCAGATCTAATATAGCCATGATCCGTGATATGAACATTAAATTCGACCAATGAATAGAAGGTCATTGATAATATGTAGCAGGCTGAATTCTATATGGTTACCTTACTGCAACCAGGAACAAGGTCTTGAAGAAACTTCATTCTCTCACTTATCTTTTCCCTCCTCACCTGAAATCAGACAGCCAGAATTACGGACATCATTCCAATGAGTTTCAAAATGGTCCGACACATAAGAAATTGTTCATATAGAAAGTTCACCCTCTCTGCAAGACTGTGACTGTTGGTGGCCTGGCCTCGCCTTGCCCGGACATGAATGTAGTCTTCCTTTGGTGCATCTGAACTCTGGGAATTGTCTTTAGGTTGTTTCCCATTATGCTTGACTGTATTTATGATTTGGTTGGGCTCACCTTTTGGTTTATTTTCAGGATTCTCACTCCCCGTATCCATTGCCAATTGTGAAGAACTACTAACTGGGTTCAGTTCAGCTCCCTACCAATTTGTTTTCGTTCAGCCATTTTTACCAACAATCATTCAATAAAAGATTATCATACTAGACGATACAGAAAAAGTAATTGAATAGGAAAGAAGAATAGAAGCACTACCTGAGCAGCCCTCTTCCTTTTCTTCGTGCAAAGTCCTTTTGATGAAGGCTCGTTCACAGCATTTTCCAAATGTAATGATTCCTCCTGTCCATAACCACTAATTTCTGCACCATCAGAATCAATGCTTGAAGATCCAACCTTCTGTTTTCCTTCCTCAATGCTTCCTGACACAGAGGGTTTCAACAAATTGGCCATTTTCTGCTCGACCCTCTTGGTGGAATCCCCTTCATTGCCTGGAACTAATCCATCTTTACCAAATTCAGAGACACCCATGTCATTGTTCTGCGGCGGCGCAGTCGACAGGAGGTCTGGTGCTCGAGCCATTCCTCCTGCTCCTTTCGAGTAAGGAGGCATAGAATCAGAGATGGCGAAAGGGTTCATCATGCCACTGAAACAAGAAAACCTTGCTGCCCGTTCAATGAAGCCAGAATCAGTAGGAAATTGAACCAAGCCCTGAGGAAGAATCCCCGTGCCGCACTGCGCGAAAGCGCCCCCGGCTTTCATCGAAGAACCGGAAGAATTCCATGCGATTTCGAATGCACGTCTCAACGACGGCGAAGCAGAGATCATCTCGCCCATGCCAAAGACATCAGGGTTGTTATTGTTACTGGAATTGGTATGCTTGAATGCCAGATTTTGGCTAATGGGGTTATGAGAATCCCAAACGCCTGGACAGAAGGAATCTACCATGGAAACAGAAAGGCAGGAAGAGGACTCCACAGGGGCTCCCTTGCAAGCAACCATGGAACTGTCTGCAGTCACCAAGTCGAATGGTGGATTGGGAAGATCACCAGAAAATCTCCATTCTGAAGGTATGGTGGGGGTTTGATAGCTTGAATGATCGCCATTCCTCTTATCCAACCCAAATTTATCCTTCTCACTCAAATCCATCACTCCAGCTACAAAGCCCCCAGAAGATACTGGGACAATTTTCTGGTATTTATCACTTTTAAGCTTTAATTTCATCCACCTTCAACAGTGTCCAATCTAATCCAACAGCACCCACAATTCATAAACTCAAGAATAAAGTCAAGGAACACATCATAACTGTAGAAAATAACTATGGTGGAAACACAACCACATATATCTGAATACTTCTAACCTTTCCACCAAAGACCATCAGTTTGAGAAAAGATTACTAATTCAAAATGACTGCATCAACTTAAAAGCTTACAAGACCAAAAATGCATCCAATGTTCCCAAAAAACATAAAGCACATATACCAAATAGCTAAAACTCACAGGGAAGGTCAATGTAACTCCAGACACCCACAAACTACAAAAATATAGAAAAGATTTAAGTGGAAAAGGGCACCACAGGCAACCCACCAGAGCAAATATTTAAAACCAGATATCTCAAGTTGGCGAAAAACCACAAACATTTAAAGAAAAAGAAAGAAAAAAGAATTAAAAAGTTCGGAAAAGAAGTCCCCAAATAAGGATATTGACTTTTCAAGAACAAAACGGGAAACAAAAAATACAGCTTTGAAACCAAATTAGTGGCAGAGAGAGAGATGGGCTAAACAAGGGAAAAAATGCCCATTAGACAAGGTGTAGGAAAAGCAGCAGGGGAGGGTGGAGCCCTTTTTCTTTCTGCTTTTTTCTGGTACTCACTTCCACTCGAGCTTTTTTAGAAGGTCAATTTGGGTTGGGTTGGGTTGAGGGGACCCTGTGTGTGTACTGAATAAGCTCTCAGAGACTGCAGACGCCAGCCTCTGCCATTCTTTCCCTCTGCTGAAACAATGAAAATCAGCAGCTCTTCTTGTTCTCAATTCATTCATTTTTAACAAGTTCAAAGGAGAGAGAGAGAGAGAGAGAGAGAGAGAGAGAGGGAACTTTGTTAGTGTCGTGTGTAAAATGAGTTCTTCGAAAATGTCATCCAAACGGGACCATAAATTTTTACAATTTTATTTTATTTTATTGTGATTTTAAGAGAGAGAGTAAAAAAGGGGCTTGGTTCGGGTGTTGATGGGTGTTGTGTTGGTGTTCAAAAATGTCATCCAAACGGGTCCGTAGATTTCTACAAATTTTTTTATTCTTCTTCTGATTTTTTTTGGAAAAGCAAAAGAGAGAGAGAGAAGTTTCGCATTAATAATCACGCCTGCATTAGAAAGCGAGCCATTGAATGATTAACCACCGCCACTGCCACTGTAAAAAATCAAGGGGAAAACGCAAAGTTTCTTTTATTTATTTCTTCTCCTTGCTTAATGTATTTGATTTTACTGACATTGCTAGCCTTTCAGAGAAATTTACAGGTCATAGGTTTTTTGCTGGTCGTTTTCTCTTTTTATAATTTAAGGAAAACTGAAGAGAGAGGAAGAAGGAAAATAGGTATACCCCAAATTCCTAAAAGTTGAAAAAGAAAGCATAGGGGGAGCTTGGTCAAGATCTGAGTGAGGGATTCCCCTGCTTTGTAAGAGACTGTACGAGCTACTGGTCTTTTGAAGCAGACCCGTGGATTTCATGAATGGGTGGATTCCAATGCCCCCCTCACTCTCTCTAGTAAAAGCAGCTCTCTCTCAAATGATGTCTAGTCAGACTAGGTATTTCATTGAAGCATAATCTTGGTCTTGACACAAGGGGGTTAAAGACCTAGACCTAGCTTAGTCAACCTGAAACTAAGCATTCAATATTCATCCAAGTCCAGGTCAAAACTCAAAAAGGAGTTGATGTACACTTGCTTTCCACAGAGCCTGCACGTTTGAGTTGGTTATTTTGATCTACTCTCATAATACTTTTAGTCAATTAAGCCATGTTTTGTTGTGAAAGAATTTCATCTCTTTCAGCTCTTGCTTGTTCTTCTGCCTTCTTTAACTAAAGCTTACATGTTCGAATCATGTAAGCTGGGTTCGTTTGGTAAAACACCCTTGGTCATGTCTATATGTCGACTCATTTAGCCCTTAACTAGGTTTAGTTGGTATAACATTGTCAAGCTTTTCTCTTCACTGGTGTTGTGATTGATACGACGGTAGGTTTTGAGAACCCATCAGATTAGTTGGCATCATCTTTTCGTGCTTTGCACCAAGTCAGGGGAAATCCTGCACATTGGGATGTGGGAAATTGAATTCACAGGAAAATCTCAATGACCGCAGTTTTTAAATATTGGGTCAGACCCAAACGGGTGACATGTGTCTTGAGTACCCAAGGTCCAAGGATCAGAGTACAAATAAATGCCGTGATTTCCCTGACCATAGTGAGTTTGAAAGCCAGGGTCGACAGCTGGGAATAGGAATCTATAAAGGCCTGTCTGCCCTTCTCCCTTTCTTTCTTTTGTACAATAAATGGAGTCTTGCTGTCTCCAGAAGCATTATTACTTGTGCGGTCATTAATGGGTCGGGTATTACCTGATCTCAATCCGTACTGGATCTTAAAAGATTGGGATTTGGTGATGAATAAAGATGTCTGCTTAAGAATTTAGGTTAGACCTATATGGTCCGATTAGTATATGGAACTGATGGATTACTTATGAAACTTCATATCCGTTTTTCAACATACAACACAAAAAAAATATTAGTTTATCAAGATGGATTGGGTCATGTTTGTGGAAGCCTTAACGATCGAGTTATAGTTCTTCCTATGGTAGGTTCGGTCAGGCCCAGATAAGGACTTTGGTACTTGCAGCTCAGAGCCAGCTCTTGACCTACCTAGGTCCATGGAATGCCTCATGGATTGACACCTGAATATTATATATGTATATATACACACATGATTGAGCGTAACATTGGACACTCAAGCAACAAGCGTTCGCTTGATTTGGCGCAAAAACAGACATTTAGTGACAATCCTGACCGTCACTAAATATCTATTTTTGCAAAAAAAAATGTCCGCCGCTAATTGCACGAGCGATCAGTGGCCGCACAATAACAGTGAATGATTTGTGTAGTCCACTATCACGCCTCTCTCTCTCTCTCTCTCTCTCTCTCTCTCTCTCTCTATATATATATATATATATATATATATATATATATATATATATATATATATATATATATATATATATATATATATATATATATATATAAGAGCATAATAGTGGAAGCCCTTCCGTTGAACTAGCATCGAACAATGCTGGCTGCGTCTGATTTCATTTTTTTTTTTTTGTGATTTTTGGGCTTTAGGCAGACTCGATAGTAACTAGATGTCTATTTTTTGTATTTTCAGTGGCGGGTGCGCATGCATTAACAGTCGTCCAGTGTTACGCCCATATATATGGGTTTTATTTGCTATTGTAACAGTGGACAGGTTTTTGTTGAACACGCCCTTGCATAGATATTGCGCAAAAAAGACAATTTAGTGGCACGACCGCCGCTAAATGTGTCGGTGAGAAAAAAAGACATTTACTCGTCTCCGTTACCTAAAAAAACTTCCATTTTTATTTTTTTCATTTTTTCATGAAACCAACCTCACAGATGTGTCTACATGTTTCACTTAGTACGAAATGGCTTTTGAATCGACTGATTATTACACAAGTAGGATTTTGTAAGGCTTCAAAAATGGATGACCTATAATGTGTGATACTTTTCCATGTTATAAAATCAAGTTTTTTAATAAAAAAAACATGATTAAAAAGTCGGTTCCCACTATTTTGAACATGCTGAATTCATCCATGTAGTCGGTTTGGATCAAAACAACTTGTGCATAATGAGATCCAAACTTGTTTGCACTTAATGGCGCCATTACTAAATCATTACTTCTCTCTCTCTCTCTCTCTCTATATATATATATATATATACTGTTTATATTAATGTTTTAATTAAAATAATAAAAAACACCCTTAAAAGTAATAACATTTTCAAAATACATGGTAAGAGTAGAGATGGCCTTTTGTTTAGAAGAAAATAAAAAAAGAAAATTGAGTAATATTTTCAACCTCAAAAAATAGCACAACGTTTTTCAAAAATACAATTACTTTTAAAAATGTTTGTCTTTTTTATCATGCTAGCATTAATCTAAAGGGTTTAATTAATCCAGGCATCCTTGACGTCAAAAGTAAGACCAATCAAAACAAAAAAAAAAAAATGTTTCAGATATAGCTATCCATATGTAAGGTGTTTTACTTATAAAAAGGCGAAGTTACTGCTTTTCAGGGAAGCGTGGTGGTCTTGAACCGTGTGAAGGGAGGTCCAAACCGTGAGTGAGCTTGGACTGTGTGTGAAGGTGAAAACCATGAAGAGTGAAGGCTAACCCAGTGAGCTAAAACGAGCTGGAGTGAGTTGAGTGAGCTTGTGAACTGAGTGAACTTATGATTTGAGTATAACGTGAAAAAACCGAGTCGTCCTCTTTATCTTCAACGTGCCTTTCCTTTATCAAATCCATCACCGAACCGTGTGGAGCTGTTGTGCATCGTACGAGACCTTGGTGCTGCATCAACATCTTCTTGGCGAGGATTGAACCACCGTGGAAGCTTGGTTTGGTGGTGATTTAAGTTGTTTAAATTTTCTGGCTGTGCTGAAATTGATTTTGTGTTTTGTATTGTGTTCAATACTCAAATTTATATCAATTTTTGTTATTGTTTTTATGTTGTTTTCTAAACGTGTTAGCTAAGTATAATTACTGATTTCTTGTTTGAAGAAAGTCGTTTGAATGAGTTTGATTTAATAGTTCTTTATTTTTATAAAAAAAGTAGGTTTGAATACAATTGGGAAAATCAGCTTGATTGAGATAGAACTCACTTTGCCGAGCTGAGTAAAAACTGTTTTAAGTGCGTTTTGAAATTGAATCAGTTTTAATATTGAGTTGATTAATCTGATTGTTTACTTGCGTAAATCTGAATTTTAATTAAATTTATATTTACCATTTACTTGTTGATTAGTGAATCTGAAAATCGTTAAATCGCTGTGACTGTTTTATGTCCTGTCAGACCCTGTTGCGATGACAGAGACATATGTCTTTGGTTATAAGTCTATTTCTCATGTTCTTAGGTTCTTTGAGAAGCAAACGAATATAGACACATTTCACATGTTCTGCCCATTTTCATATTCTATCTATACAACCTTTGAAAATAGACCTGAACAATGAGGAACAATCATTTCGGTGACATTTTTTGCCAAAAATACTCGATCTTTGATATGTATCTCAGCATCCCAGTGTAGAAAATTTATTTATTTTTAGCTCATTAAAAAGATGAGATCTAGATCTAGCTAGGTTGGTCCAATTCTGAGTCGGGGCCAAAAGTCCCTATGGGACTATCATTTCTTCGATCCAAAATCATGCTACAATATTTTTCCTATTTTGTGAAATAGTCGACCAGTCTACATTCTACAAGGCATATCTTCTCAATCGTTTATTGGATAACTGTGATTCCAGTAATGTTGGAAAGATAATAGAATCCTCCTCTATTCATTTTACTATTTTTCTCAATTCTTGACATAAGTGCCCAAAAAATAAGTAATATCAGCCAAAAAGCCAGTAGTTAAAAGTTTGACATGACTTTTAATTACGGTCCTTTGACTTTCAACTATAGCTTCTTACGGTCGTAGTTAATACTTCATTTTTACTCCGCCTATGAAAAGTTTTGTGGGAGTAAGACTCATTATTAGCTACAACTTTATATTTAAGATGTAGTTAATAACTACTTTTAATTATTCTATCTATACAAGTTTTGTGCCATGGTGTATGTTGTTTGCTGATGATATTGTTTTGATTGATGAGTCTAGAGCTGGGGTTAATGCTAAGTTAGAATCATGGAGACAAACATTGGAAGCAAGGGGTTTTAAGTTGAGTAAGAGTAAGACAGAATACATGGAATGTCGGTTTAATAAGCAACGAAGTAGTGATGGAAGTGTAGTGAAACTTGGTGAGCAAGAAATACCGATGGATGATTGATTCAAATATTTGGGATCTATCATTCAAAAGTAGTGAGAAATTGATGGAGATGTAAATCATAGGATAAAGGTTGGGTGGATGAAATGGAAAAGTGCAACTGGAGTGTTGTGCGATCGTAGAATGCCATTGCGGTTGAAAGAAAAGTTTTATAGGACGACTATTAGGCCAGCTTTACTATATGGTACAAAATGTTGGGCTGCCAAGAGACATCATATTCAAAAAATGAGTGTAGCTGAGATGCGTATGCTGAGATGAATGTATGGTAATACAATAAAAGATAAGATTCAGAATGAGAAGATACGTAAGAAGGTAGGCGTTGCACCCATTGAAAATAAGATGAGAGAGAATCGTTTATGGTGGTTTGGACATAATCGACGAAGGCCTAATGATGCTTCAGTTAGAAGGATGGAGAAATGGGAAAATATATTAGTTAAAAGAGGTCGGGGTAGGCCTAGGAAGACATGGATGGAGGTGATAGGAAAGGATATGAATGCTTTGAACCTCACCGAGGATATGGCATTGGATAGAAATGATTGGAGGAGAAGGATTCATGTGGAAGACCCAGAATGATTTTCTTTTTTGGTTCATATCGCCGACCCCAATTGTTTTGGGATGAAGGCGTAGTTGTTGTTGTTATTGTTGTTGTTGTTGTTGTTAATAACTACTTTTAATTATGACTTTCAACGGTCATAGTTAATACTTTGTGTCTATTAGCTCTTTATTTTGTAGTGCATTTTGATCAAGATGATCTTGAAGCAAGTTCTTAAGACAAATTTTTCTTATTTATGAAAGATTAATTTTTTGATAAAATAATGTAAAAGAACTTGACAGTAGTTTGCTTGAAGTCAATATTGTCATTTTAAATAAAAAATGATTATATTGACAAAATGCATTTTTAGACGTTCCTCACTCCCTGACTTAATGATCAGCCGTTCAAGGTGGTAGGGGTCTTGCCGATGACCAACCATTGGTCTCAAGTTAAGTAAAAAACCTTATTTCACATAAGGCTCTCCTCAGCGTAATGAGTAGCCGTGCAAAATGGGAGGTCTTATTGACAACGAACTATCGGTCTTAAGACGAAAAAAGCAAGACAAAAATGTAATAAGACAAACATATATTTTTAAAAGATTGACTCAAAATGACACTTGCAAGAAGCTATGACAATGATCTATGTATTGTGAAAAAACCCAACTTCGATAAAAGTTGATAAAGATTGCAGAAAAATTTGTCAAAACAATCTTGTTATAAAATCAATGTGTAGACCTTTGTGGGTCAAATGAATAAATGACTACAACATAAATGCTGCAGATGAGATAATCAAATCATAATGTTAAAAAATAATCATGACAAACAAATGACAAGACAAATGACATTTATGAATTACAATGATGCATGACATAATGCTAAGTACCATGGTAAGACTTGTGAAATGCAATGTGCTCTTAAGTCTAAAAATGATGTTCTAATTTTTTTTTTCAAAGAAAAAGAACTTGCCTCTTGCTAAAAAATTTAAAAATAATATTTGAAAATAAAAAATTTATTTAATAGTATATTTTCCATGAAAAGTGTTGCAAACATGAGAAGAGTGAGTGAGTGCAACTTGTATTACTTAGCAACGATTTAATTTTTTTACTAATGTTGATCTTATTTTACTTTTCAGTTTTTGCCTTTAATTGAAGTCAACATAAAATAAAGAAGCTCGCTTTTCTTTTCTAGAACAAATCTTTTATTAATTTTAAAGTGACTAGTCATACCAACACATATACAAGCTCATATTTCAATGAATGTCAGTCTAATCTTACAAAGATTGAAACACTAAAAACTTTCAAATAAGCAAGACTCTTTAGCCATCTAGACTTGAAAGTAAGAGCTCTAAGTACACAAAAGCTTGAGACTATTCACTCTTATGCACTTTAACCTCCTCACTCTAAGGCTTGCATTAAACTAATCCATATTGAATATTTTTAAGTGTCCAACAAAGACTTTAAAGAAAACAAATAGGACATGAGTTATTAAATTGTGATAATAATGGTAAGGGATGAAATGGTAATATTTTTTTTTTAACTTTGGGTATCACGAGGCTCAAAAGGGTTAACAAAGAAAGTTGGATACAATATTTTTTAATGTAAAGCTAAAAAAACAAGTAGGTTAAGGAATCCTTGGCATCTTTTATTCGAGATCTTCGATTGAGGAGGAAGCACTAAATTTTTTAGAGTTTTCTCATACTTTTTTTTGTGTGTATTTTGATATTTTTCATAATATTTTTTTATGCCCATCTTTATAAAATAAAAAAAGCCCTAAGATAAGGCCTGAATGGGTAGCCTTTGCTTTGTATAATGATATAACCAACTTAGTCTTTTTTAAGGATATTGAAAACAAGACTTAGCAAAATGTATTGGCTTATAAGATAGATAAGTCAATATGACTGACAAAAAGATGGGATGAGAAACAAAAACAAAACATAAAGTAGTTTTGACATCTTTCAGCTTGAATAGTTTTTTCTCTAAATAGATCATCATGGTCTTAAACCATAGAATATGAGACTGTATATGCCTCTATATAATTCATCATTTGCTATTTTCAGGCTTCACAAAGGGATTTACTCTTTCATTTCATCGCAAGCTTTTTTATTTTATGTTTATTTCTCATAAAGAGCTTTATCTTTCAAGTTTTCTCTTCTCAATAATGAAAAAGAAACTGACCATTTCTAATGATACAAGGAATGAGATGAAGTGCACGTGAATTTCATATAAATGCAATGATTTCTTGGAAAAGTCTATTCAAATGATAGCTTTTCAACAAAAAAAAACAATCCTTTTGAAATTTTTGATTTTTTTTATGTTTTGGGGATTTTCAAAATTTTCTATTTTTTTTGGATTTTTTATTTTCTATTTTTTTATTTTTCAAATAACTATTTACAAAAGATGACTAGACAACTTATTCATATTTCTAAAAGATGTGGGAATAATGATGCATAACTTTGGACTATAATAGGTTGAGAGCAAACCTAATTAGAATTGCATTGTTTTACCTCTTATGACTTTTTGACATGATATAGAGAATAGCGCGTGCATTGGATATGACCAAGTGATAGACTCTGCAGGTATTGTGAGGATAGGTCTATGACATTTTCCTCTTCTCATATTCTGATTTTGTCCTCCTTATTTCTAACCTCGTTCTTTTAAGGGAATGAGAGTTGGACTTTAGCTCTGATGTTGCCCTAGATGTGGGCTGTAAAGTGGCAAATAACGTTGATCTACATTTTTAAAAATATATGCAGACCTTTTGGCTCTAAAATCAAAGTCCTAAGAAAGAAGATAAAGTATTGAGAACATGTACGAAGCAGTACGTTGTTTTCACCGAAAATGATTTCTATTTTTTTGTTAGAGGTTTTAAATTTTCCTAAGAAATTCTAAGTGACATGCAAATCTTCAAGTAGTTTTTCTAGATTATTTTCTTAAATCTAAAGCAATAAAGTAAACATGCAATCTACCTATTATTTTTACCTAGAAAAAGCAAGAAATGTATGCGAGAAAACACTATAGTTTTGTGTCTAAAATAATTTTCATGTGAAAAAATAAAAAGAAATAGATTTTGGATTCAGATATAAATCTTATCCAAAAAGATATATTCAGTTTAAACACAATACACAACACAAAAAATAGGATGCAAACACAGGTTGTAGGAAACAGGGATCTGAAACCCAAAAAAAACTAGATCTGATCCAAAGAAAGGTATTTTTTCAAAAATCTTCTAGGTCCAGAAAACAATAGCAGATGTTGATACTTATTTTTGACTTAGAAGACTACAAAATCTGAAAAACTCCAAATAGAAAAAAGAAAGAAAATAAAATTACTTTTCAAACGGCACATGGTACGCTAGAAACGCTCCTAAAAGCATATGCACAACAGGCGCTAAAATACCTATTCTGACTATTCTAGCCTATTGTTAGGCCATCTGCATCAAAAATTAAAAAAATAACAAAAATAACAGAAAGAGAGGAGTATGTTATCTTTCCAACACCACTAAGATCACAACTATTTGATTAGTGGTTGGGGAGATAAGTCTTTGGGATTATTGACTGGTTGTCTGTTTTACAGAACTAGAAAAGTATCGATGCCAAATTTTGAACTTGGAAAATGAGCACTCCATAGGAGCTTCCTGTTCTGACTCAAAACTAAACAATTTTAAATCTAGATCAAGCTTTTCAAAGAATCTAAAAACATGCATTTTCGTTGCTCAATCACTGAGATACAGATAAAGAACAAGTAAAAAATAGTCACTAAAATGAGTGTTTCTTTATTGCTCATGCTGATTTTCAGGAACATTGTGCATGGAATCTGAAAATGATTCAAACATGTAAAATGTAGTTACATTCATCAGCTTTCCAACGAGCCTAAGAATGTGAAAAAGTGAGCTATAAATACTGAGATATGGCTCTATAACCACAATAGTGCTAGAAATAGAAAATAAAAAAAAAACAAATACTATGAATTTGGATCCAACGTAGATCCATATCCAAAAGCACACAAAATGTGGTACCTACCTTGCAACGCTATCCTAACAACTTCGATATTCAGATCATGTGAAGGGTCCCACCATGATCACCATTTTATGGATACTTGATTTTTAAAAGCAAAAATATAGGTTTTTTACTAAAAATTTGTTTAGAAAATGGCTCGAAGATCTGGATCGAGATTTGAATTTGAGAAGAGTGTGGGAAACCATTCTTCAAGACCTCGAGCCTTTTCTCCTCTGTTGAGCAGGGATCAGTCGAATTAGGAACATCAAATCATTGTTGCTAGAGTTGCATTACGAAGAAGGCATACCACAGATCTGGAAAAAAAAATATAGTTTTTTTCACTGAAAAATGAGTTTGGTGGTGGGAACCAACAAAACTCGAAAAAAAAATAAAGAAGATAACAAAAATGCAAAAAATAGAATAATCTAAACTCATAAAATACATAAAATAATTTAAATAAGCAACAAAATAAGTAAACCAAACTTATCATAGGCTTGCATAGCCCCTCTCTATGATCGTTAAGTATGGAGAGCACAAACAACACTTCGGCTAGGTTCGAGTTCCAAAAGGGGTAAGTCGGGTGATCTAGACTATAGGCTAGGTTAGGTAGGCTTAGTAAGATAGGCATAGAAGAATTTCTACAAAGTGGTATTGTTTGAGAGTTTTTTATTTCAGACCCTCTAAATAAGGAAAATGGGTCTCTTATTTATAGGTTTTGAAGTGGATCTGGATATGTTCTTATATATCCGATATCTGGAACAAGAACTAGGGTTGAAATTGAAAGAATTCAAACTTAGGAAGGTGATTAGGGATAAAATTTATTTTCAATAAATATCAACACATGAGAGGTTATCTTGGCCTGTAAAAAAAAGGTCCAAAATGGGAGGATGCATCATTTTCGAGGCTTATCAATATAAAAAATGTGGGATGTTTAAAAAAGGTAATAATGATAAATGAGAGGGTAATAACGACATATCATTTGTCATTATTGCTTCCCAATAATGACAAATGATGATAATGACAAATGTTGAAAAAAGGTAATACTAACACACAATTTCGTGTCATTATTGCTAATAACGAAAATTCATGAGGTAATAATGACATGATTTGTCGTTATTACTCTAGACAAAAACAAGTCTGACACGTCAACTTCTTTTAGCTATAACTTTCTGATCTAATGTCAGTTTGAAGTGATTATTATTGTGTTTGAAAGCTAACATCCTCAACTTTAATTAATCTCTTGAGTATAAAACCAAATTCGATGGATTTGAGGGTCAAAAATGCATTCAAAATAGGACCTACTTAAAAAAATAGGTGTTTTTATTAAACAAATCAACTTGTTTTGCTCATAACTTTATATTGCGATGTCTGATTGACCTAATTTTTTATTCGTTGAAAAGATAAAAACCACTAGTTTTATTATTCTTTTGGACAAAAACCTTGAAGATGTTGTTTTAAAGATAAAAAATTCAGTTGAAGTTTGAAAAATCTTGAAATAGGCAGAAAACACTGAATTTTGGTACAAGACTCATGACATGAAATGACTTTAATTTGTGTGTATTCAGCGTCATCGTAAGCATCGATGCAGAAATTTGAAACTTTCACTGAGTTATTAGGTATTTACTATATCATATTGACAATATAGTGTTGTTTATGACAACTAATAAATTATTAATGCATGTATTTTCAATGCAGTAGCTAGAAAGACAAGAGGACATACACTTGCTTTGGCTACTATTATCCTTCGCCTGTGACATAAGCATAAGGTTGTCATTAATCAGTATGGACAACCCATAAGGCAAGAGACACAATACCTTAGTAGCTTTATAAGAACTATCACACGAGATCTTTGTCAAACAACTTTATATTTTTTTTTACCTATCGTGCATTACCAAATTCTTACAAGGAGGATGCTTGGGCTTCAGTTTTGATATGTATATTCCTTGATATGTATATTCTTTATATATATATATATATTATAATTGATTTAATCTTTAGCATTTATTTTTTTAACAATAAGTAAGATACATATATTATTAATTAAAGAAAAATATAAAATTTTAGAGATGATAAAAGGATGAGTATTGAAGGAATATGCTAGAGCTTGAAGAAATTTTTGGTTCGAGCTTAGTATAATCTATAAGCAACATAGTATTCTTGAGGAGCGCCTCACTACATGTCCACCTTATATCCCTAACCATAAGTGGGAATATTTGATGCATTATTTTGATTCTCATCAATCAAATATTTGCATTTTTTATTATATATTAATATTGTATACATTCATTATATCCAATTGTAATAATATACATATTCCTCACATCATGTCTTTGTAGGCGCTAAGTATAAAGAACACAGTCAATCACACCCAACAAAAATTTTAGCATACTAAGAGCATGAAGAGTTTCACACGATATCAAAAAGAGAATGTACATATTATATTTTGCATAGTTATTCTTCATATATAGGACTTTACACTTTTTAATCATATTTCATTTATTTATAGGTTAGTGATGATGGGGTAAGGCTTTCTCGAGGGTTGATATTTTGCATAACCCGTACCAACCAAAAACTTGGGGTTGTCAGTGCAAAAACAAATAAAACAAATGTCATATTTATTTGCTTTATTAAGGTTTATTGTTAATTATATAAGAATTGCATATGAAAACAAAATATGTAATTCTTATTGAATTAATACATTGTCTTGCAGATGGAGATTCGAGACAAGTTAGCTTAGTTGTCTTAGATATCAGATGCATATGTGACCAACCCATCACGAGCGAATGTTCTTTCTCATGTTTTGGGACTAGACAAATATGGGTGTGTACGAATGTTTGGCATGGGGTATCCAACAAGGAAGTACTTGATGTAGATCTAAGCTTAGCAAAACTGTTGCATCAAAATAGTGTATCCCGAGAAGATAGATATAATGTAAGAGAGACTCACAGGGTTAGAATATGAGGTTGTAGGACTATAGGAATTATTGTTGAGAATGGTGTCCAACAGTCAATCAAGTTTCTCACAAACTCCTTAGATAAGTTAATATAACTAAAAGTTCTATGTTGGTTATATATATATGTGTGTGTGTAATTCTTTCATCTATGTTTATTCGGAGGCCTTGTGTTTAAGCGTGGTATATCTTCGATTTTGACACTATCTCTTTTTCATGTAATTCATGAACTTATTTTTTCTTGTTATCTGACATTGTCTAAATGTATGAATTTTTCTATATTGGTTTGAATATATGCCTAAACTTTCAAACAATCTGCTCATTATGCATGTAAGAGAGACTCACAGGGTTAGAATAAGTGGTCGTAGGACTATATAAATTATTGTTGAGAATGGTATCCAACAATCAATTAAGTTTCTCACAAACTCTTTAGATAAGTTGATATAACTAAAAGTTCTACGTTGGTTATATATATGTGTGTGTAATTCTTTCATCTATGTTTATTCGGAGGCCTTATATTTAAGCATGGTGTATCTTTGATTTTGACACTCTCTTTTTCATGTAATTCATGAACTTGTTTTTTTTTGTTATCTGACATTATCTAAATGTATGAATTTTTCTATATTGGTTTGAATATATGCCTGAACTTTCAGACAATCTGCTCATTATGCATGAAGTTTTTTATAGAAAGCTGAATATGTGCATGATAGAGTTATGGAGGGTTTGAGTTATGTATGTGTATATGTGAAGGTTGGAGTTATAGAGGGTTAAAAAAAGAAATATATAATTGTATGTATGTATGCTTTAAATGTTGTATTTCTTATAGAGTTTTAAATGTGAATATTGGAGTTATGAAAGGTTGAAGGAAGAAATATATATAGTTGTGTGTATATATGCTTTAAATGTTGTGCTTCTTACATTACTTTAAATGTAAATGTTAAAGTTATGGAGGTTCATTATTAAATAAATAAAATGAATGAGAAGTATGATTTAGAATGAATGAATGAATATATGAACTACTTCAAGTTAAATGAATGAATGTATGTATGTATAAACAAATTCATTTTTTAATAAATGCATGTATAAACATGTTCATTTAGTGATGAATAAATAAATGAATGATTGTAAAAGTTGGTTTATATTGAATGCAAAAAATGAATATATGTATAAGCAGATTTATTTTATAATGAATGAGCAAGTTCATTTTGAATTAACAAAATTAATAAATATATGAACTGGTTTATTTTTAAATGAATGAATGATTATAAGAGTTAATTCATATTGAATGCAAAAAAATGAATGTATGTACGAGCAAGTTTATTTTTTATTAAATAAATGAATGTATGTATATATAAGCAAATTCAATTTTTAATGAAGGTATGTATAATCATGTTCATTTGGTAATAAACAAATGAATAAATGAATAAATTTTTTTATATTAATTATAAAAAATAAATGTATGTATGAGCAAGTTCATTTTAGAATGAATGTATGAATTGGTTTATTTTTAAATGAATGTATCTATAAGCAAGTTCATTTTATAACGAATGAATGAATATTTGGGTGAGTTCATTTTTTAATCAATGAATGAGAAAGTTACATGAGAACAAAATTAAATTAGTGAAAAAAACTATTGTCGTCGCTAAAATAGCATAAAAATGAGTTTTTCTGGCATTTTTTTAGTGCCATAAAAGGTAAATTTTTTAGCACTATTTTTAGCAAAAGTAAAAACGACTTTTCTGGCACTATGCATTAAAGCCAGTAATTGCATTACCAACAACACTTTTACTGGTGAAACTATTGGTGCTAGGTAGGCTTTTACTTACGCTAATTTAGTGCGACTAAATGTCTTATTTCTTGTAATGAGATAAGAGTTGACAATAGCCACAAGCAGTACCACCGTGGTAGTGGTCCACATGGGTAGCAGGGTGGTCGTAAAGGTATTGAGATAAAGGCGCTGGATCAAATCCTGATGACACATAGGTGTGTATGTTGCTTTCGAAGATGGGCCACATAATGCAGGATGGTTGCGAGCTCCACCTAGGGATTGCCTCGCTGGAAGGTGGGTCTATAAAGCGGCCCAATTCTCGGCGAGGGTTCCTCATCATAAAATAAAAAAGATAATAACCACGTGCAATGGAATATTTTTGTTGCCTTCTTTTCCAATCACGTATGTAGCCTCTGATCTAGTATGATATGAAGCAGCGTTGGCACCTCCAATGGTTTCGACATTCTTTCTAGGATGAGCTGTTCATGCTGGGTACTAATGGTTACTGATCAGAAATCAAATATTTCAACCAATATCTCAAATTCCATCATTAGCTGCTTGGAATCCATGATTTCCCATTTATTTCCTCCTTTTGAATGTGTGAAAAATATGTACATATGTAAATGAAAAAGCGTGCATCCAAAAACTCATATAGATGCAATGCCCATCACCTTAGGTCTGAAGCACTATCAAAAGCTCAGAAAGAGCCACCGAGCATGGGTTTTATCCTTCTGAATTCCAACCACGCTTGAGTAATGATGGCGTCCTAGGCAAGCTGATAGCATTACCATCAAGGTGACTCTGAACTGAACCGCTCTCATCACCAATCCACACACAACAAAGATGTGAAACGTAATCAATGTACGTCTGGACATCATAGGAAAAGACTCCCTTCAGCCGAAAGGGTGGATATCCTAGGCCGATTAAAGGCCAGACAGGCGAACTGAAGCCGGGCCTGAATTTTGTTGGGTCCAGGCTAGGTTCTGTGTGTCGGATCTGGCCCTTTAAATCGGACCAGTTAACAGGCTGGGCCACGCAGGGCTCCATTGTAGCAATGTTTTGGCCCAACCATGGCCGAGCCGGCTTACTAGTCTGGCAGAGTCGAGCCTCTTTCACGGCCCAAACCTGGACTCATTTCCGGTCAGGAACCCGAGAATCCCTTGGGTACCCGGCACATTGCCCGCCCTTACCTTGAGGAACTCCAAAGATTCTAGTACCGAAATGCATCAATTTGGTCAACACTCATTAGGCACAATTGTATATACAAATCCTAGAATTGTACATGCAAGATGCCTTAACTTAGCTCACAAGTCGCGATCGGCCACTAATCTAGAACTGAAAACTTCTCTTCCTCGCCATCTATTATCAGTTTCTTGCTATATTATATTAAAACTATGAGACTTGTAAGGAATATGAAAGGAAAAACCATGCTGACATAGACATGTCACATGTACTTGATCCCCTTACAAAGTACATCTTACTATCTTAGTCAACCATGAGATACAAATGCTAAAACAACTACTTGCAATAATTAATTCCAATTTTCCATATGAAACCTCATTGAATAGTCTTCCCTTGCTTAAAAGAAAATGAAATCTTGACAGAGATTAGGGATTAAAAAGACCCAGATAGCTGTTCTCTGCCACTTTTATGATGTTGTCAACGTTTGATCTCCAAGCACCTTCACAATTCTCTTAAAACTCAAGATACATTCCCAATTTTATGCCCACAGCACAAGGGTGTTTGAGTTTCCGGTATCATTCTTGTTCAAGACTCGCTACATCCAGTAGTTTGGATCACACCTCTTGGATCATGCATGGATTTGAGATATTGAAAGACAGTGTTAAACCATGGAACACCAAGAAGCAATCACGAGCTTGTGGCAATCCGTAAACCGATTACTCAAATAGGCAACAACAGAGAGGCAATCAGTTTTTCTGGAAGTAGAGTTTCAGAGTAAGATGCATGGAAGAGAGTCGCATTTAACCGTCTCCAAACAGGAGATAGATGGACCAACAATCGGATCATGGCACCAGCATCACGATTCAGAATTCGAACCTGCACATGAAAACAACACACCATACTGGATGCCATCCCTTTGAATGGACCATCCTCAACACAGTGATAGGCCCCATCTATGAGATGGTCCACTCCAGGAAAAAGAGCTATAAGGTAGGTCTCAGGAGTTCACAAAGCAAGAAGACAAGGTGGTTAAATAGATCTATTATTTCTCTTGAAGTACACTAGAAATGTTACATTTTCCCCCTATGAAATAGAAACAGCCTCAAATGATGACAAATCAATAATTGATAAAACACCCACGTCAGAAAATACACACCCTGACCACAAAAATGCCACTAACCTTCTTTGCCCTCTAAGACCCGAGCAGCCGAATGCCTGAAACAGTCAGTATTGCACAAGCCCACCGACCTCATCATGTCTCCAAAGCTGCCACCATTTCATTTTGAACAGTCAACATAACTAGATTTTCCCACGATATATCATAATTCACAAGGCAACAACAACAACAACAACAACAACAAGAACTAGAAAAGAAAAAGAAAAAAAGGGAAAAAAGAAGAAAAAGATATATTTATAACACAAAAGAAAGGACTCTTAGCATGTCCAATTTCTATCCGACCGATCAATGCTGTTCCTTGCTTTCTCTGGAGGTTGATCTGTGCTCTTCCTTGGCTTCTCCAACTGGTCGATGCTAGTCCTTGCCTTCTCGTGCCGATCAATGCTTCTTCTCGACTTGCGATCAGTGCTCATTCTTGAACGCCCTGGCTTGTCTGTGCTAGGCCTAGACTTTTCCCTCCGATCACTGCTCCTCCGTGGAGGCTCCAGGTAGTCAGTGCTTTGGCGTGAAGGCTCTGAGACATCAGCATTCTGTTTTGGTCCATTCTTCAGGCCTGGAGATTTCTCAACAGCTGAAATGAATTTCTTTAGGTGTCTAATGTACTCGGGATAGAGTTCCAAGTTACAGTGGTTCCCTCCCTTAAGCCACAGAGGCTCATATTTCTCTTTGCAGAGTTCCCACAGCTGCTTGCCGTGAGAGCAATCCACAACTTCATCAGCAGTCCCCTGAAATGCAGAAGAAAATACATCATAAATTTCAAGGAACATGTATGGGTCTTTCAACCATTCTATATGAAGTACATAAGCACAGTCTTCACAACATAAGTACACATTCTTTTATAAGGAAATTGCAGTGTAAATAGGATAGACCTTGTTTCAATGAAAGCAGCTTTTATGCAATAAAGAACCTGATTATGCTTTTGAATTGTCTTGTTTCCAAAAACTATACAATCTTTCCAAGAAAGAAAGATGGACCCCACAGACCTTCAAATGAAAGACAGCATGACTCTTTAAGGTGGTTTTCCTATTGCGAAATGTACTGCTTGCAGCAAAAAAGGCAGCACAGGTAGGACATGAGGGTATCTCTGCGAATGCCTAGTATTTAGACTGGCTAGCTATTTCCACATTGTCACAAACAGTAATGGACTTAGCAGAATCTCACAAAAATTTAAATAATAAAGCCTTTAATATTGATGGCTGGTACAGAAAAAGTAAAATAAAATATTGCTAGGAGTGTTTCCCGTAAAATGCTCATATATTTCAACATATTTCAAGAGGGAGGATCAGGTGAAATGTGATTGCATACTTCTAGTGTGCTGCTCTGCACCTGATCACCACCCATATTTGGGATACAGCCCCACTTGATCTCAATTCTATTTCAATGTAATCACCAAAGCCCATATCAAATATGTAGAGCCTCTAACGAAAAAAACTAACATATTGGATGATGCCAAGATCTCACATGGGTATGACAGAATGTTTGAGTAAATTTTGATCTTCTGTTACAAAAGAAAGATTCATGCCATTGGAAAAAGGAAACCAATTTTCATGATTGATCTTGTCAATTTCTTGCCAAATTTGAATACAATATTTGTCAATAGTTTGTTACTAACATAACAATGAAAGGGAATCAAATTGCCCAATATACTGAGTGGCTAAAAAGACCATTCAAAAAATCTAATATCAATTAGAAAATGATATACATCCAGCATGCCAGAAATATTTTATGTATCACCACTGATTGTCTTATAAACTCTAGTTAAATTCTCTATGTAATGCATAACCTCGACATATCAAAATAACACTTCAAAGTCCAAACACCTGACAAATCCCATGGACTAGACTTAAAGCAAGAACACAAAGAAAAAACAAAAGTTTTTTATGCAGAGGTGGTCATACGTGAAAGAAATGTTGCTAGTGAAAGTGCTCCCAAGGAAGTCCCGAGATCAAAATAAAACAACTGATCAAACTCCTTTCGTGTTTTTCTTTTTCCACTCAGCAAAAAGTAATCAATTCATCCCCTATGCCCAGGCATGCATCTCTTGGAGCTTTCACGGACCAATTTTATGGGAAGATGAATCAAGGCATTAATATGGGAAGAACATGCTATCTGAGATTGAAATTGATGATGGTATACCAATCAGCAATTTCCTAGGTCAGTACCTTAGACTTCTCTTCATAGATTGAGGCCACAAGCCAATTCTCATATTTCTCCATCATAGTCGATATTCACGAGTGCATAGTAAATTCCATCCACATGAACCATGCTGACATTCAAGAAACTAAATTATCCGAATATGCATTTCTGATAACACAAAAATCTAGATAATGTCACATGAGGATGTCTTCTTCACCAATAGAACAAAGAAGGTATTTGCTTAAGCACCCTTTGAAAAAATTATGGTGCTTTAAATTTATAAACACAATATTAGTCACCATACACATGCTTTCTATCGTCCCGAATAGGACATTGTCTTCTGAATCATCCAACTTTGTCTAATTATATGTTTTTCATATGACTACATCAATAAGTAGAAAAAATCATTTGTATGTTTAGTTTGGAGAGCTAATATTCATCATCGGAGAGTTGTTTTTGAATGGTTGATTTTCTAGTACATGAACAAGAACGGCATCAGAGAGTAGAAAACATGAACACCAGGAGCAGGTCACACGCGCACTGACTGGACTCAAAGATTGAATTGGCCAAAGTACAAACAAACCAGTACTCAAGAAGGGAAACCCTATGACCGGCAAAACTGAGTCCTGATTTTTGTTTAAGATATTTTTACATGCAAAAATTGACTAAGTCAAGTTCTGAATCACATATAAATCCAAATCAGAAAGTACAAATTAGAATCCAATCTAACTAGGAGTCTCTTCCTAGCAAAACCAGCCTAATAGATGCACTACAGGGTATATCCGAATTGGATCTCCTTCGGTGGGAGTTGAGCTCCTAGCATGTCTTTATTTAGTCGCATCTGGCTGGCGGCCTTTAGTTAACTCCATCAAGATTCCAGAAGAAGAACCCCATAAAGAAAAGAAAATTTTGGAAAACATTGGCCAGGAGAAAAAGTAAGTTTTGCATTCTATCTATGCCTAGAGAGTGGCAGAGCTCCACTGGCACAGATGACAACAATTTACATGTTAACATAGAGAAAGGCTGTAAGCAGTTCAACAGGTTTTATTACCTTTTCAACCCTTTTTCACAAAGAATCTGTCACACGGACGGGGGTGCGGGTGCGGATGTGGCACCCGGTGTGGCAAATACAAAAATATGCTGCACCGGGTGCAGTCAACCTGCACTCAGGTTTATATTTGTCCAAAAAAATTGACTCAGTCAACTTTAACCAAGTCCATTTTGGTTCATGTCTTTAAAAAAAGAAGAAGAAAAGAGAGACAAAGAGAGAAATAAGAAAAAGATGAGCAACGAAGAGAGAGGTACACATACCACCTTTAGTTTCTTATTCTTCTCTTACTTGCAGAGAGTGACGGTGGTGGGATTACAAAGGGGGAGAGGTGGGGGCTGCAAAGAGAGACAGAAGAGAGGGGTGGTGTGGGTGAGGTTTACGAAAAGAGAGAGAGGAGAGAGGCGGTGGGGTGAGGGTTATGAAGAGAGAGGGAGAGAGAGGCGGTGGGTGAGGGTTACGAAGAGAGAGAGAGAGAGATGTAGGGTGGGGGTCACGAAGAGAGAAAGAAGCAGAAAGTGAGAGAGAGGTGATGGGGTGAGGATTACGAAGAGAGAGAGAGAGAGAGAGAGAGAGAGAGAGAGAGAGAGACGTGGGGTGTGATTACCAAGAGAGGAAAAGGGGTTTGTGTCCCACCTTTTTATTAAAAAAGGTGAATCTGGATCAAGTGTGGATCTTAATATAAATCTACACTTGTTCTAGACCCAAATTCATTCTTTCTCTTTAGTGAAATTTTTATTTTATATATATACCCTCCCCGCACCCAAGTTTTTTTTAAAGTGCCACATCGCCACACCCGTATATGCACCTGCACCTATGTGATATAGCAAAGACTCTGATAAAAACACTAGGACAATGCAATCACCAATTTTCCAGCAACTGTCCTATTTCTTTTTGAAGAGGTATACGCCGAATCACAAAATTATAATCTATCATAAGAATACTTAATGTGACCCTTAATGGGAAAACAAAAAGAAAAAATGTATGGTTCTAATCAGAAAGGTTACAAAATATAAACAGAAGATAAAATTACAAGGCAGAATGAAAGCTAATTATCACCAGTACCTACCATTTCACAATAAATAGGGTCAGCCACATTTTATGTAGAGGGGGCAAAAAGAAACCACTACTTATGTTTGAAAAGAATTCAATACTGAAGATGAGACTCTAAACAGCACATTAACAGGAACTAACCAAAAGATGCACTTGTAAAGTAGGATGTGAAAAGCATGGCAAACTAAAATGATAGGTTCAATTAGATTATACTTAGAGAGAAAACCCCCCAGTGTTTCCAACATCAGCAGAAGCAAAACACTATTAGGTGCAGGTAAAAGAGCTTACATGAATGACCAGCACAGGACAATTAACAAACGGGATCTTGTCTATGTTCTGCAAAAAGAAAAAAGAGAAAATGCATGATCACAAGCGTGGCTTAACATCAAGTCACAAACAAGTAAACAAAAGCAAATATAGCTTTCACTAAAGAAATTATTGATCCAAACCTTGTAAATGTCAAACCAGTATGACCGCTTTACAGGATACATGACCCTTAAGCCAGACATTATTGGGCTGTGCAGCACAACAGCTCTTAAGCAAGGCAAGCGGGTTGCCAAGTCCAAAGTTGGGCCACTCCCCACTGACTGACCGTATAAAATAACATCTTCCTCCTTTGCTCCATAAGTGTCTTGGAGGCATTTGTAAGCTGCCTCAATATCCACATATGTATTTTGCTCACTTGGCTACCAGAAAAGCCAGGAAGATACAAATTTTTAAATAAATTAGTCTTTTCTGCAATATATACTGCTTTTTGTGCAACTTTGTGTGTATGCATGTGCATGTGTGTGTCCATGTGCATGCATCATCATCACAACATATGCCTGTTTATGCATGTGCATATGAGTGCAGGTGCAGGATGCAGATCAAGGAATTAATGACAAGTATCAATTCTCATCATCAACAGCATTTTGGTAGATCCATAGAGAGAGCAAACTAAAAAATGTATTACATTTCTAAAGTTGTAAACTACAATTAGTGGTAAGTTGCTGTATCTGTTAGTGTTATACATGACAATTACTTAGAGAGCTGTTAACCTCCACGTTCATATGTTGATGTAAACACGTTCACCACCAATTTATACCCCTTGTTGGTTTTAAAAAGGCATTGTGGTTCATGTGTCTTTAATCGTTTTATAGAAAATATTAAAAGTTATTGTGCATTTCCAAAGTCCAGCTACTGAATGTGTCTTATGCCCACTATAAAATAGTAAAAATACCATGATGGTGACATATAGTACATGAAACTGCATGTCATTTTAAATCTATGAACTTCTCAACGTCCCAGTATAGCCGTGGAAGTGAAAAACTACCGCACTTCAATATGGTGAGCTTCGGTGTGGAACCACCATGAAATTCTTAATGTTGTTCAGAGCAAAAAAATATGGTGAACTTGTTAACATTGACTAAAGGTCACAGGCACTAGAGAAGCATAGACATGAAGCATACCTTCCCAGATGACTTCCCATAACCAGAATAGTCATACCTGCAATATAAGGTTTTATTAGATAAGCATAGCTGTCATATAAACTCAGAAAAGAAAGAAGCTAACAAGTTTTATGTCGTGTTATTGAGAGATGCAACAAGCACTATCAATCTTTTTCGTTTCGGGAAGCACAAATGACGTGTTATCGAATCATCAACTCATCCTCTAGCTGAAACATGGTTGGAGATCGTCTGCAAGCCTTCTGCCGGGTGATCGCCTGCAGACCGGATGGCCTCCCATGGCACCGACATAGTCAGTGGTGAGGAGGGTCGTTCGATGCCCTAAATATGATTGGTTGCTCCTACTCGATAACTTGAGTGGGGAGACAACTGGTTGCCAGCCGTCTACCACTGAGTGACCACTCGTTGGGCATCACTGGCCGACAGGAGGGTCACCCGCCAGTTGCACAACCTCCCCTTGCCATGGAGAAGCAAGCGAGGGAGGGTGTCTACACATCCACGAGTGGGAGAACGGCCAGCTGTCGGATGTCTGCTATCAGGCTAACACCCACTGGCCACAGCACTCCCCTGGGCCCTAACAGATCCGATGAGGGAACCTGTTTCCTATCCTAACACAAGTGGGAGGTTCCCACCTGCTGAACAGGGGAGAATCGGATTTCCCCTCCACAACCTCTGCAAGCCTCTTCCAGGGTCCTAGACCCAGTTCAGTCGGGTCTGGGCCAGATTCAAGCCCATTTACCTCTTGAGGCCGGGTCTGATTCGGATCAGCCCCAAACCCAGTATTTTTGAACCATTAAGGTGGAACCGACCCAAACTTGGCCTAATCAGGTTTGGATGGAGCTCCATCTTGGTTTTAGACCAGGTCAAAACCAAACCACTTTATGGATCTGGATCATATCCAAACCAAACCATTAACCCCCAAACCTGATCCAGGTCCATCCTACCCTAATCCGGGTCCGACGACTCATAATTTACCCTATCAGGTCGTAATCCAACCAGATCTTAACCAAACTCATTACTCAGACCACTTAAACCCGAAACAAAACAATGATCCATACTTGAACCATACCCAAATCCCTCATCATACATATCTAGACCCTAACACAATCCAAGATCCACAACAAGGACCAAACAAAAAATTTGAACCTAAGCCAAACTCAAACTCCTTTCAACCACCCAAAACAGGTCCCAAGATCCAACTCTACCAAGATCCAACACCAACAAGCCAACACCTACAAGTTCAAAGTGGAATTTTCAGAGTTTCATAGTTCGTTGGATGCGAAGATATTCTTTGATTGGGTCTATGCGGTGGTTCTACCGTGAGTACCATTATATTCCAGAGCATCATAGGGTTTCGTTGGCAGAAACACGACTTCGAGGTCCAACCCAGGTGTGGTGGGATGAGTTCTTAGTTGTCGATGGCATTAGGCAAAGCCTAGGTGATGAGCACCTAAAAAGACTAGGAGGACTAGTTAGTACCTCAAATAAAAAATTAAAAAAACACACAAATATGTAAATAAACTGTTAAAATTAATAACAAAACATGTATACAACATAAAATCAATCAATAATAAGCAATAGACAAAACATAACATGTTGTCGAACAATGTAAAGCAATTATATTAAATAATCTACTAAAAAATAAATAATAAATAACAATTAATAAAAAACCATACAACTAACAATGTGAATGAACAATATACAAAAAATAAAATCATGTATACAAAAAAATTAACAAGTCAACAATAGACATAATTAAAAAATAGATAAATAAGAAGAAAAAATGAACAATTGAATAAACAAACCATGCAACATATATGTTTATGATATGTTAATATACATAATTATATATATGTGTGTGTGTGTGTGTGTGCAACTATGCATCAGCATCTGTGTGTGTGTGGATTGTAGGTGCATCTAAAGTGTGAATTCTGAAAAAACAAACAAACAATAAAACAGATCATATATGAAGTACACACACAGAGATATATAACTCACATAGACACAAATATAACGAAGAAACAATCAACCAGAAATATAACTCACAAACATAACATCGTAATCAGTCAACAACTTAGTTGTCAATGGCGGTGCCTAGGCGACCCAGGCGCAGCCCCACCGCCTGGGCGACCAAGTTTGGGCGGTGGGGACCTATATTACTGCCTAGGCTTCGACTACCCAGTCTTTTTTTAGAGCCTAGGCTTTTTTTTGAAGTTTTTATTTTTGAAAACATATCATTTGTTTTCTTCTTCGAGCACGAGAAGAAAAATGAGAAGACATATTATTTATCTATTGCTTGTATTATGTCTATTGTGGAGAAGAAGAAGAAGACATTATTTGTCTATTACTTATATTATGTCTATTGTTGAGAAGAAGAAGACATTATTTATCTATTGCTTGTATTATGTCTATTGTTGTTAATTTTTTTATATACATAATTTTATTTTTTGTGTATTTTTCATTCACATTGTTAGTTGTATGGTTTGTTTAGTTAATTGTTAATTTATTCTTAATTTGTTTGAGCAGGTTAAGGTTATGTAATACAATTGCTTTACAGTGTCCAATGACATATTATTTGTCTATTGCTTATTGTTGATTGATTTTATATTGTATACATGTTTCTTATGATGTTTTTTATGTCTTTTCTAACTTTTTTTTATTTGGAGAACCGCCTAGGCCCCACCTAGGCCTTTTTAGGGGCTCTGCCTAGCGCCTATGACAACTAAGGTCAACAACAAAATTAGCTAAGAAATATAACTGAGAAACAGTCAAACAAATTGTTTATATAATAAATTATATTACATAGATACAACATTATATATAAACAGATTATATTAAATTACAAACAGATTACATATAAATTACAGTATAAACACAGATATATTTATACATAAATGCAATATATATATATATATATATATAATATAATATATCATATGCTAAAATACAATATATATAATATAACTGAAATACAGTATAATAAACAAGAAAAATAAGGGAAAAAAGGAAGAGGAAGGGAAAACATGAAGAAGAAGAAAAGAAATGGAAAGGAAAGGAAAAGGAAAAAAAGAACAGAAAAAAAGGAGAAGAGAGAGAACAAGAGAGAGAGAAAGAGAGGGTGAGAACTAAGAACGAGAGAGCTGAGAAACCGAGAGACAATGAAGAGAGAGAATGAGAGAGAGAGAGGAGGGAATACCTTGGTCCTCTTCTTTTAATTCTTCTTCTTGCAAAAACACGAGAGAGAGAGAGAGGAGGGCATACCTTGGTCCTCTTCTTCTTCTTGAAAAAACCCGAGAGAGAGGAGAGAAGGAGAGACTGTGAAAGGGGGAAAATGGGGAAATTAGGGCCCATTTTCCCTTTTTATATGTCCTTTTGTCAACCCCTCCCCCCCCCAAAAAAAAAAAAAAATGGACCGATATAGGCTTAAGCCTATGCAGTCCCAGCCTAAGCATTAAAATAGGGCCCCACCATCCAAACCTAGTCGCCCGGACAATGGGGATGTGCCTAGGCTGCCGCCTTTGACAACCAAAGATGAGTTGCAGAAGGATCGAGAGAACCAAGGTTTGATAACAATTCAAACATGGGAAGAGATGCAGTGTTTGATGCACACCAGGTTTGTTCCTTCAAATCATGCTCAAAAAGCCTTAAAAATGTACATCCAAGAAAGCATACCTATTTAGTACTTACAATCCTATACCTAAAGTTACTCAAACCTATGTAGGAGAAACCCAATTAGGATTCAGTCCAAATAAACATCCAATAGAACTAATCCAAGATCTTCCTAAAAACCCCTATCCAATTAAAGAGGGTTTCCAAAGTCTCATAATGAATCCAAATTCATTTTATTGGATCCCTCAAAAGCCAATCTAGAATCCGTTGACCCCATCCAAATTGAACTTCTAAAAAAAACATTTACACCCAAAACTAATCAGGATCCAAACTATAATAACCAGATCCAAAATCATCATATAGCCATCTTGCCTAACCCAAGCTTACTCAAACTTTCTTCTTGTTTGAATCAGATCAGTGTGAGTTTTCACAAATAGCTATGGATGAGGTTTCTTTACAGTGGATCCAAATTTTGTCTCAGCCATCTGCTCCAAATCTGTTTGACCTATTTTACTTTGGAGGCATCTTACATGACTTTGATTGGTTTGGAAAGAATGTTCTCGGTTTCAGTATGCATGTTGGGATAGATCTTGCTTGGATCGTTCAGTTGATAGAGCAACACCAAGATCTGGTTCCATATTGTGGGCCTATAACCCACAACGTGGGACAAAATTAGAAAAAACGCAAGTGGGATCCAACCACGAAGGAAAGTCTTCTCCAAACCAAGGAGAATGATGCAGGACCGGGAGCAAGACACTAAAGGGTCTACAGGGTTCATTCGGATCCATTTTCATTATTTGGTTTTCTTGTAATTATTTAGTTTAGATCATAGTTTAAGATCTTATTTCATATCGAATCTATCTCATATCCATATTGGTTCGTAAGTCATGTTCGGATCATAGTTTAGGATTGGATCTACCTTAGATCCATATTAGGATTAGGGTTTCTAGAGTTTAACTCTCTTCATTACAAATATTAATTGTAGAGAGACAAAGAGCTTAATGAATGAATTATTGGTGAAATTTAGTTATTTTCCTGATTTTTTCATTATTTTCCATGTTTTCCTAGTTTTTTTAGTTTTTGTAGTTGAACTAGGGTGTTGATTCTTGCGGGGTTCAGAAGTGATACTCCTTATCACTGAATTATTTACTCAATATGGTTTTTCAAATTTCTCTCCAATATTATCACTTTGAGTTACTAACTGAAACACGCAAAAGGAAAGAAAAAATCCTACTATCAGACAAGAAGGAAATAGTATCTGCAAACTAAAGAAATATCCAAAAATAAGTAACACTTGAATACATTTAGAACATAGAGAACTTCACAATAAATAAATAATAATAATGCAAACGAATTACAATTTTGCACTCATGTAAAACATTAAGCATGTATCATCAGGCAAGAAAATAACTACATGCAATCTTAGCATGTTAAGATTTCGATAAAAATGTCTTAAGTAAATTACTGAAAAGTGAAAACTAATAAACTCCCAAATCTGAATTTCTAAAAGAATACTACAATTTCAGGACATTGTGAAATTATGCATTCCTATGATGATACAAACCGAGCATTAATTGCACAAGCAAGATAGCTTTTATTAAACGAAACCCTATAAATTATAGTAATGACGACAAAACAAATCAAGCCAACAATTAATCTGTGAATACAATAAAATTTATACTCTAATAGTGTAAAAGTCGAAAAAACTAATAAAACTAATACCGTGCACTTGATTGAATTAGAAAACCATAGCTACCATGACTTCGGGCTGAAATATAACATCAAAGCAAAAGAATGGAGTTTTTAATGAAAATTTCATTTTTTATGCATTTAGGCGACAGTTTTCAACTTTGTAAACATGGTTTAACATGCTACATGGAAAACATATTTTCAAAATTTTTAACATCCAATCAGTGGTTAGATTTCTTTGTCACAGATAAATGATGAGAAAATAATATTATTTAAAGAGAAAAACAATGTGGATATTTTGGCAACTACACAAGAAACCATATCTGTCTTTAAAAAATAAAAAAATAAAAAAAGATTTTCAGAAATAAACAAGAGAAAGTCTATGAGAATAAACTCCAGCCACTGAATGTTTTAATAAAAAAGTAGCATAACATTAAAAAATAAAAAAAAATAAAAAATATTTTTTTAGAATAGTATCCTCGCAAAAGGATGACTGAAAATTCAAAATCTAAAATCTCAAATTCCAGCAGAAAAAACCTGAGAAAATAATTTTTAAAGTGACCGTGTAAACCAATAAAAAGTACATAATATGGAATGTGTAATCCAATATACCGTGCAACAGTAGCATTATCATTTTTCGATTTATAAAAACTCCAGAAAATAGTAAAATAAACAGATAAAAGCGAAGCATAAGCGTATCCAACACCAAAAAGCTCCCAAAAAATAAAACATTTTCAGGAATCCATGAACACTATAATCCCCTCAAAAAGAAAACCCCAGAAGTTCCATCAGCAACGATAATCAGACGAAGAGAAAGCGAAGCCACTCACCCCATCAGATTTACGCGGAGGTGGACGCTCAGTTCGGTAAAGAGCTCGTACATCTGCCCCAAATCCGCAGCGTTCCCGTGCGAGTAGAGCAAGGTGAGGCTGGCCATGGGGTTCCTCACGTACATCGCCACGATCTCAGTACCGCGCCGGGTGGGGAGCTTCAGGACGTCGACGTTCTCCCTCTGCGGGACTTCGGTGAGTGTCAACCGGCCGGATACCTCTTCCATGACTACCTTGTACGAGGGAGGGTTCGGCGGGAAGAATGCGAACTTCGCCGCCATAGACGAAGTCACCGCGCCCATCTCTCTCGCCCGCGCGCCGTCGCCTGGCCGCCAGGGGAAGTAGGACGGAAAGACGACCGAAGGATCAGGCGGATGCCGGAGATCTCAGCCCCCTCGCCATACAGACGGTGGCCGACGACCGGCGCAACGGAGACGGCGATCGACGACCGGCATTCGTTGGCTCTGTGACTGATCGGCGGAGAGGATCCCTAGAGTTTGAACCTCGTCGTCGCTGTTTTCTTCTTCCCTTCTTTCTTCGTTCTTCTGCTCTGCTCTGCAAAAGGAAAAAGAGAAAAAGGGAGGAGGAAAATGGGCGAAAAAGGAAGGGCGGGCGGGCGGGCTGGTGCTTAAACACTGGGGGTCTTTATTATCAATGGCTTCGCACGTGCGACGCAGCACGAGCGAGGCGTTGTCGACTTATCCTCAGAGTGTAAGAGCTAGGATGTCCGTCATCAAAAAAAGTGCAAGAGTAGGATGGCCGAATCGTATCGGATGTTCCGATTCGGTTCATTGTGATTTAGAAGATGACGTGTTTATGATTAGGATTTTGGAAATTTAGCGTTTTTGAAATTTTGGTTCCCTTGGATTTGGGGATGCCAACGATCGGATTTGGATCAGAACAATACATAGAAAAGTCAGATCCGGATGGGGATAGGAGCAGCCAAAAAATCATAGAAGTGACATACTGGATCCGATCTGTTTGCATCGCTACTTGGATCTAAATGGTTTTGGTGTGGGACCCATACCAAATCCGATTGATTCACACGCTCTCTCAAGTTCCCCCACACCCCTCCACCCCAGGATTTGAGTGGTCTCATAGGCGCCAAAAATACATGAACATGTAATTATCTGTTATCAACTCATATAGGATCCCTTGGATTTGGAAATTGGGATATTAAATCAATTGTATAGTTTGAAATATAATTGTGGATTTTAAGAAGAGGAAAGGAAGGTATTTGCATTTCTTTGAGCTCCACTAGGGATGGCAGTGGACCGGGGGAAAACAGGGTCCCGCCCCGCCTTGCCCCGTTTGAATCGAGGGCGGAGGCGGGGGCTGGAGGTTAAAATCAAAACCCGTGCAGGGATGGAGACAAGGATGGACTTATGCAAATCACAATCATGGTAGTTTTTCAAGTTTAGTGAAACATGAGAAATTGTGATTGTGAGTTTGATGCAGGAGCATAGTAGAAGCCCCGGGTCAATAAGAATTCATTTGGATTCGTTTTAGATTTTAACTTTTTTGAATATTTGTATTTAGATATTGGGTCTACTTAATATCTGAAAGTAGAATTAGGGTTTTTTTTTTTTTTATAAATAATTGTTCTGTGAGGAATTAGGAATGGATTATTGAACCTCATTATTTTATTTTGAATTTTCTGTTGGCTCAACCCACCTGTGACCAAAACAAACGTGCTGTCAATGACAAACATCCTGTGAAAATCTTTTGGTTCTCTCAGGAAAATCTCAATAAAATATCAGTAATATAAAAATATAAATTTGCAAATAAGATCTAAAAATAAAAACAAAAATATTCTCGCATTAATATCGAGATAAAAATGTGATATTTTCAAAATAAGTGTCAATTTAAAGCTTCTTGCTTTTTTAAGGACTGTATCATCCTCTGAAAACATCACAATAAAATCTTTTTATTTTAAAAAACATGGACGGTATCCGTGGGCATGTGGCACAGGTCAGCTCTAATCCGATGGTTAAGGCTATGAATAGCTTTTCTTTGTTTCTTTTCTCACATAATGTATGAGTCAGATAATTGTTTGAATGTAGGGATGGCAGTGGACTGGGGCAGGGCACCAGACAAGGTCTTTACCTCCGCCCCGTCTCAAAATCCAGACCTCCATCCTCGCCTCCATCCCTGCACGGATCTTGCCTGATCCGAATCATAATCTGAAATACAAATGGCAGATCTAAATCTGATCATGTAGGACTGAATCCAGGTCCAAAATACATGTGATAAAATTGGATCAGATTTTAATCCGAATCTGAATTAGATCCGACCTAAAAGACCATCTGAATTCAACCTAAACATGACAATAGTTTGAGTAAGCAAATCCAAATCTGATATGGATACACGTTCAGGTCTTGTTTTAGAGATCAAATTCTGAAAGTCGAATCAGATATCCGACTATGTTTGATCTCATTGCTAAAAAATATCAGCAATATTTGAAACTATTGTGATTTTATCACAACATTTTTCTAAAACTGATCATATTCACAAAAACTCATGATATTTTACAATACTGATTATTAAAGTGTCACAATTTATCATGATTTTATGGCGATTACATAGTTTAGAATATTATATATTTCATATATTTGTAAATATACAAACGTCGACATTTTCAAAATTCTCTAAAAAAATATTTTTTAAAAAATTTAAATCCCAATGTCAATATTTGAGACCATGAATTATCGTGTCCAAATAGCTAATGTGGGTCAGCCTTGCCCTGCCCATTCCTGCTAAACTTTAGTCCAAAAGAATAAAAAGACAGGAAGTTGCAATGTACACCTATTGACCTTTTTCATTAATTTGAAAATCCATGTCTCTGATTTTCTTTAATATTTTATTCGACCAATTATTGGTCAGTGTGGACTTCAAGGTCTTGTTTGGGTGTCACACGAAATGTTACCAAGTTGATGAACTCCATTGACTTTAACATGGCGGAATTCAAGAGCTTGGTCACATTTTCAAGCAAGAATTGCATTGCAAATTAGGAACCATTGTAGATTGTAGTTCATGAACTTAACCAAGTCTGACATGAAGCCCAAACACACCATAAGACCATTTTTTTAACATTATCAAACAACTCTCAGCTCTTAACGATCACGTTGGGAATGAAAGTTCTGCCCCTTTAAAAGAGTGTTTGGATGCACTCATTAATCCAGATAAACACTATAATCTGGGAAATTGCATTGTGATCCACAACATAGTCATGAATCTTGTTATCGGGATTTTTACCGAAAAGGAAAATACTGTGTTAAATTAAAAATTATTTTTCTAGGAAAAATATTGGCATATTTCAATTTTAAAAATATATAAGAAATATATAAAATACAAGAAAAACAACAAAAATATAAAGTATATACAATAAAAATATTGCACTAATAACATGATAATATCTAGGGATGGTAGTGAACTGGGGGAAAGCGGGGCCCCGCCCGGCCCCGCCTGGCCCCGTTTGGATCGGGGATGGAGGACATGAAATGGGGATGGAGGTTAAAATCAAAACCCGTGCAGGGATGGATGCGGGGATGGACTTACAATTTTCCCCGCCCTGCCCCGTTCCCAACATTCTTTAGTGATGGCAGTAGACTGAAGGGGAATGGGGCTCCGCTCCATTTGGACCAGGGATGGAGGTTAAAATCAAAACTCGTGTGGGGATGGAGAGCATGATTTTGAGACGAGGAGGGGGTAGAGACCTTGTCCCCCACCCCGGTCCACTGCCATCCCTAATAATATTGCAATAAAAACACACTACCAATATTTTGAAAATATCATATTTTTTGAAGATTTTTTTTTTGTGTGAAAATCCCGGCATAAAATCATGAGTTTTTAAAAAAAATGCTGATATTTATAACTATGTTCCACAAGAGAATATACCATCCTCCTGTCATGTATGTTTATCCTTACAAGTGGGCATATCCAAACATCCCCCAAGAGTTAGAAATTTGTTTTCATTTGTTTGTTGCAATTTCGGCAGCTTTTTAAACGATGACTGTGTGATTGCGATGAATCATAAGTAATTATTTCCCACAACATGAGAATTCAAGATCTCCCATAATTGGTATAATACTTGGCTCTTTGGGTGGAGTTCTTAATGCTTGGAGCTGTCTTAGAGACTTAGCCAGTTTTGTCAGCATATATTTCTCATTTTTGCTTGGTCCTTCTCCAGTTCCAGCAAATGCTGAATTTGTTGTCCTACCAACACACCTTGGTTTGACCCATGAAATTAGATATTTATATTATTTAAAGAACTTTTTCATGTGCAATAATGGCAGATGCATCTATTGAAGATGGATGGTGCTTGGTTTTATTGGTCCTAGAAATCCCTTAATGGGTTTGGATGGTTGTATTGGTATTAAAAGTCCCTTAATGGGTTTTGGGTTGGGTCACCGGATTGGAGCCGTGTATGTTAGCATCTGGTAATCGCTAGCTCACGGTCTTTTTTACCCTTATTATTATATGGTTTATCATGCATGTCCTATTGATGGATCATAGCTGAAAAACCGATCCATCGCTATCTAAGAGAAGAGAAGTAGTTCTTCTATTGTTCAACATTCATATTTCATCTGCTATGACCATAGCTTTTTATAAAGGGATTGGATATGTATTGCACCACTATTCTTGAAAAAGCATGCTCTGTAAAATCCTGGAACTCTCCCCCACAAACTTTTTATAAGTTGTACATGCAAACCGTTAAGATAAATATCACTAAGTTAAGATATCAGAACTGTCACGGGCGAACTGTCACGGGCTGCTTGTGGCTGTAAAGAAAGACCTTCGCGTCGCACTGGCCTATTGAAGAAGTAGGCCCGTGACAATAACTATCCTAAATAATAAGGGTAGCCAAACCCATGAGCTTAACAGTCCTTGCAGGATTCTTGGGGGATTAGACCGAATGGAGTATCGGTACATGATAGAAGCGCTCAAAAGCTGGTGGGTGCACATGAGAGGGATAACCTTCTCAACCCTCAAGGATGGTCTTCTCATCATTATGGCGAGTAGGGGGACGTACCCTGGTGACAAACCCGTGGAAGCTGAAAGTGCATACCTCAGTGCATATATGGATCCGCTTGTCGGATAGCACTATGGTGGATGGATGTTTTTGAGGGGGGTGAATATGTAGATGTCGATTATCGAAACAGGTTATATGTCCCCCCCTTAGATGCATTGTTTGCTATAGTGCGTGTTCGAGGGTCCGAATGAACTCCACATATATAAGCATGTGGGACTCGTATCCTCGTGTGTGTCGGTATCACTTAGCACCAGAGTCTGGTGTAGTTGCAAAGACTTAAGTACCCTTTCCAGCAATGAAATGATGATTTGAGAAAAGGACAAAACTATCCTCCATCTAGAAAAGTGAAACAACGGTTCAAGATCCTCCATCTAGAGAAGTGAAACGTCGGTTCGAGAATGATGTTAACTCTTCAAAGTCCAAACGTTTCATTTTCGCCCTAAGCAGTAAACTTTTGCACCATCTGCTGTAACAGGAGTTTTCTATGCCATCATCTACTGCCACCGAACCCTCCTTTGTCGTCGTCTGCTTCCACCGGAGCACCCTTTGCCGTCGTCTGCTATCGCCGGAGTACCCTTTGCTATCGTTTGCTATCGCCGAAGCAACCTTTACCTTTGTCTGCTGCCGTCGGAGCACCCTTTGTTGTCATCTGCGCAGTGATAGCATCGTTGTCACCATCGACTGCATCTACCTTCTGAGTGTTTTTCCTCCATCGTCAGATTACCAAAACTCGTATCATTTTGGTGAGTTTCGTGTAAGGTTTCGTTATGCAAACAAATCGATTTGTAAATTTGAATGCTAAATCTTACAACTGGTTTTACTATTCATGCTAAATAACACTTTTTTTCATACTGAAACAAATCGATTTGTACCTATCCACCTTCTGGGTGTCAAAAAATAGTTAGCATGATTTATTTTTATGAAGCAACAATGATTTATACGTTTGAAGCAGTAACAATTTAATAAAATTACCACGATTTGTACTTAAGTTTGATAAATCGTACAACAATATTTACGTATGAAGCCCAACCGTTATAACAATATGTACTTATAAAGGTTGTGATTTATACAATGATTTGTAAGTTTGAAGCAACAACGATTTATATATTTAAAGTAGTAGCGATGTGTATTTATGAAGTTACCTCGATTTGTACTTAAGTTTGCTAAATCTTACAACGATGTTTACTTATGAAGCCAAATATTGTGACATTTTGTAATGTTGGTGATTGTTTAATGAATGAGATAATTTGTAATATTATATACTTGGGGGGTGGTTATAACATATAATGATGCGGTGAAATTTATGTGTTGTGCAGGTTAGCAATGTCTAAAGCTCGTCAGACCAGAAATCCTCTATCATTCAATTTCATGAGACTTACTGAAATGATCCTCCAGTCTCATCTATATGAGCGTTATGAAAGGTATCAAAATATAATGAAGATTGAGAATGATAAAGAAAGAGACAAAGTGTTGGAATTGTATTATGCAGAGCAATATCTATCAGATATTGAGGTTGAAGATCAAAGGAAGCATGAGGAAAAACTAAAGATGAATAAGAAAAAGGATGACGAAGAGAAGGAAAAACAAAGAAAGAAGGAGGAGGAGAATGAAAAGCAAAGGCAAATAAAGAAGGAAGAGGAGAGGGAGAAGAAAAAGCAAAGGAAGAAGGAGGAGGAGCGAGAAAGGCAAAGGAAGAAGAAGGAGAGAGAAAGACAAAGGAAGAAGGAGGAGGAGGAGGAGAGGGAAAGGCAAAGAAAGAATAAGGAGGAGAAAAAGAAGGAAAGACAATTGAAGAAGAATAAGGAGGAGGAAGAGAAGGAAAGGCAAATGATGAAGATGGAAGTGGAAAGACAAAGGAAGAATCTCAGGAGGAGGAAGAGAAGGAAAGGCGAAGGAAGGAGAAGAAGGACAATGAAGAGAAGGAAAGGCAAACAAAAGAGAAGTAGGAGAAAGAAAAGAAGGAAAGGCAAAGAGAGGAGGAGGACGAGAAAGATAAGGAAAGGAAAAGGAAAAAGCAGAAGGAAGAGAAGGGAAGGGAAAGGAAGAAGCAGCAGGAAGAGAAGAAAAGGAAAAGGAAAAAGCAGGAGGAGGAAGAGAAGGAAATGAAAAGGAAGGAAGAAATTAAAAAGCAGAGTAGGGAGCCGAAGAAGCGAAGGAAGGAAGAAGAAAGGCAGAGGATGGAGGGAGGAGATGAAAAGGAGAAAAGTGTGACCAAGGTACGTAAATCGATCATGTTTGTCATGATTTACTATGATAGTTATTACCATGTATAATGATTAATGTGATAGCGATTACTATATATAGCGATTACTATGAACGATTTACTGTAATTGCGATTACTATATATAGTGATTACTGTGAACGATTTACTGTTATAAGTATGATTATGTATAGCGATTAATATGATAGCGATTACTATGTATAGTGATTACTGTGAACGATATACTGTTATATGTATGATTATGTATAATGGTTATTATGTATAGCGAGTGTGCAATAATTATTATTTATAGCGATTACTGTGTACATCGACGTATAGAAGTACAAGTGAGACTAATTTTGATTTTATACGAATAATATACTATTTTGTGTTACAGGGAGGTCACAAGAGAAGTAAAGAACTAAGTGAAAAGCTCAGAGGGCGGTGTCAGTGACTTGTAGTTCTGTCGTGTTATGGACAACTCATTGAATATCAGAAAGATTGATTGCAAAATATACACTTCGGTGGCCTTTGGGACCAACATTCTTTTGAAACATGCTAGAACACCATGACCCACCTGGTAAATAAGTGGAATAATAAGATGAACACATTCTAGTTTGATTCTTTTGATATCACCATGACCCTAGAAGATGTGGTGCGAATTACGGACCTTAAGTGCCATGGAAGTGTTGTCCTATTACGGGATTCAAACTACACTGCAAGGGATAAGTGCATGGCTCTTTTAGGAATATCGATGGAGGAATGAAGGCAATGTATTTCTGGTGGAAGCAATTCCACATCGATGAAAGTTTATTCTTTCCGTAATAAATTGGAAGGTCGGTTCGCTATATGTGCATCTGAAAGAGCTGACCAAGAGTTGCATGGCTTCCTTCCTTATTTTTTTAGACTTACTTTATTTTTTGATTTGTCTAGTTCGAGAATAAGTTACCTTTGGCTGTAATTCTTGGAAGACTTAGATGAAGTCGACAAGTATGCATGGGGTGCTGCTATGCTCGCACACTTGTACAATCAACTTTACCTTGCAAGTAATGATATAAAAACCTTCGCAGGGTTTGGGCCATTTGTCCAGGTAATTATTTATTACATATTTTATAGTTGTAGACTAAGATAGTTGAAGGTTATAGTCTTACTAATATATATGATTTTGTAGGCCTGGTTGTGAGAACATATTGTCGCCTTGCATCCTCAGTGTGGCCCTGCATTTTATGGTTTTCCAAAGATCGGCTGATGGGCTAGAATAAATGTAAAGCAAGATAATGCTAAGTTCATTTTAGATGGTCTGCAATTAAATGAGGTAAATGATTTAAAATCGTTTATAATCATTTCAACATTTATCATTCATTAGTATAAATTGTTGAAATGTTTAGCATTCTTAAGTAATGATCGTTGCAGGATTTTGTATTCCTTAGTACAAATTGTTATCTCTTTAGCATTTAACTTTCATTAGTGTAAATCGTTGTAATCGTTAGCACTCTTAAGTAATGATCGTTGCAGGATTTTGTATTCCTTAGTATAAATTGTTATCGTAAATCATTGTAATCGTTAGCTTTCTTAAGTAATGATCGTTGTAGGATTTTTTTTCATTAGTACAAAGCGTTATCATTTTAGCATATAGAATTCGTTATTGTAAATTGTTGTAATATGTAACATTCATTAGTGTAAATTATTTTAATACAAAACTCTCATTAGTAACAATCATTGTAATATATTTAGCACTCATTATTATAAATCATTTTAATATTTAGCATTCATTAGCATGAATAATTATATTTATACCTAAACCATAATCTCTAATGTAAAGGTTGTGTGGAGATCGTATGGAGGTGGAGAGGACAAGGACCAAGAGGTTGTTGCTGAGTCTGTGAGACTATATGATTGCGATATTTGGCTATTTAACAATTATGAAGCTAGGTTGCATTATGGTAGTCGAGTTCTCCTACAAGCTGACTTGTGACAGTCTACTCCAAAGCAGCCTGTGGAAGCGAGAAGGAAGATGAAAAGTTGTGAGATCAGAAACGTGAATTGGCATGAATACTTCAGTGAACAATTGGATAGCTGGAACAAAGGAGATGTTCGTGTCATAGCGTATGATTATAAAGATCGACAATATGACCCCAATTATTTTAAAAAATATTGGGAACCCATGTGTCGAAATCTGGAGATTGAGAATAAGGAACGTGAAAATGTTAGGAACCCATACATCCCTTCTGTCCCCCATCATGTCGTCTTCAAGCATAGAAAACACGTTCATCGTGTCCCTCTGGCTACAACAACGATTCCCTCAGTTGCAGTACACGATGAGGAGCAAACACAACTCACAAAAAAGAAGCTAGTCTCTGCCACAAGGTTTGAGATGCTGGAGAGGGAGAATAAGGAGTTACAGAAGTAGGTGAGGAATTTGGAGAGACAAATGCGATCACTGGTAGAGCTAATTACCAGTGATTTTAATAAGATTGCCGGAACCAAGAGGCCACCAAGGAAAGAGAGTCCACCAAGAAAAAAAAAGAGACGATTTGTATGTCAAAGTCCATCTAAGTCGTTAAGTGCCACTGAATAAACATTATATGATTTTTTTATCCCGATATTTATTTATTGTAATTCTATAATTCTTTGTTATAATTCTATAATTCTTTTTTGTAAAGTGACATTCTATAAATGTATAATTCTTTTTTTAATAAGCGTAACATACAAGTGCCACTGAACAAATCGTTGTAATGTTCAGCCTTCATAAAAAAAAATCGAAGTGTTTAGCGTTGTGTACTGCACAAATTATGAATTGCTTTTACGAGCTATCTTCATATTGCAATTTATACAAACATTGATAAAATGATGAAACAATTTATACGTTTAAAGACTACGTACTATCGCAATTTGCTACATCATAATCAGTATAACCATGCCACCAAAACCCATCAAATAATCGAACCAAATCCGTTTGAATATTCTATTGCGATTTGCCTTTACGAGCTTTGTCTAAGCGAATGATACATTCCATCGTGATTTACACAAATTGACACGATGTTTAGACTTAGTAAAGAACAAATCGAGTTAACTTCAAAGATACAGACGTCATTGTGTAAATCACTCTGAGACAATATCTGGTATAATGATTCAGATACATTATATGTACAACGATTTGTCTTTCATGATTTACTCTGACTGATAAAAGACGAATAAATATAAATCTACTTAGAACCATAATTCTTTAAGTATCATAATATAATAATAATTTTCCTCTAGCGATTTGCTTTTACAAGCTATGTCTATATGAATGATATGTCCATCACGATTTACACAATGACTGATTTATAAAAGGTAGAAAAGAAAAACAATAAACAAATTGACACGATGTTTAGAGCTAGTAAACTACAAATCTTGAAATAGTAGCAAATCGATTTCACTGTAATGATACTTGCTATAGCGATTTGCTTGATACCGATTGTCCTCTCTCGAATTAATTTTATGAGCTTTGTATATGTGAACAATATGTCCTACCGCGATTTACACAATGACTGATTCATAAAAGGCAGAAAGGAAAAATAATAAACAAATCAACACGATGTTTAGACTTAGTAAACTATAAATCGAGTTAACTTCAATAATACATTACAACCACATTCATTTACAAAATATATGAGTATTTAGTTACAATACATGACCATCATCATCAAAGAAAATAGATATGCATCTGCCCTTTGACATCCACTTCTACCAAATATCTCAATATCAAAATCCAAATTACTATTATACTTGAACACCAAAAATTCTCCAAATTGCAAGGAATGACATGCGACAAATGTTGGCCAACCATTCTTGAGAAACATGACATCATCTTTAGCGTGTACTTTCACAAGCTAAGGGTTGCTTGTATGGTTGTTTAAGGTGACATTAGCATATTTATCTAACTTGATACGCCTTGCAAAGGTTGGAGGAAAGTACTGCAAAAGCAAATGGTCTTTCAGGTCATGCATTTATCACTAGACAAGGGGGAATTTAACACTCAATCAAATGATTCTAAAAGTTCTCAAATTCTCATCCTAGATAGAACCCCACATAGAACAAGCGAAACAAATGAGTATTTAGTTACAATACATCATGGAAAACTACTTATGGGAGGATATTTCTGTCAAACGCATACTATCTTTTAGAGACTCCCATTTTTATAAAAGAGATCACCAAAACATCTATATCGTTCATCGTCGAGTTTATTTCTTGTTGCAAAATGATTCTATGTGCAGCTGCGGATACATCATCTCCAAGAAAATGAGCTCAAAATGTGCAGCTGAGGATACTCCCACTGCACCATTTTGTCATGAAGTATATCGGAGATTAGACAAATATTTTTCTAACTGCGAAGTATGGTTTGCGAACAATGGAGGGACTAATAGTAGGAATAGATCAAATAGATGGACATCAACATCACCCCCTATCTATCATGCTGAATATTTGTGCTTGCTTCGGTATGGAGACAACGATTGAAGATGATTATGGTCGTTATATTCTGCGTAAGCTTCGATATACTTCACAACAAATACACCAGAGTCGTATGTGTCATGAATATATTGATGTATACACAGAAGATAACAACCATAATCATCATCAAAGATTATACAAATCTTTTCTCACGATGTAAAACAACTACATTATCAGCATCAAACCCCATTTATCAAGCACAGGTAGAAGGAACACAAGAGAACAAAGAAGAAAGAAAAATACAAGGAAGAAGAAGAAGAAAGAGAAGAAGAAGATAAAGATGGAGGAGAAAAAAGAAGAAGAAGAAGAAGCTGCGTTGCTGCAGACAAAAGGAAGAGAGGTTAAATAGATTAGGGTTTTAGACATGGACAATGGGTCGGGTAGGGTTTTACATAGATCTATATTAGGCTTTTACATAGAATAGGGTTTTACCCACGTGTACACAAATCGACACGATGTTTAGACTTAGTAAAGTACAAATCGATTTACAACTTGATATAAATATTTAAGTAAAAGTTGCAAATCGCTATCATTGTTTTATAGAAGGTATTCTATCATGATCTGTCCAACAACGAACATAAAGCAAAAATGATTTGTCCTATCACGATTTGCGTTTACGAGCTTTGTCTATGTGAACGATGTCCTAACGTGATTTACATAATGCTATATAGTAAGAACCCGTTATTATAAATCGTCATCTCACATTTAGCACTCATAAATAAAAATTGTGATTTACACAATAATGCTATATTAGTAAGAATCGGGATTAGGGTTTGTTGTCCTATCGTGATTTGCCTTTACGAATGTTTTCTGCATGAACGATATATTGTATCACGATTTACACAATGACTAATTCATAAAAGGTAGAAAGAAAAAATAATAAACAAATCGACACGATGTTTAGACTTAGTAAACTATAAATTGAGGTAACTTCATAAATACAAATCGATGTAACTTCATAAATACAAATCGACATTGTTTATAAAGACAAACAAAGACATATCGTTGTCACGATAACTTCATGACTACAAATCGACGTGATTTACAACCACATTCATTTACAAAATATATGAGTATTTAGTTACAATATATCATAACCAATGGTTTGGCTTAAATACAATACATGACCATCATCATCAAAGAAAATAGACATCATCATATGCCCAATCGTGATTAGGGTTTAAGATTTTAGGGGTTTAGGCTTTATGGTTTAGGATTCAGGGTTTGGGGTTTGGGGTTTGGGGTTTGCGGTTTAGGGTTTACGGTTTATGGTTTAGGGTTTAGGGTTTAGGGTTTAGGGTTTAGGGTTTAGGATTTAGGTTTAGGGTTTTAGGGGTTTAAGGATTGGGGTTTAGGGTTTTAAGGGTTTAGGGTTTAGGAATTGGGGTTTAGGGTTTAGGTTTAGGGGTTTAGAGGTTTAGGGTTTAGGGTTTAGCATTTAGGATTTAGGGTTTAGGGTTTAGGGTTTAGGGGTTTAGGGTTTAGGGTTTTAGGGGGTTAGGGTTTAGGGGTTAGGGTTTTATGTTTTAGGGAATGGGGTTTACAGTTTAGGGTTTAGGTTTTAGGATTTAGGTTTAGGGTTTTAGGATTTAGGTTTTAGGATTTAGGTTTAGGGTTTTAAGGGTTTAAGGTTTAGGTTTTAGGATTTAGGTTTAGGGTTTTAGGGGTTTTGGGTTTAGGGTTTTATATTTTTGGGATTGGGGTTTAGGGTTTAGGTTTTAGGATTTAGGGGTTTAGGGTTTAGGGTTTAGGGTTTAGGTTTTAGGATTTAGGGGTTTAGGGTTTAGGGTTTAGGGTTTAGGGTTTAGGGTTTAGGGTTTAGGGTTTTGGGTTTTATGCTTTAGGGATTGGGGTTTAGGGTTTAGGGTTGACGAGCTTTGTCTATGTGAATGATATATTCTATCGTGATTTACACAAAGACTGATTAATAAATGGCGGAAAACTAAAATAATAAAAAAAATGAACTGATGTTTAGAATAGATAAAGTAAAAATTGAGGTTACTTCATAAATACAAATCAATTTACAACTTGATACCGATTTAAGTCACAGTTGCAAATCAATTTCACTGCAACAATTTGTCCTATCATGATTTACTTTGACGAACTTTATCTATGTTAACGATTTTCCTATCGCAATTTACACAATGACTGCTAAAAGACGAAAAAGAGGAAGAAAAAACAAATCGACACGATGTTTATTGGTAATGTGAACGATTTATCTTATCGCGATTTATTGTTACGAGCTTTGTCAATGTGAATGATATGTCAAAAAAAATAATAAATAAATTGACATGATGTTTAGACTTCGTAAACTATAAATTGAGACTTAGTTTTAAATTGATTTCACTATAACGATACATCCTATCGTGTTGACTAGTTTTGTAAAAGGCAGATGAAATGACATTTTTTAATTTAATTAATATACAATGCAATTTATTTGCTCGCGCTTTTTAAAAATTGGCGGTATTTTTTGAAAACTGGTGGTATGTGAAACAACGTTTCCTTTATATATGAATGAGACATCGTACAAGTTCAGAACGATATCACTTCACTTTGCTTCATGAACAAGGAACAAACAAACCGACGTTTTCTTTATAAATGACGTGTTCATGAATAAAATATGTAATCTGCTTCATCGCAAATGGGGTATCGATGTCGAGGAAGGAGAAGACGACATCTACACGATCAGTGATGGTGAATCAGGCGTATATTGTCTAAACCTCGTGATGAGTTTCTTTAAAATTTATCGCTTTTATGACATATATTCGATTTGTGTTATGTACTATAGAAAGGAATTTCAATATCGTTTCTTGAATATTCTGCTAATGTCAGTGGAACATCCACAAAAAATGATGCCTGAAAACTCAACAAAGAGCTCCAAGATAACATCAAACGACTGCAAAATGAATTTGCAGAAAGAAACACTATCAGTAATTTTGTACGTATGAAACCACTATCAGTTATATATTACGTATGTCATGGGTATGTATGTTAACACGTGCATATTTATTGCAAACAGAATATACCCAATTTTGTCATGTATATTCAAAGCAACACAACAACTAATACTAGACGCATCGTCACCCCTTATTTCATGGTATATCAGTTCTCTTATATATTTATTTTCTTTTTTGATTTACTCGTGTTGCTTCGTGTTTTAACTTTACTATTATCACTGTTTTGTTCAACAAAATTTTGTCCGCCGATTGCCATATTCCATTGGATTTCAAGATGTACTGCGGTAACGATGATCACTGCAGAGACTTTTGGTCAAGTTAAAAGGTAAGTGAAGAAACCTCTTGTCCAAGGTTTAGTTATAATAATCCTAACATGATTTGTACTATCGATTTGTAAGATATTTTATCAATTTGCAGATATTGATTCCTACACTCTGGCAAACTGCTCAGCATGGGGTCATATACGTGATGGATTTATAGAAAAAATGAATATGGTGCTACAACTCATTGGACTTTCACGTTGGTGTATATCGTGACATTTTGCATTTGGTAAGTTTCCATCTATAAGGGTATCATATCATGTACGGTGGCCATGAATTTACTTGCTTCTGTATTAACCACAGGTGGGATTTGTCAAAGACGTTTTGGGTGTCAACATTGGCGAGTGGAGGTTTTGCTCAGCACACAATGCTCTTTTACAAAATAATGACGTCGATTGTGGCATATTTGTAATGAAGTATATTGAAGCAATATACAATGAACGAGAACTTGATTTCGACGTTGTATGCTCTTTATTATCCTCTATTATTGGGGACTCAATTTATATATTGGTGTCACATTACATTTTTGTTGCATGATGATATGCCTGGATTCTGCATAAAACTATTCAAAAAATTGACGAAGTTTCTAATTGCAGAAGAGAAAAAAACTCAGCCGGCAAGAATACCTAGAAGGCAACAAACGATGCAACCCCCCAGGAGTAATATGATATACATCGACTTCTAACAAATTTTATAGACTGTACAACTAAATTTTGTATACAAATTTTGTAAGACTGTGTATACAAATTATGTAAATCTCTCTGAGTTGAAATAAATAAGATTTCAATTTTACTAAACACGCCAATAAGTTGGACTGTTATGTGTAGTAAAGGCAAATCGTTGTTATGTTCGCCCTTCATAAACGAAAATCGTAAAAGCAATTAGCATTGTGTATAGTAGAAATGAGCTATTTTCTATAACATGACATTATATAAGTGTATAAATCTATTTTAATCAGTGTAGCATACAAATGTCACTGAACAAATCGTTGTAATGATCGACCTTTATAAATTAAAATTGAACAAGCGTTTATATAAGGCTGAAATGATTTGCACAAACATTGATAAATGACTGAAATGATTTGTATAAACATTGATCGTGCACTTTTACCATAATTTGTACTCATGCAGAGTGTAATTTTCATCCAGTTGTGGCCGACATAGACGTCATTGTGTAAATCGTTATACCATCGTGATTTACACAAGGACGTCTGTCTTTTAGACAATGAGCTTTGTCTAAGTGAATGATACGTACTATCATGATTTACACAATGATGTATGAAGGCTACGTGCTATCACGATTTACTTTTACGGGCTGTCTATGTCAACAATATTTCCTAATCGCTTTTACGAGCGATTGGGGTTGAGGGTTTAGGGTTTAGGTTTTGGGGTTTAGGTTTTAGGTTTAAGGATTTTGGGTTTTACTTCAACGATACAAAATGAGTTAACTTCTTAAATACAAATCGATTTCATTCACAAAGACAAACAAAGACATATCATTCTCGCTGTAGCTTCGTAACTATAAATCCACATGATTTACAACCACATTCATATAAAAAAAATGGTATTTAGTTATAATATCTATGGGAGAACATTTTCGTCAAACACATATCTATTTTTTAGAGACTCCCATTTTTACAAAAAAGATCACCAAAACATCTATATCGTTCATCGTCCAGTTCATTTCCTGCTGCAAAGTGATTCTATGTGCAACTGAGGATATATCCTCTGCAAGAAAACAAGCTCATTAGTAATGGAAGCCCACTGCACCATTTTCTTTAGACTGAGGCTGATTCTTAGAGACTCTAGCAATTGTGTACTCTTGAGAATATGCTTCACAGACTTCAACTCAGGCATTATACTCTTGAAGGAGCCGATGGGCTACATGATAAATCGATTAGGGTTTTAGACCTGAACAACGGGTCAGGTCAGGTCGGGTAGGGTTTTATATATAGATCTATATTAGGGTTTTACATTTTACAGGGTTTTACGCACATGTACATAAATCGATACGATGCTTAGACTTAGTAAAGTACAAATCGATTTAAGTAACAGTTGCAAAATGTTATGAGTAAATCGCGATATTACATATCAATATCATTCACATAGACAAACAAAGACATATCGTTGTCGCAGTTACTTCATAAATACAATTAGACATCTTGATAATTACCTATTGGTGATGATATCTATTATTTTGATGATGATGGTCATGTATTTTATATAAGCCAAACCATTATGGTTAGGTAAAAGAGACTAGTTTTTTTCATAAATGATTGCAGTTGTAAATCACATCGATTTATAGTTTTAAAGTTACCGCGATAATGATATGTCTTTGTGAATGAAATTAATTTGTATTTATGAAGTTACCGCGACAACGATATGTCTTTGTTAGTCTTTATGAATAAAATTGATTTGTATTTATAAAGTTACCTCGATTTTTATCGTTGAATTATTCTCGATTTGTTCTTAACTAAGTTTATACATCGTGTAGCTTTGTTTATTATTTTTCTTTTCGGCTATTTATTAATCAGTCATTTCAGCCATTGGTCATGATGTATTGTAACTAGATACTAATATTTTTGATAAATGAATGTGGTTGTAAATAACGTCGATTTGTATTTAAGAAGCTACCACGACAATGATATATCTTTATTTATCTTTGTGAACGATATCGATATATAATATCGTGATTTACTCATCGATTTGTAATTGTTACTAAAATATTATTTCTGTATAAAACATAAATCGGTATCATGCTGTAAATCACTTTGAATTTACCTCAATTTTTTTTCATTGAATTTCACGTCAATTTATAAACTAGACAACGATTTGTCTGTGCACTTTTATCATGATTGTACTCATGCACATTGCGATTTTCATCCAGTTGTACAAATCAATATACATATGACAAAATCTACTACAAATCGATACGAAAATACAACATAATAACTTAAAAATCGATATTAACAAACAAAACAATATCTCACAAATCGGTAGTATGTTACTACAACCACGATTTGCAATACATTGCATATACTGAGTGAATGGATGATACCAGATGGGGTACAATATGGACGATATAATATATGTTTAATGATTTATATAAGTGAAGGCTAGATGAGACAACGATTTTCACTAATTGTATAAGCACTGAGCAATGATGATTTACCTACGGTATCAAAATTGTAGCTTTGTAGGCTAGATGAGACATCGATTTATACATGTGAATGATATATATTACAACGATTTATACATGTGAAAAATACATTATTAAACAGAATTCACGCGCCATTCCTGTGCTTCATAGCTTTTTGTATGAAGCCATTTTCATGAACGGTGATCCATAAAAATATTAACAATTCTATTTTTGTGGCTCACGATTCATGCAAATGGCTTCATTAAAAAACTCTTTCTTAATAAAACCATCTAATGTATAAGCATATTCAACTCCTATTTTGTTAAACTCTTAACAAATCTGATAATGTAGAAAATGGGTCATGCAAAGAGGCATAACAACTAACTTTATGGTAAGACTTAAACAGAATTCACACACGATTCCTGTGTTCTATAGCTCGCTTTCGAATTGATCTAATACTATCATGAAACAAAATAATATAAGATACTACATTAAGTTTCACAAGAAATACAAACATCCTCCCAACATTGATTACATACCAAAAGACTTGTAAAATTGAAGCCATCATTCTGAAAAAATTGGTTGGGAGGATTGAAGGTTACAACATTATAGTGCACGTCTGTAGGGTATTGTTGCATGTTGAAAATTACACAAGTTAGATATTGATAAGCTACACATAATGTAATGTATATGAGAAGCAATATAATGTATTACATACATGTTCATGCGAAGGGCTTGATTACTTTTGCTTAGAGGTTGGTTGTTTCTTAGACCTTTTCTTGCCAACCAATTTTAGTGCACCCTTTGTCCTCCAACGATTGCGATCAGAGGCAGGTTTTCCTTTGATACCCTTCGTTATGTGAATTTTTCCATCATAATCTACAACGTTCACTTCTGACTTTTTGAAGATGATGTTTACGCTTCGGTACAACTTCTCATGAGTGTCAAGGGAAGCATGATTTTTACCTTTGTTGTTTGCTCCCATTTTCTTGGACTCGTCTTCATGAGCTGCAACAGACTGATGGTGAATTAACTGCACATTTTCAAGAAACTCCCTTGACACTTTTTTCATGTATACATAGGCTTCTTCACTTTTCAATGTCAAATCTGCAACATGCATAAGTGACCTATATAGTTGTTGGTAACGGGAGGCTATGTGACACTTCTCATCAACAATAGATTGACTGACATTATCTATATCCAGCAGTTTAATCTTTGCTTGTCTCATCCATCTTCACATTAAATATGACTCAGGTATTTCTTGTATCTTCTCTTGATTAAGTGCCTTTAATGCGTGATGACATAAAATACCTTTGAATTCATACATTTTGCACATACATTCAATTGTTTCATTGTCAACATTTTACGTAACATGTGCTTCTTGCCTTTTTGGATGCTCTTCGCCCTCCCATACAATATGGTATTTGTGCATGTTCTCGGTTTGCATGCATCCTTCTATGTTGCAATTCATGACCTGCATAACCTCTTTAATCCATTCAAATACAGTTAGTGTATACAGATCTGCAAGTCGCATCAATATTTTCATGCCCAAAGTTACAGAGCGTGTATTGAAGCATTTCATATCTTGTTCAAGCTCATTCTGTCTAAGACCGTTTACAAATAATTCATATTATTTCATAAAGCGAAACATTGTTAAACATGAATACATGGTTTTCTTCAGTGTGACATGCATAGATTCAGCTCTTTGTGTGCTTATCATACCTGCACAAAAGTATTGTCTTTCATATGCCAATGCCCACTTCCTTTTTTTTGCATATAAATTTTGTAACCACAGACAATCTTCAAGGTCGTATATCTGAATCATTGCCTCACAATTAGACATAAATGTGACATCATCTACGCTCTCAAGTACACACCTTGTAAACTATTTGTCAAACCCTGTCTTTTGATTAAATATGTGTCCTATATTCTTTGTTGTATTTTGAAAGATATGCCATAAACATAGGCGATAATGTGCATCTGACCATACATGAGACACTGCAGCCACAATTACGTGATCACCATCTGTAAGTATAACTTTACGTTGCTTCTCATTCATTGCCTGTGTAAATACTTTGAACAACCACTCAAAGCTTTTCTTGGTCTGATCATACAAAAAAGCACCGCCTAATATACAACTCTATGAGTGATGGTTCACTTTGACAAACTGCACAAATGGCCATTGTTCACAGTCGTATAAAAAATAAGCACATCATTGAAGCATTCATAATCAATTCTTGACTTTGAATCTTCTCAAAACATATTCACAGCATATCCATCTTGTAAACACCCCAAAATTTTCTCCTTCTTTCACAAACCCTTTCCTCTTGCCACTGGGACCCGCTCTCTAAATCCTTCAGAGAACCAATTGGTCGACATCTGAGTCAGGGCTATTTAGAGCCCAGATTTTATCCCAAGTTCAAATATTTTAGAATTCAATCTCCATTTTGGCTTAATTTCAATCATCATTTTTTGCCTTCGAACAGAAATGTTCAATTTTTTGTCTCTGCCAGGGGTCCAGGACTTCAAATCCCTTATCCAAGGTTTTGCATTTTGCATATCATTGCATGTCATCGCACATCATTTCATGTCATTTCATTGCATTGCATGGCATTGCATATCATTTTGAGATCCAACACTCTGGTTTTTCAAAATCTCCAATCCATATTCGATTTTAAAACCTTTTCTTTCGAAATCAACTCAAAAAACCTGGGTTTTAGATCGCTATTTGTCATTTGTCAACCCCCAGGATCTTATATTCCTTTATTTCAGAATATTTTTTTTAGAAAGTGATCTTGATTCATTTTAAACTCACTTTTCAACTGATCTCAATTCTTAGATGAGACCCATCTAGGTGGTGTCGCTTCTAGATCCCTTCTTTTATCCAAATTTTTCAAATTTCAGACTTTTAGTTGATTTAGGACTTTGTCTTTTCACCTTTTAAACCTTTTCAAAATTCTATTTTAGTTTTAAGTCAGAGGTAGTCTTAACCCTAATCAATTTATTTCATTTTGGCCAAAATCTTAGAGTTTCAGTCAGACTAGGACTCTATCATAAAGTTTCAGTCGGATTAGGACTCTATCTCTCATTACTATTTTTACTCATTTTCAAAAAAATCTTTTAAAACATTTCGAAAGAAGTCAAAATTTTAGAGTTTTAGTCGAATTAGAACTATGTTCTAGAGTTTCAGTTGGATCAAGACTCTAAACCTGACTTCATTTTTTAGAAAATCTTTCAAAAACTTCTTCATTTATCTTTTAAAAAATCAAATTTCAAAATTTTAGGACTTTATTATAGAGTTTCAAAATTTTAGGACTCTGCCCCAAAGTCTCAGTCGGGTCAGAACTCTACTCTGATTTCATCTTTTTACTCTTATTTTACTTATTTTTTGAAAACAAATCTAATTCTCAGAGTTTCAAAATTTTAGGACTCTATTTGAGAGTTTCAGTTGGTTTAAGACTCTAATTTTCTCAAATTTGTGCTTTGCTTTTATTCTCACCTCTGTTAAAAACTCTTTTTTTTAACCTTTATTTTAACCTGTTTAAAAAATCAAATATGGAGCCCACACAATTGGCGCCACATTTGAGAGATTTTCAATTCATCTAGGACTCTAGTTGATTTAGAATTTTGATTTTTACCTTTTGTTTTAAACCTTTTTTGAAAATCTTGTTTTTGACCCCTTTATTTTCAAACTTTAAAAATCATTTTCTGAAAACTCAAATGGAGCCCACAGTAGGTGGCACCACATTTGAAAGAGGTTAGTTCAAGTTTGATTAGTGTCCTAATTGAATTGGAATTTCAAAAGGATCAAAATTGATTTTAAAATATAAGCAGTATTTCCACTTTTTAAAACCTTGTTTTTAAACTTTGAAATAATAGCTTTTAAAATCAAATGTGGACTCAATTAGGTTAGTTAATTAATGCCTTGTTAGGTTAGAACACTCCACCAAAAACTTTCTCCACTTAATTAAGCTAATTAGGAAGAGTTTTGAGAAAGCAAAACTCTACCCTAATTAATGCCTATAAAAAAGGCTATAGGGGGTCGACCCCCTCATTACTCTCTCTCCTCCAGCAGCCTCTCCCTCAAGCTACTCCTCCCTCCATTGTTGAAGCAGCCCCAAGGTAAGTTTTTATTTGTTTTATTTCATATTTTTATTAATTTTATTACTTATTTTAAATATTTTAGCCATTGTCGCCCCTTTGGTGTGGGATTCAAGTTTTGTTTTTGTTCAAGAATCATGAAGATGACTCAAGAATGCAATCTAATGCTGTGTGAGGGTGATTTCCATGTTTTTAATTTGGTGAAATAGCTTAGATCATTGTCTTTTATGTTTATGCCAAAGAAAAGACGAGATTTGATTCCTCTATAGATCAAATCCCTCTTTTAACAGCTAAATCAAATTCTAACCATGTTTTCCTGAATATTTTTTATTTATTTTAACATATTAATATTTATTTTATTTGTTCAAGCATCAAATCATGATTCCTTACATCATTTGCATATTTTTTTATGATTTTACATGCCTAGATTAGGGTTAGTCATGCGCTTTATCGATAATATGTGAATATCAATTCTGGGCATGCGGGAACAATATTATTTCATGTGCGTTTTTCTATCAATAAAATACAATTTTTTTAGGGTTGAATCATGCATGTGTCAGTGACTTTTCATAAAAATTTAAACTATTTTAAATTTTGTAATTTTGCTAAAAAATCAGAAACCGAAACCTAGTTCCTATACCGTGAAAACATTATACAAAATCATGTATGATTTGTCAAAGCGATATCTCCCTTATCGAAAGTCTGATCGACAATCTGTAAATAGCAATGAGTTAGTCAGGATGTCTAGTATATTATATAAAATTTTCAAATTTTTTCATGGTTGTCTGCTATTTTTAATTTATCAGAAATTAGAATCTGTTTCACAGTGACCACTATGCATCGTTTAAGGCCTAGGTCAACTTACGTGGATTGTATCTCCCTAACCAGAGATTATTTTTTTGATCTGTAAAATGTCACAGATTAAGCAGCATGTCCAGTTTTATCAGTGTGATTTTGGTAATTTTTGAACTTTGTCTGTTTTTTGTATTTTAACCGAAATCAGAACTGCCTTTTCTGGAATGGTTATATGTTCGTCGGAATCAAGTGTATATTGCCAGAACAATATCTCCCTAACCGGAGATGTTTTTTCTGATATGTAAAAAGAAATATTTTTGTTCGTCTGTCTAGTTTCTCCATGTAAAATTTTACTATTTTTCATTACTTTTTGATGTCTGATTCGAGTCTGACACTGTGATAGGTATATGCCTGCAGGCAAAATCGCATATTTTTATGTTTTTATTCAATTTTCATATCAACATAATGTCAAAATATACCCTTTTAATTTCATCTTAATTTTAAGGCTATTAGAAGCATCCATGTTGATTTTTATAGATTTTGAAATTTATTTGGTTAAATCATGAAAATAGAATGCCCACAGAGTCCCGATTCGATTAAAACATGGGCAAAAGTTGATATTTTCTTAATATTTTGAGTTTTTCATAAAAAGTTTTATATTTTTAGGATTTGATCATGTTTATAATCATATTAGGGTGCCCTCCACCCGATTTTGCATTATTTTGAATTCGTTTGATCTCTGGATTAAACAAATTACCAAAATATTTTCTGAAAAAACCCTAATTTCAACCTTATTTTGTAATAAAGGTCAAATTTCAAGGGTATTTTGGCTATTTTTTCAAAATTCCAAATTTCAAAGTTGTTTATTTTTATTATTTCTTCAATTCTGCATTATCCTTTATTATGTTTATTTTAGGAAAACATGGAAAAAGCCTTATATCTAGATAAATCCCTTAATTTCAGATATTGTTGGATAAATCCAGAAAAGCTGACATATCATCACTAACAAGTTTGTTAGTTTTGTAGGGACACTCAAGACTATATTTTTTTATTTTCCTTTTCTTTATTTCAATTTATTATTGATGTAAATTATAAAAATTTGAAATAAGAATTTAATTTTCTGCTTAGAATAAGGCTGCATTGCATATAGTTTCTTTTTAATAATATTATTCGTGTGATGGATGATCATTCATGCATATTCAAACTCACAATGGTCTACACGAATAGCATGTGCACCTGCTTCTAAGAAGTTGATAAACTCGATGGATTTCGTATTTGTGGCTATAGTCAAAATACGAACGAAACCCAAATTAATCATCTTTTTCTAAGTTATAAACGACCTACACTCTTAGGCTATCTTAAAAAATCATTGCATTTTTTAAAGTTTTTTCAAATATTTTTCTCTTTTAGAACCAAATGAGATATATTCAATGCATATTTGTGGCCATAGTCAGGGATATGTGCTGAGTTTATTTCATCTAAATTCTATAAGGCACAAAAATTCTTTTATCAATGCTTTCTCAAAATTTCTTCAGAAAATATTTTCTCAAAATTGCATTCATGCATCATTTAGGTTAGACTACATCATGAAAAGATTTCACAGGGCTACATGCCCATTCTTTTGATCAATTCAAAAATCCTATCTCAGAAAAATCGATTTTCTCAAAGTCACCTGAGTTTTTCTCAAAATCGATTTTCTCAAAACCCTTGGTTTTTCAAGAAATTTTCAATCTTTCTAAGTTCAATTCATGATTCTCCAAAGTTTCAATACTTCTCAATTTCAAAGTTCACATATAAAGAAATCAACTTTCTCAAAGTTATTTGAATTTTCTTCAGAAATCGACTTTCTCAAAGCCCCAGGATTTCTTCAGAAATTGATTCTCCTTTTCTTTAAAATACTTTACCAAATTCTGATTCACGATTTTTGAATCATCTCTTTTCCAAGTATTTTCAAGTATTCAAAGCATACATCATGTTTTCAATCTGCATTTTTAAAAATTCATAGCACATGCTTCATTCTTTGTGCATTTAGGAATAGAACATCGATTTAGACAAGTTGAGCAAAGCAAAACATATGATTGATCCTTGGTTCGATTACCCTTGGTTATGGCACCAAGAATGATTGAACCTCGTACCGACATGCGAGTCCCATTCTTCAAAATTATCCTGCATTTTAAAACGGAGGTGAGTTATTTTCAAAATCTTTTTCAAAGGTCAGTTTGACTTGCAAAAGTAAAATTTTGCGATGATAATACATCTTCATTCAGTTGCATTGTACTAAAGAAACTAGAGTCAATGCTTGATTTCTTCTGTAAGTAATCAATCAAAGAACATATTTCTCCATTCTTCATGTTATCTGTCATCTTCCTTCTCAAGTGGTTTCTTATATGTATAGGTTCGAATGACACATTCTTGCAACCACCATTTATGTGCGCGCATAAATTGTATGTCTTTCTTGGTGTAATGCCGACGCTATCAGCTATTTTAGCAATTATAACATGCGCTTCAGTTACTTTACGATGTGACCTTAACATAGGAATCATAAATAAAACAGATAAATCATGGTTATGATCATTGATTAAAGTATGAACTACATATTTTTCATTTGAAGGTCTTCTTAACACCATTCTCGCTGGACATCCACATCTTGAATCTGGCTTGCTCCTTGTTGGATTTCCAGTTGACTTCTTCCAACCTTCCTTAGAACAAACATATGTCTTTCTCACCATGACACCCTGTGCATTTTTTGACAAAGAATACCTTCTAACACTGCAACCAAGTTTTAAGGCATAATCATTGTAAAATTTATATGCAGCTTCCTCATTATTAAACTGCATTCCTTCTACGGGAACAGAGTCAAGTGTACTATCATGTACATTCTCAGTGCCTGCACCTTTATCAAGTGCACTGTCATGATCGTCTACCTCATTATCAAATTGCATTTCTTTTGCTGGAACATTCAAGTCAAGAGTGAATCCAATGTCTGCACTCTTCTTATCATATGCATCATTAGTGCACATATTCACTTCTTCATAACTTTCCAATGATTGAGATAAATCATCTTCACTGCAACCAGGTGATAAGCTCACCACTGTCATAAGCAAGATATCATTTTGCATTAAACGAATACCGATAAGCTTAAGCAAGTCAAGAAACGATGGAATGAATCACAATATAAAAGCAACACTGATTTCTTATTTGCTTATACTATACATCGAGTTGTTACTTACCATACCAATAAAAGAAACAATTTGTCATATATGTGTGTTGATAATAGCGATTCACGTGACAACGATTTAATTATATCTATGACATTATGAAGCGATTTCAATAGAAATCGCTAAATGAGCAGCGATTTGAATACGAAAATCGCCACCGCAAGCGCACAACAATGTATTTCCGCACGCACACGTTTTAAATCGATACTAGAAAACACATAATATCTTATAAATTGATATACATATCGCATAATATATTACAAATCGATACGACAATTCAGCATAATAGCTTACAAATTGACACTACAAAACACATAATATCTTACAAATCGATATACATATCACAAAATATATTATAAATCGATACACAAATCAACATAATAACTTACAAATTGACACTACAAAACACATAATATCTTACAAATCGATATACATATCACAAAATATATTTCAAATTGATACAAAAATTCAGCATAATAACTTACAAATCGATATTAACAAACAAAACAGCATCTCACAAATCAGTAGTATGTTACTATAACCGCGATTTGCGATACATTGCATATACTGAGTAAATGGACGATACTGGATGAGGTAGAGGCCCTTCCTCGCATCTGTAAATAAGCATTCTTATCAACAGGTCTCAGCGTCTTATAAATATCTTTCATGTTCCAACCGTCGAAAGGACAAGATCCACCTGCAATAACAAAATAATGCTTTAATGGCACTCATGATGACATACATTCTTCAACAATAGCATGATGACATGAAAATGTATTCACGATGCCTTAATGGCACTTGTTGGAATGTTTGTGCGTCATTGCTTTCTTCCATACTGCCTAACAACAACGAAAAAGAAGAAAAGATTGTAAAAAGAGATGACCGACAAATGCCCCTATGACGCCCACCAATGATCAAACCAGTCGATCGCGAACCCGAAAATGTTTTATAACACAAGACAGGAACGAGAAGGCGGTAATGTGTTGTAACACAAGCTAAAAACCAAGGCAGGAACCTGGAATCGAGACGACGACAAAGGCTGCTCCAACGGCAGCAGACGATGGTAAAGGGTGCATCGTCAAAGGGAACTCCTGTTACAGCAGATGGTGCAAAAATTTACTGTCTAGGGCAAAAATGAAACGTTTGGACTTTAAAGAGTTAACATCATCCTCGACTTTCTGGTTGGAGGACATTTTTATCCTTTTCTCGAACCGTCATTTCTCTTTTTTTGAATGGAGGACATTTTTGTTATTTTCTTGAACCATCATTTTATGGCGAAAATAACAGGAAAGGGTACTTAATTCTTTGCAACCGCACCGAACTCCGATGCTAAGTGATGTCGACACACATAGGAATACGAGCCCCACGTGCTTATATACGTGGTGCTCATTCGAACCCCCGAACACGCACGGTAGCAAACAATGTGTCTTCGGGAGAGAACACACAACACCCTCACGTCGATTATTATACCAGAAAAAAGGAAAGGTGGCAGTACGCCCACATGACACTCGAGGTTTTGTTGGACTCCCAGTCGGCTCCGTTCATCGAATTAGAAATCGAAGATGGACGGCTGATTCAACATGAAGTTATCTATTTGTAACTAGAGGAGCTGAGCTTGAGTCAACTGAGCCTAGCCATGAACTGGCTTATGTAAACATATTTATGTGAAAGTACTGTCAACAATGGATTATACTTGTCATAGGCACATGATTCAAAACAAGTTTCCTGTAGATCGCATTTATAACATTTGATCTATGAAAAATAAAAAAAATTGAAGAAAATAATAATTTCTACTCATTAGTAACAAATATTAAAACCTATATATATATATATATATATATATATATATATATATATATATATATATATATATATAAAGAAATTGGAAGCTGCACGGTGCAAAATAATAAGGGGTAAATGACCCTTTCACCCCATAAATGTGTCTGGCATGGTCGATTTACGAGGAATCCACACCTGGTTAATGTGTTTCCCATGAAAAAAATGACATTTAGAGCCTAAAAAATTTACAAAGAGTTTAGACTGTTGATTTTTTGAACCTTATAAAAACCACCCATGTGTACATAGATCACATCTGTACTGTCAGGCTGAAAACCCCATTTAGCATGTTCATTTGGCACCTACCTATGAGCAGCTACCAATCACTCATATATATATATATATAAAAACTGCTGGCCGCACCTTAGAATCTCTGGGCTAAGTTCTCCATCAGAATATGTAACTGCTAGCTGCACCACCGAATCTCTGGGCCAAGTTACCCATCAGAATATGAACTGCTAGCTGCACCGCATAATCTCTGGGCCAAGTTCTGCCTCACCCATGAGAACACGTTGCCACTAGCATATTTTAATGGAGCGCATCATAGCAAAACTTATTATATACGCTGGATTAGAACTTTCAGAATTTTTAAAATCACACTCATGCTTGCTAATGGGTGGGACTGTAACCATAGGTGGCCAAATAAGATTGGCTAACGGACCTGTCCAGTGGTTTTTCAGTCACATTTCTTTATGTTGGCCCAACCGCACAGGTGGGAACCAATGCCCCTTTCAATGTGATACGACTTAAGCCTTCTCAACTATAAATTAAAAAATATCCATGTCCTTTTTTTTTATATATATATTTACATGGAGAAACCACCGTAGGATCAAAGACCTAGCAGTGTTGGCTTTGCCTGCTGTTCTTACAGTCTTGTCCTGGTAGTGTAAAACTCTTTGGGTTTATGCACCGAGAGAGTCGTCTCACTTCCTAAGAAGGATTATGCAAGGGGTGATGCCCATGGAATTTGAACCTAGACCACTTGCCTAGCGCAGCCTAGGTCCCATTCTATTATGCCAAACTTGTTTTAGTTAAAAAAAAAATCACATCTGCATCGAGTCTGAGGACGTGTCTGGCATTTTGATTCTAAACTCAAGAATTTTATGGCCAGACACACTAATTGGATAATGTTAACCAAGTACTTAAAACATTTGGAGAGACCCAAATCTTGCATTCAAATAAAACCATGCAAGACCAAGCCAAATGGCTTGAAACCATGTACACTAAAAGTGAGGTCTGCCCCACATGACAATATCGTCCCAGTGGACCAAAGAGTAGAAGCAATATATAATTAAGAAGTGAGGGTCCCCTACCTATGAGTGGTGGACCAAGGATTAGAAGCAATACATGAGAAGTGTGTTCCCTACCTATGACTTCTTAATCAAACATTTTAAATGTACAACTAAAATGCATTGTTTTCGTTTGGCTGATCTATTTTCCATTGATCACATTAGGTATCAGTCGTGGTTGCACTCAGGTTGAGTTTAACAAATAGGTTGGTAAAGGTCACATTGTCTCAGCTAAGAAGTGGCTTTAAAACCTACAGAGTCTATTTCCAAAATTGACTACAAAAAAAAAAGTGAAATGATTAGATAATCCAAGATTATCTCAATGAGATTAGTCAAGTACAGAGCTGGTTGTTGTTTTCTACACTCAAAGTTGGCACTGATAGAACTTGATGCTATACAGAATCTTAGTTCAATGGGTTGCTTGTCTTTTATGTACCAAATTCTCGCTCAAAATGTAGGAAAGTTGGGTTGGTAAACCCAAAGTCTGCCTAAAATCATCTTGCCTTGTAGGTACCAAAATCTCACACAAAATGTAGAAAGTTTGGTTGGACCTGGCCCAAACACCCAGCAAGACCTCTACTTGCAGTGACTAAGCGTCTCAACTGGTTGGGTATGACCTCATCCTGAACCTAGGGCTGGGAATAGAGATGATCAGCTTGCCATTCTGCTCGGCTCGGTCCGTGAGAAGCTTGGCTAGGCTAAAAAAATAAGCTCGGTGGGCCAAGCTATGAGGCCGGTTGACCGTTGAGATTTGAGGCCACTGCCTATATTTCACATGCTGAGTGCCTCCAATGAAACATGGCACATGCTAAGGGCTTCATGCTGAAAAAAATATGGAGAAATCTGGGCCTCTAATGAAATATGCCTAGGGCCTCAACTTCTCTTGAGCCGCCCCTGTTTAGGTAAATGAGCCAAGTACGAACATGGCAAGCTTGGCTCATATAGGTTTGTTTTACATATTACATATTTTTTACATATTGTATATATTACATCATAAAAATGCATATTATATATGCTTTCTCCAGACCAGACCTTTCGCGATATTCCCAAACTAAAGTTCTTGGTACTGCAAGGGGGTTACCGGTTCCTTCATCCGCCACTGATATACCCAAGCTGTAGGCTTCTGGTACTAGTAGAGGATCCGAAGATCTAAATTATAGGACGAATTGCATGGTTTTGAAAATCCAATAAAAAAAATAGTCTCTACAATCAAAGTCCTCAAAAGAAGGGTACAATGTTGACAGCATAGACGAAGCAATACATTGCTTTTATAATGCCCCAAAAATTTAGAGACTTAAAAGTTTACTATTTTTTTGTTTTTTAAAATACAACAAAAGCTATTTTAAAACATAAACCTGCTTTGATTTTCGGAATTGTTACAAGTAAAAGAAAAATCACAAAAGTTGTTTCGAAAACATTTCATTTCATTGAATGAATATAAGAGATTATATAAGCTAAAAATACAAAGACTTAGAGACAGTTCAAATTAATTTAATCTATACCAAAATATCAATTGAATCATCGTGTATTGTAGCGTTCGTCCGTTAATCTTTGTGAAGCTGATTTTTTTTAATAAAAACAAGTGGGATAACTTAATGTCAATGTAAGTACTAGCAGACCTTTATCTGGTCTTTAGTATGGGCAAATTATGCCCCAATTCTCATAGATAACATTGCATACATTAATCAAACTTATCTCAATTCTGTCTTTACACAATCACAATATATTATGCATTCATTCACAATCTCTTAAATCAAAACAAATCTAACTAATTATAATGATCATAATGAATTGCTTGCATCTCGCAATCCTTTATAATCTAACAATCATAAAGAATTGTTTACATCCCACATTCTTTATGATTGGAATGCCAGGAGAAAAAAAAAAGTGGTAAAAAAATCATGTAAGAAAGAAAAAGAAAAAAGGAATACAATAATCAATTTAATAAATAATTAATTATATATCTACATGCCTATCCTATATGCATGAACATATTCATAACTTTCAATCTTAAATTGTTTTTGAATTAAATGATTGAATTAAATGACATGCTTGCAAATATCACAAACAAATTAAATGATCATTCTGATTCAATATACCAAGACACCACCAACTAGGTCGAAACTATAGGCAATCAACCTACACTTCTCAGGATATATATACTCAAACATTTTATTTTCTTTATGTTTGCCCATGTGCTTGCACCAAGTGTCCGTAATTTCTTCGTCAAAGAATCACTCCATTGGAATATCACAGTGCACTGTTAACACACATGTACATGGTTGAACTGTCCAACTCTGCTAGCCGAGTTTGTCTCCTTAACTACCCGTGGTTGAGGGATAAGGTCCATTTTAACCTTTCAATATCCATATTACCTGGTCTTGAGTTTATATCCCTCTGCGACTATCTGCATATGAATAACATTTTTCTAATCAGAATACTTGATCTTGGATATAACACCCTCACAGTAAAATATTAGAAACTTATACTATTGGTGTTTACGCTGGTTCACATTTGACTGACTCACTCGTTCATAATTTTTTCTTGTGGCAAGCTCTGAATAATTTAGTACAATTTTTCTTATCTTTTAGAGAACAATTTCTCAATGCATGCCATTTTTTATAATTAACGCAACATGCTCAAATATCATAATAAGTTGCACTTTTGAGTCAATACTCAATATACAATTTTAAAACTCATATGCATTTTCAAAATTCACATGCATCAATATTTATTTTCAAAATTTACATGCTTACAATTTAAATATTATGGATTCACAAATGAAGCATAATTTTGCTTTCTCAAACATTTATGCATCACATTATGCATTTAAAAAATGACTATCATGAAAGATACAACATTTACATCTACACAATTCAGTGTATCTTTTATACAATATCCATAAAACTTTTCATTCTTATTCAAAATATGTCAATATGTAGAAATCATCACAATTAGCATAATTTACATTACAAAGCATCTTTTGTGCTTCATGCTCAATTTATACAATAATTTATTATTTTGGGTCAATATCTATAAAACTTTTCATGTTATTCAAATGCATCAATATGAGATAATTGCTCAAAATTGAAATTTAACATAAATAGCATGAATTCATATCACAAAACATTATTTTATTTCATAAAATATTTTGCATTTAAAATCTTTTAATCACATTTGATTTTCATAAATACTTTTTACAAATGATGCAACATTTACATTTACATAATTTAAACATATCACATTATGTGTTTTCAATCATGAATGGATCTCTGAGCAATTTCAGAGACCTAGGTTAGCGCACATGGCTTAAGCAAATCATGCAACACAAAATTTAATTTCCAAACATAGAATTTATTCATTTAAATTCAAATTGAGCTCTTTAAGCTCAAACAAGGCAAAATTTCTTATTTCGTCTCACTGTTTATGATTTCAAAAATTCAGGAATAATTCATACCAATCATTTTGAGAATTCTTTTTCTATTTTAGATTTTTTTTTTAAAAATAACAAGAGACATCTACCACATTTTTGGGATGCCAAAATTTTGAGGTTTTCTAAAAATTTGGGCAAAGTTTATTCTAAATTCATATTAAATTTCTCAAAAACTTTGGGATAGTACCTGCTTTATCTTTTAACAATAATGTTTATAAATCTTCTGAATTTTAAACCATACCTATCCTATCATTTTGACATAACTTCCTTCATTTCAATTCAAAACTCCAAGAAACTTCCTCTATACAATTTAGAAAATTTAAAGATTCTCACACAATTTTTACCAGATCCTCCTCTGTGCTTGTTAGGAAATCTGAGGATTTTTATAAAAATATTTTTTGACAGAACCTTCTCTATATTATAAAAATTATTATAAATTTTTTGACAAAGCTTCCTTTGTAATAGCTCAAATATCCAAAAGGGGTTTTGAAATTTTTGACATAACTCCCTCTATAGCAGCTTGAAATTACTGAAATATTTATAAAATTTTTGACAGAACTTCCACTATAATTGTTCAAAAATATTTATAAAACTTTCAATAGAACCTCCCCTATAGCAGTTCAAAATTCCAAATTTGCTTACAATTTTTTTAATAAAACCTCCCCTATATAGAGCATAATGGAACCAAAATTTTGGCATAATTACCACAATGTAATGCATAAAAGAGATCAATATCCCAAAATATTTCCCTTAGATAATTTAATTATTTCCTGAAATATACTGATAGGTTATGAAATTACTATTTTGCCCCTAAATAATTTAAATATTTTCCAATATATATATATATATATATATATATATATGAAATATGGATTCAGATTAATATCTGGATCTATAAAAAATATTTGTATCCATTAAAAATATTCACTTGGATAATATCCATACCTACGTAAAGGATCCAATCACCATTTGAGCATGGATTTGGATAAGTGTCCAGAACCAACAAAGGATTTAAATCCTTATCTTATATTGATCGAGCTTTTGGACCTCGAATCTAATTCAAATTCGACTCAAATTCTATGGGGTTCAAGCTCACTTCAAAAATCACACATCTGAATAAAAGAATTTGTTAAACCTTTAAAAATTGTAGGTATTATAGTTTTCACGCACAATGATTTCCTATTTTTATTGGAGGTTTAAGATTTTTCTGAAAATTCTAAGTGTGATGCAAATCTCTAATAAATTTTTCTAGATTATTTTGCTAAATCTAAAACGATAAAGCAAACACACAATCTACTTATTGTTTTTACACAGGAAAATAAAAAAATCATGTGAGAAAACACTATGGTTTTGTATCCAAAATAATTTCCACGCGAAAAAATGAAACAAATAAGATTTTGGATCCAGATATGAATTGTATCCAAAAAGATATATCACGTTGAAACACAACACAAAGCACAAAAGATAGGATGTAGGCACGGGTTATGGGAACCCGGGCTTCGAAACTCAAGAAAATTGGATTGGATCCAAAGATAGGTGTTTTTTTTTAAATTCTAAAGTCAAGAAAACAACAAATGTTGCTATTTGTTTTCAGCTCAAAAGTTGGTAGAATATGGACAAACTCCCAACAGAAAAAAGAAAGCAAAAAAAAAATATCATTCAAACAACATATGGCATGCCAGAAACCAATATATGGGTGTTGAGATATGGCCCTAAAATCACTCCTAAAATAGGTGTTGAGCAGGTACCAGGATGCCTATTCTGGGCATTATATCCTATTTTTTGGTCTTGTGCAAAAAATATAAAAAAATAACAAAAAGAGAGGAGTTTGTTATCTCTCCAATGCCACCAAGATCACAACGATCTGGTGAGCAGCTGGGGAGATAAGCCTCTGGTAATGCTGTCTGGTTGACTATTTTATAAAACTGGGAAAGTACTGATGCCAGATTTTGAAATGAAAAAATTGGCACTCTAGCAAAGTTTTCGATTCTGACTCAAAACTAGACAAGCTTAGATATGGATCTAAATTTTTCTGCGATCCAAAAACATGCATTTTCATCGTTGGATCACTGTGATACAGATAAAAGAACATGTACTTTTGGTGAAAAAACAATCACTGAAATGACTAGTTTTTATTGTTAATGATGTTTTTAGAGGTCATAGAGACAAAATCTAAAATTGATTCGAACATATGAAACATAGTCACATTTGTCAGCTTTCTAACGAGTACAAGAACATAAAAAAAATGATATACAAATACTAAGATATAGCTCTGTCACCGCGATAGTGTCAGAAACAAAAAAACAAAAAAAATAGGATATGCAGATTTGGATCCAAGGTGGATCTAGATCTGAAAAACACATAAACGGGGTACCAATTTTGCAATGTTATCCCAGCAACTTCGATCTTAAGATCACATAAATGGTCCCATTGCAATAGCCATTCTTTGGATTCTTGATTTTTTAAAGCAAAAATACATGTTTTTCCATTGGAACTTTATGTAGAAAATAGATTTGAGATCTGGATCTGAATTCGAGAAGATTGTGAGAAGCTGTTCTTTAAGAGCTTGAGCATTTCCTCCATCGTTGAGTAGCGATCAGCCAGATCAGGGACATCATCGTTGTTGAAGTTGCATTGTGAAAAGAGAGCATACCTGGGACATGAATTCCTAGGGAAAAATGACTTTGGTGGTGGGAACCACCAAAACTCAGAAAAAAATAAAGAAAACAATAAATATGTGAAAATTATAATAATTTAAACTTATAAAATGCATAAAATAATTTAAATAAGCAACAAAATAAGCAAACCAAACTTACCACGAGCTTAGGTAGCCTTCTCTATGATCGCTGAGTGTATGGGAGCACAAACAACACTTCGACTAGGTTCGATCTCCAAAAAGGGCAAGTTGGGTGATTTGAACCCTAAGCTATGTGAGGTAGGCTCAATAGGCTAGGCCAGGTTAGACCATGAAAGAATTTCTGCAGAGTGGTATTGCTTGAGAGTTTGATTTTATATTCTTCAAATAGGGAGAATGACTCCTATTTATAGGTTTTTAAGTAGATCTGGATATGTTTTTACATATCCAAGATTTAAGATATGATCTAGGGCTAAAATCAAAAGAATTTAAACTTAGGGCTCAGATTTGATCTTAGAAAAATGATTAGGGGATAAGATTTGATTTTAATAAATGCCATTAAGAGAGGGTGTGTCCTTGGTTGTCAAAAACTAACAAAAAATGAGCCTCGGCATGTATCTTTGAAGCTTGTCGACATCCAAAATGCAAGATATTAAAAAAAGGTAATAACAAAAAATGAGTGAGTAATAACAACAAATCATGAAAGTAATAACGACAATTGAGTTAACGACAAATTAATTACCGTTATAACTCTGAACAAAAATAGGCCCGACATGTCAACTTGTTTTGGCCATAACTTTATATTCAGATGTCTGTTTGAAGTAATTTTTGATGTGTTAAAAAGCTTACATCCTAAACTTTAATTCATCTTTGATAGTTTTGTTAGTAAAAAATGCACTGAAAGTAGATTTTATCTAAAAGATAGGTTTTTTTACTAAACAAATCACCTTATTTTAGTCATAACTTTTGATTCCTATACCGGATCGACCTGATTTTTGGCTTATTGAAAATATGAAAACCTCTAGTTTAATTTTTATGTTGGATAAAAATTGTACCGATACAGTTTTGAAGGCCAAAAATATAGTTCAAGTTCGTAGAAAGGCCAACCTCTAGTGAGAAAACACTAGATTTTGGTACGCGACTCAGGACATAAAATGACTTGGTCAAAATTTGTGTGTCTACAAGTAATTGCTTTATGAAATTTCAAATACCATTGACGTGTAGAGGTTAGCATCGGGCTGGCTTAGGCCCGTTTAGAGCTCAGTCCTCTGTTTACTAACGGGTGGGGTTTTGGCCTCGTTCTTAATGGGCTTGGTAGCCTGTGGGCTGGCTCAGGCCCAGCCTAAGCCCAACCCACATATATAACGGGTCGGGTTTTGGCCCGGTACCTAAAGGGCTCGAGCCTAAAACCTTGGCCCAAACCCAGCCCATGGCAGGCTGGGTCAGCTTGGCCCATCGGGCTTCTCGACTCGTTGCCCACTTCGACTGACGTGGTCATTTTTTAATTTTGTATAAGATTTTTTTCAACTTATACACTTTATCCTCTTGGCCTTTAACAATATAACCTTCAGGCAGTTTCATAAAACTAGTTTATTTTAGATCACCATTTAAGAATGCAGTATTGACATCCATCCAATGTTGATTTAAATTATATTATGCTACATTAACTGAGATTATCTTTATTAAGGCAAATTTTGCAATAGGTGAATATGTATCAACATAGTTTAATCATTATCTTTGAGAATTTTTTTTAGCTATTAATTTAGCTTTAAATTTGTCTATACCACCGTCAAACTTGTATTTTTTTCTTAATATCCATTTACATCCAATGGTTTTTCTTTTTTCAGGTAGATTTGTTAATTTCTCTTGGTTTTTTTTAACGAACTCAATTTTCTCATTCATAGATTTTATCCAGTCAACTGATTCATGTGAATTAATTGCCTCACTATAAGACTGTGAATCTTGAATTTTTAAATGCTAAAAAATAGAGTTTTTTCATAAATTTTTTTTAAGAAAATAGATCCAAGATTCAGATTCAAATTTGTGAAGAGTGTGACGATCGTTCTTCAAGATCTCATGCCTTTCCTCTTCCATTGAATAGGGATAAGTCATATCAGGGACTTTTGATCATGGTTGTTGGGGTGATGGCATTGCGAAAAGACATGCCACACGCGCAAATCCTAAGAAAAATTAAGTTTGGTAGTAAGAACTACCAAAACTCATGAAAAACACAAAAAAACCAAAATATATTGATGTTAGGACAAAATCATCAAAAAAGATCTGAGATATTTTAAACTTTTATTGAAAGACATTGAATGATTTTGCTTCACAAAGATGATTTTGGAAAAAGATTAGGCTTATGATAGTTTATGTGCTCGTTAAATGGGTTTTAGATTGCTCTATCAATCTGTGGGATAACCTATGAATCTAATATGCATCTATCTACAAGATGAACCTAAAATATGACTGATTTGGTGATGGAGTGCATCTTGATCAATCTGATGCATGCAAGTAGCTGGAGGCCGATCCAAACAATCCACCATTGAAAAACTTGCTTCAAAAAAGCATATGCGTGCACACTCGAGTAAAAAAAAACCCATTTGGGTATAAGGGTATTTTTCTCATTTTACATTTATGTATTTATGTGTTTTTGTCATTAATATCTGAGAAACCTTTTTAGCTAGCGTAGTTTCAATTTTGAGGATTTTTGAAACTATAGAAACATTTTTTTTTTATTTTTTTAATTAGGTGATAGGTCTTATGAATTCGAATAGTTCTAGTACCCGTTAGGATCCATTTTGGATACTAGAGGCTGTAGGGGTATTTTGAATAGTTAGTTTTTTCTGTCTAGCATTGAATATGAACTTTGGATCTCTTTTATCTTTGGGTTTAAAATGTCCAACCCACCCAAGTTTGGATCCTTCTCATTAGCCAAATAAGAGGTGGCCTCTTGGAGTAGCTAATCCAAGAGTGGCCAACTCATTGGCCAAAAGAAGAGGTGGCCTCTTGAGATGACCACTCCCAACATTTTTTTTTAAGTCCCCATTTCTCCTCTTCTCTTTAGACTAGGTAGCTCTCTCTAAGATAGATTTTCTACTTGGTTAGCTTCGAAGCTAGGAAAAAGGTAGGATAACCGACACTCCTCCACTTAGGATTGCTTCCTACTTTTCTTAGGATTTTCTTATGTAGTTCATAGAAAAATTTTAAGTACTACAATAGCTTAGCTTTTTGCCCTTCTCACATGAGAACTCCAGCTAGAGAAGGGAGACTGTCGGATTCAAAACTTGCAGTCGAGTGGGAAACTCGTTAGTTCATTGAGTGAGGGCTATGGCTTCATGAAGCCCGAGTAAGTATCTTCTCATATTTTTCTTCTGTTTACTTTGTTGTGAATTTGCTTTCCTACCTACTTGCACTAACTTGCACACTGTTTTAGTTTTTTTTAGCCTTGGGTGTGTCCACTACCCTGCTCTAGGCTTATTACACAGGTGTTCCAAGGAGGCTTTTCACATCAAATTTTCCAGGAAACTTTCAGCCTCAATCAGATTATCCCTTGTCGCTAGGGCCGTACCTTTGTTTTATGGGGCCTGAGGTGGAGGGAAAAAATGGGCCCCCTATTAATAGCAGGAGTTCTGGGGCAGGGCCTCGAAATTTTTTGAGCCCTTATTAAAAATGGGCTCCCTAAAAATAAGCCCCCTATTAATAGTAAGAGTTTGGGGGCAGCGCCTCAAAATTTTTTGAGCCCCCTATTAATAGTAGGACTTCGAGGGCAACACCTCCAATTTCTTTGGGGCCCTTAAATTTTTTTTTGCTGTTTTTGGTCGCCATTAAAAATGGAATCCCTATTAAAAATGGGCCCCTAAATTTTTTTTTGGCCCAGGGGCCCTGAGGCCCAAGTCTCATTGGCCCAAGAATAGTACAATCAAGGACCCCATATCTCGAAGTTAGTTTTAAAAGAAATATTTTTCTAAAAGCTTTTAAAAAAAAGGTTTTTCAAAAGGCCAGATTTCAGTCCTACAGAGCTATTTCTAAACTTGTGCCTCTAACAATTCTGACTGAATCCATCCCTGTCGGTTCGGTCTGAATGAATTGACAAAGCATTAAGATCAAACGATATGCGACGAGATACACTTGAGTTAGGATACCATGCAATAGATGCTGCAACCATATATGCATGAGCGGGAACGGAATGACCATCTTCTTGAAGAAGTCACCTAGACTTGCGGTGTGTCCAATCTTGTCACAAAAGTGACATTCGACAGGCGGCCTGGAAGCATTAGAATCACCACTGAATCGACCACCCTAATTGTTATAAGGTGGTTGGCTACCAAACCAACCACGACTACTAAACTGACTTTGTTGAGTATTGCCACGATTGAACCTCTGATTATTCCTCTGAGCAATATTATTCTCATGTGCATTGTCAGATTTAATATCATCATCATCATCAAGGTGAGGCTCATGAGCGAAGGCTGTGAAGTTTGGTCATGGTGATCGGGCACTCTTGGGTAGATAAAGAGACCCAAAAAGAGTTATATTCCATCGGAAGCCCTCTTAGGATGTACATCGCCCTGAATAGGCTTGCCTGCCATGGAAAGTTCATGCTTTTCTAATATAGTCATTGACATTTTTGTTGCCTTTTTTTTAAGCATTGAATTTGCTCTTTTAATTGCAACTCTTGTAGGAGAGTGGCAGCATATGCTTCCCATAAAGTTTTCCATACCTCGTATGAAGTTTTCAACCCAACAACTTGTGTATGGATAGATTCACTTAAAGATCGGATATGATCCAGCTCAAGAAGAGCTAGTCATGCCTTCTCCACACAATATATTTGGAACAGTCTTGCCATCTCTAACAAGGTTCTCTAGTTTTGGATTTGAGCCATTAATATATCCATCAAGAGGGTGTGATGCCTATAGGGCAAAAATCTCATAATTCAACTTGTTACAAAAAAAATATTGAAAACTGTTTGGTTCGGGTAAAGCAAGAAGAGAAAACAGAGAAACTTATCCCAGGATTGTTGCCATTGCCTTTGCCATAAATGATCTGAAAACCAACTACAAAAGTGATGCTGGTGTTCGCTCTGATACCATATGAGAGTATCTGGATCAAACCAAACACACACAACACACATGATTTACGTGGTTTGATGCATATAGATCTACGTCCATGGTAAGGCCTCTCTTTTACAATTCACCGTGAGAAAGGTGCATTCTATTTATAAATTAATCATTTACAAAGGTTGGAATGTCCTTTGCTTTCTCCTCAAGGCAACCAATCATATCTCTATCAAGAGACCCTCTCAGAGAAGGATTCAACGTTTTAGAATCCTTTCTAAAATACAAGAGATTGTTGGTTAGACTTACTATCTGAATAGAAACCTTGCTGTGATCTCTCTTATTCTGGCCGTTCTCTAGGGTTTTCTCATGAGTTGGAGGTTTCGCATGGCTTGTGATCACATTAGGCAACCTGGTCCCGTTGGATCTGGATCCTTGATCCTTGACACTGAGTACCTTGGCACCCATTCACTGAGGGTCGGCGTTGGATGTGTAGCATCAATTCATCTGCTCTAAGAAAAAGAAAGTCCTTAATCTTAGAGAGCGGACTCCTAGGTGAATGATTCTGCATTTTCTTTCGTGGCATTTCGCAGTCACTGATGGTTCTGCGTTTTCACTCCTGCTTTTGAGAGAGAGAGAGAGTATTTAATGTTGTGTAAGTATATATACCCCCAAACAGCTAATCTTTATTAACGAAAATGAATGGATGTTGAATGATTGAAACAGATACGTCCATACAAATTGAATTACATACTTTGTGCCATTAAATCTACCGAACAAGATGGCAGGTGGCAAGCAAAATGTGAAAGCGCCAGAGGTAGTCTTCCATAATTGAAGATGGCTACAAATATTTATGAATATCAACCGTCCAGTTAGAGACCTTGACAAAAACTAGAACATTGATGAGCAGCTTGAATTCAGGGCAGGAATTGATTATAATAATGGGAAAGACAAAATCTCTCTCTATCACTGTTTGTGGGCCAGTGTCTGTTTACAGCCTTGCCAGCTGCAGAAGGCCAATTGGATAGCACTGACTTGATGCCTCACTGTAACAACTTTGGGCTATAATCTTATTTACAGCTTGGGTTGGGTGGAAGGCATCCCAGAACACATGTTGATCCCTGTCCTCACATGGCTTCTCTAAGGGCAGGCAAGTGAGGCTCCCACCATAACTGCCAACTCCACAGCACGCTCTGTTTGCTACCGTGAACCCTGCATCAGCCAAAGCCATTAAATTTCAGAGCAGCAAACTGATTTTTGGTAATACAGAATGCTGAAGTTTTTCACAAACAAAATATGTTTGATCATTACCAGTGCATCACAATCCATCTTGAGAAAAATATACTTAAAATTTTGACTTGAAGCTCTTTTGTTGTTGGTTTCTGGCTCCATGCTTATGGCATGAATTTAACCAGTGCTTGGTATCATGTTAAACATGACCAGGTGACTAACTTCAGTGTTTCAACAATAGTATGCTCAGCCATGTTTGGTAAATATTAATATACGCCGGGGGCCGGGGGGGTGTTGTGTTCCAAGTTCAAGTCTTTAATGCATTTGCATGGTGCTGTCAGAAGAAATACTATATTGTCAAAGAAACAGTGGGGCCCACACCTTTTCTCATGTATTAATATGATTACCTCTAGAAAAGTGTATTTGGACAAGTTTCTCAACAAAAAAATGGACCTCATGGGTTATATATATATAGATGGGGCCGTAACAGTGGACGCACGCGCGTTGTGCATCCACTGTTATCGGACTGGGTTCCGCCGCTGATCGCACAAAGATCAGTGGCAGCAAAAATTCATTAGTGGGGTCGTGACCGCCGCTAATGACTTTGCAAAATTAATAAATGATTCGATGAGATGAGCATCCACTATTATGACATCCCTCCCTCTCTTTCTATATATATATATATATTTGGTTCTACCTAACCGTCCATATGGTGTGAAAAATGATACTTTTTTATGATTCAAGCAATGTTTGGTAAATCTGACCCGACAAATGTGTCCTGTTTGATAGGAATCAATTGTTGGATTGTGTTTTTTAGATGAGAAAATATGAATTTTTGAGTCTTTAAATTTATAAAAATAATGAGTTGTTGATTTTTGAAGCCTTATAAAAATCTGCTCACATGTCCATAATCGGATGACCCAAAAGCTTATTACTAATAATCACACCATATACATCACAAAGGTTAAATTCCAAGAAAAAGAATTAAAAGGTTAAAAATCAAGACTGTCTGCACCTCCTACCATTAGGAGGAACCAATCACTATATATATAGTTTTAGAGACAGGTTTCTCGATGTCAACGGGTCAGATCTATGCATTACCAAATCTGACATGACCTAATTTGGATTCGGATGAAAAAAGATAGAACCGAATTCAGATCCGACTAGTCTAAAATCCGATATTTACAGTTAATCAGATTTGGATCTTAGTCGGATTCAAGTTTTAATCGGATTCGGATTTCAATGAAAAAATAATACCAAATCCGAATTCAGATTCGGATTCAGGTTGGATATCGTGTTACAGCAGACCCATTGACATCCTTAGGTTTCTCCATAAAATTTTCAGACCTCATGGGGTTTGACAATTTTTTTTCTCGATAAACTGCCTGTAAGGGGCATCTGTTTAATGCTCCTTGTAAGAGAGGCTTCTTTACTATAAGGGGGTGAAAAACGCATATAATTCATGGAAAATACGTAGTGGGTTCAAGAAAATAAATGTAAAAAAATCTTTTTCCATCAAAATGTGTTCAAACCTTCCCTGGGAAAGCACTTTCCTCATGGGCCTCCCTTTCAAGGGAAACTGGCTTTATTTGGGTGGGTGTTGAACAAACACCCCTTAAAGGAAAAATGTCAAAGCAACAACTTTCTCCATGGAAAATGTTATGAATATGCAGTGAAACAGTCCTAAGCATGTCTCATGTCACAACAATGTTGCTTATGACTTGCATCAAACGCATGTGAAGCCGACAAAATCGAACCATCAATTCTTGGATCAAAGGTCAACCCATCCAAGGCTAGAAGAGTGATGTCCTCAACGGTAAGCTATTCTAGATGTGTATGTGTCATTCCTCTTACTTACCATATTTGTAAGGACTGGAAACTATGTCCATGAAGATGTCATAGACATTATGATAGACGAAGTAGGAACCGGGGAGTGTCGAGTAGATGCTCTTTGTTAGCTCGAACAAGTGTCTGTTGAATGCAACAATGTACTGGTTTACACGGTCGACACATCTTCCATCAGTGTCAGCCATGGCAAGTTGGCTGGGCATGCATCCCAGAGGCCCAAGGTTAACCACTACAATCTTCCTTGCACCCAAACTGTAAAGCCTCTGCATAAACACCACCAGCAAAACAAGAAATAATTAGATTATCCAGAACATGTTTCTATCATTTTTGGATATAGCCTAAGCAAAACTGATTGAAAACGAGCAATCTTTAAAAGAGAGATGGGGGAGGTGTGGTTTGAGACTTTTGTGAGCCAAACAGATGAGTTTATGACAGACAGAGAGCCATTAAAAGGAGGAGGTTCAAGTGTTCGGACCGAGTACTTTGCAAGGTACTCGGCATTTTTAAAGGAGCTAGGAGATGTGGACCCCCTTTTGAAGGAAGGTGTGGCAGTCAGTGGTTGGGCTGAGTACCTTTGCAAAGTATTTTGCTGATCACTGAATCTACTCCGGACGCCATTAAAATTAATAGACCTGAGTGAGGGTTTTCAGCAAACACAGACTGTAGTCATGGATCATCCGAGTCTATAGCAAGTTGACTTGGAGACCAATTTATATGACCTATTAAATGAGTTAATTAAGACTTATAAAAAAACCAACTCTGGAATTGACTTAGCCTTGTATGGAACTGTAGGGCTTCACTGGATCTTGGAAGACCCAGCTGGGTTGGGCTTCTCTCTCAAGCAATGTTATCAGTATTCGGTGCGTATCGGCCTATACACATCGTATCGACAGAAAATCGACAACGATTCACTTGAGTATCGGCCGATACAGCTGAATCAGTGGCCAAACGATTCAGGTCTATACCGATACTGACAACATTGCTCTCAAGTCTGTGATTCCTTATCAATTTGAACATGGCCCAAACGCCATGCTTAGTTCTTCTATCTAGACCCTTGAAAGTTCTTGAAAGTAGAATGCACAAAAGTTGGCAGTGGCCCTCATGAGATCATGAAAAGGAGATTACCTTTATCTGTTGGGCGTAGGTCTGGACCAAGAGGGCAGCGTAGGTGTCTGGGTCGTAAAGCCGGCTAGAGGCGTACATCTTGGGCATGAGGTAGTTGTTGATGTAGTCGTTGCTCCCAAAGGCCACCAAAAATATTGATTTTGCCAAGTAGTTTGACAGTGCCTGGGGATCTTGGAACAGTAATGGGTACTCAAAATTAATGCTCTTCTCAAATAATACCAACTGCTGATTAAATGAAACCCTAGCCACCTGCATTTTCAGAATTCATTTCCAGGAGTCAAAACTCAAAAAGTCAACACTTGCTGGCTGCTTCTACTTCATTAAAAGATGCTGAACGTCAGATATATTATTTACATGTGTGATGCTGACCCGCCTCATACGAGCTGCAACATGGATTATCCAATATATCAAAAGATTGCAAGGTCACTCGATGTGATATAATCTGACCTCATGGACATATTTCAACGTCAAAATAGGAGATGGGATCATATCAGCGTGAGCTCAGATGGTGATAGGAGCAGCTCATTTCTTTAAAAATACCGTCAGAGCTCCTTTGGATGCCGTTGATCTCAAGATGAACGACATCCAAACCAAACCTGTAATTGAGATGCCCATCATTTGGATGGGCCCTACGTTTTTTCCCAACGTTCTTCTTGTTTCGAATGAACGGCATCTGAATGTTTTAAAATGAACGGCTCGTGATGAGCCTTATTCACTGTTGGCATTCATTTTTTAAGATGAATGGCATCCAAGGAGCCTCCAATGGTTTTACCGTCAGAGGTGCATCTGCCCTTATCTCCTCTTCCAAAATAGCAGGGATCTTAAAGAAATATTTTTTTAAGGGTTGTAAACTCAGTATATGGTCTGCCATTGGTTTTTTTAACCTCTATACAATCTGACATACACATTGTAAAAATATGTTCTAAGGGTAGATTTTTTAATAAACCAAGATGTAGATCACATCTAGAGGGTTAAATGTGTAAACAAAATTAAAAGTAAAAAACAGAGTTTTTTTTCACTAGAGATTGATACCCACGAATCAAACAAATATTTTTTATGCTTGGCCAAGTGAAGCGCTCAACCAAGCCAAGCTTGGTGTTCCCATTGAATCTTTTTTCGATGGTAAGCAGCAAGAATATTAGTGTGTGAGAGAGAGATGAATCAGGCACAGTGCTATACATGATTGGTGGTTCTTGAACTCACTTTAGCTTTGAACTATACAAATATGCACGATATAGTATGTAAGTTAATGGGCTCGGTCTCGCGACCAACACTAGCAGTTGTTTCTGGTTGAGCATTTACTGCACCAAAAGTTAGGGCTGCAGCTATCAATATAAAAATCTTAAATGCTAATTACTCATGTCTGAGAAATCAGAAAGTTTTGGTGCCAACTTTTGGGGTACATGATGGTTCATAATGACAAGGGTTTACTTTGTTAACTAAAAAAAAGCAAAGGTATGGCAGACTGACTATTATGGGGCTTGATCCACAACATTGCAGTGGATGATGTCAATTGTGCTATTCTTCGAGATCAAACACCATAGTAGGATACCAGTGGCAAGCGGGGTCCTGTGTCAAGCTAAAGGCCCAGGATCGAATCCCTCTGCCACATGGGGCGGCTGTTGTTTTGGTAGGGGTTCGCCTAACCCCAGTTTGCATTTCAAAAATGAAAACACCATAGTGGGCGTATAGCTAGCAGCCACTTTTAGGGTTTTGCATTTTCAAGGACGCATAATGCAGTGTAGTATTGCAATGAATGTTACATACAATCTTAATTCTTCGAAAAAAAAAGAGGAATCTTATATATGAAAAAAAACTAGCCACCAATGGGGCTCTGCTTGTCTGGTAGGAGCAGCTAGTGCACTTCACCTTGTGTTGGGACGTTGCAAGTTCAAATCCCAATGGTATATTGTATAACTGGTAGGATCGGACTAACCCCAGCTTGCCTTTCAAATAAAAAGAAAAAAAAACTAACCAAAAGGTAAAGGTAAAAGGTTCTGAACTGATCTAGCAAACCCATAGGCATTCTTTTCATTTCTAAAAGAGTACGCAGAACATCTCAACTGGCGGGAAATACATTTTCTCTTTTTTTTAAAAAAAAAACTGGGGGGAATTACTGAAATAAAGTATTTGTGGAGGCCGTGTCTAAATAATGGAGTGTGCGAAGAGAAAAATGAAACGCAAGTGGGCAGAAAGGAAAGTTCTGTTCTTACAAAAACGGAATTGTGAAGGTTTTGAAGGTCAACCACCAAAAATACCTTAGGTCCTTTTCTAATTGAATAAAAAGAAATTCCATTCTCTCTCTCTCTCTGTATATGTATATAAATATTTAGGGATAGGCAGCTATCTCTGTCAAGATATATATATATATATATATAGAGAGAGAGAGAGAGAGAATTCTCCAACACATATATATATATATATATATATATATATATATATATTCAAAGACAAAACAATTTAAGGGTCATGCAGGAGATCTTATACAGTCCCACCAGGGGACTCGCTAAGTTAATTGCTTGCAAAAAGACCCCAAGATTTGTTCAATTTTTTCATGAATTATGGTTAGTGAACAACAAATTTGAAAGTTGGCATCCAATGCTCTCAATGCTGAGGGCCATCCATCTCAAACATAGATGTCATTTGGTGTAATATGATATATCTGTTGACAGCCAATCATAGGGTGCTCGTTGCTTGGTTCTGAAATATCTAAATTGAGGATTTCCTATGTAGGATAATCTCTCAGCATGGTGTTTTTTGTTTATAGTCATGCATATAAAATAGAACGTAAGGTCATAGACTCACAGTAAAAAAGAGAAAAAAGTCGTAAATATATCAAGTACATAGTTTTTGCCGGTTTCGTCGAGGATCCCTCCTGCTGCTGATGCAAAGTTCACTCCTTTGAGAATATCATTGGTGGCTTTTGTTTTTAGACTTAGGTAAGGTGGCACAAAGGGCAAGCCCAATGCCAGAGCTACATTAAACAAAAAAAAGTCGATTACACAATAGAAAGATACAAGACTTGTTGAAAAACATTACATACAAGTAGAGATGGTCATCTCAAATACCTGCAAAATCTACCACAGTAAGTCCATTGCAAAACCGGCCTGTCGGAAAGCCAAAATCGATGCCGTAAGGTGGGTAGTTCGCTCGAGCAATCGATGGAATATAGTTGTTGTTCCCATCATCTATCAATGAGTCGCCAAATATAAACAATGCCGGCACAAGCTCTTGGCCTGTGAGTCCTTTGATGAACTGAAGGAGAGGCAGAAGAAGAAGGAAAACTGTAACCCTTCTCTCCATTTTTGCTTCCTCTCTCTCCCTCTCCTTTTCTCCTTATAGCAGCTACTTGTGTTTACTTATCTATATTGATAAAAGAACAATCCTTTATAGTTTAAAAAAAGAAGGGAAAATACCAATCCTTTAATTAGTGTAGGTGTATTAATGATGCATCGGTAGCTAGATTCATGATACCATCTCTACTTACTCTGCACATCGCTAGGGATTCAGCTGTCTCTCAAAAGTTTATAATGGAGTATAATAATCCTATAATTTCTTTATGTGCGTATCCGAACATATATATATATGATACGATATATAATCAAAAGGTCCAAAACCAAGTGCCCCTCTTGTATAATTTGCAAATAGTGCATTCTAGAATTTGACAGCTGAAAGCCTGAACTTTAAACATTGAAATTTGGGAAATGGTTTGGTTGGGGTTAGGGATGCATCGAGCCGAGTTAGCTTGGGCTCGACCGGATCTCTCGACTCAAACTCGTTCTAAAAAATAAATGAGCTAAATTTGAACAAGGGTTCAGGCTTGGTACACGCAAATGAGCCGAGCTTGAAAAGGCAGTCCAGCTCAGATAACCTCGATAAGCCTGATTAAGCTATGTGCATACAGTTATAAAAAAATTTAATTATATATATATATATATATATATATATATATATATATATATATATATATATATATATATATATATATATATATATATATATATATATATATATATATATATAATTTTGTTCATAATGTTAACCCAAAAAAATATCTTATCTTAATAGATAAGACTTTGGTCACTTGAACCACGTCATGGGACGTTGCAGGTTCAAAACCTAATGATATAATTGCATAACTGGTAGGCCTGTGCCTAACCCCAGCAAAAAAGCAAAAAGACGTTGGTCACGTGGACTCAAATCCCACCACTTTCATCTCTCAAAAAACTTATAATCTATATATCCACTGGCAGGTTTGCATGAAAAATTGGTTCAACATGGGCTGATATTGGATATGGGATACCGTTTGAATTGGTTCCAGTTAAGGAACCCACACATCTGTTGGAAGTCGAACATGGGACGAAGGGTTCAGCACCTTCTCCCCCAAGCCCGATGCCACTCCGGGGACCTGAGTGGGTGGTGCCATATTGGTGGTGGGGCGAATTACTTGCAGGGTAGTAGCTGGAGAGCATCATTAGTTAATTAGATAACCCAAACCAGATGCACCTCCTTTTGTTCAGCTTCAGTCACCTACAGTAGTAGCTTGAGCAATGCCATGTGAACTTAGGTAGGCTTTAATGGGAAGGCACCCCACAAAAACAGTGGCAGCATTTAGTGCACAGGAGAGTTGTGAATCAGCTGGTTCGACAGCATTAATTTCGACCCTATTCAGTGTGGACCGAGATGAGTTGAAAAGGGTGATGCCCCATCCAGCTGGTGCCTCTGTGACAAATATCGCCGTATTTATAAAAATCTTGCGATAATATCGCTAGAAATTGCCTGAAAGTTTAAAACGGAAATTTCTTGCGAGATATTCAAACCGTGACAAATATCGTGATATTTACATTTTTATCAGATATTTATTGTAAAAACCACTGAGTTTTTTATTTTTAAATGTGTTTTATTTATATTTTCTTATAATTTTTTTTTTATATTTTTAAATTTATTTTTATTGTCAAGATTTTGATAAAAAATGCGAGATTTTATGAAAATTTTCAAAATCTCCCGAGCTTTTGACTTCCGATATTTTGTGTGACTATGCCTGGTGTCCACATTCTGGCACACAGTGTTCACTGTGGTTGGGCCACATGATTTTTGCAGAGTAATTGTGGTAACTAAAATGGAAAAGTAGCAGCGTCAACATTTCCTACCATTGTTGGGAACAAGGAAAATGTGGCGTACCAGTTTAATTCTGAAAAATTTACAAAAACACACCTAAATTTTACCTTATTTACAAACATGCGCCTAACTTTTGAGATATTACAAATAAACGAGCCCAACTTTTTTGGGAATTCTTTTGTTAACTAGGCATGTATTTGTAGTATCCCAAAAGTCAAGCGTGCATTTGTAAATAAGCAAAAAGTTGGGCCTGTTTTGTGTATTTTTCTCTTTAATTTTTAAGCTCCAATGGATTTGAAAGTCCAGAGTCAACTTCTTTTATTGCCAGAGCACGTCTGTGTGCGTTCAACATCACCTACATACCTCCTGGTAGTAAAGGAGGAAATGAGAGAGGAGAAAACAGAGGGAAGAAAAGACAAGAAAATTGGTGTTTGGGAAATGACACAGATTTCTCGCTGTATATATATGTGTGAACACGTTCGGGACGAACAGCCAGACCGCACGACGTCATTGGGAGCGACCCATGTGCTGTTGACTGTGAGCTATTGGCGTGAAGAAGTGCTGACCACGTCGCCGGCACAACCTCTTCCCCATTGGCCGGATTCTTCACTAGAACCTGTTGATGGTTTGCTTTCTTGGATTTTGTCACTCGATTTAGTGTTTATTCGTAGTATTGGAATCGATTGAATGAGAATTTTGTTACATTCTTGTGTTAAATTTGTCGTTTGAAAAGAATGTATGTTTTTTCATGTGTTTGAGCTTTGTGTTCTAGTTCATATATCACTACTTTTTTGAACGTGTTCATGTATTTTATTTACAATATATATCTGCTGTTGGATTGAATGAAGTGTTGTAAAGCCTTGTATTGGTGTTTCACAAATTTTCGTGCTCAAACAATCTAAGGAACCCATGCCGAATTTTTTGTTTTGGGTTGACCGCCGATGAAATACCTCTATGAACTCTACCTTGTCGTTTTTGTCTAAATTTTATTGTACCTTCTTAGCTTCATATGAGCACATTTATTGATTTTTTTTCTAAAGATTCTCGCATATAGTTAATTTGTGATTGATAGTTTATTTTGTTGGGTCTAAAGTTTGTAAGTGAGCACTTGTAGCCACCCATTGTTTAAAATAGGCAATCATATAGTGGAGGGAAGGGTTCTTTTTCTTGGTTGTTTCTTTCACAAACTTGTTCTTGTGGGCTAATATACGCTCGTGTTTACGCTTAGGCGGTTGCCTTAATGCTTAGTTCGATTTGGAGCATCGCCATTGATAAGGTTTCGCCATCAATATAACATATCTAACTTGCCAACAAGAAATTTAATATGTTCTCTCCCAAGTGCCTTTGTCAAAATGTCAACCCTTTGATTCTTGCTAGAAACAAATTGAATGATGATTAGGCGCTATTGAATTTTCTCACGAACGAAATGGCAGTCGAGCTCTATATGTTTCATTCACTCGTTAAAGTTTTGATTAACAACTACAGGGAGAGAAGATTAGTTATCACAATACAATAGTGCTTGCTACTGACGAGAAAATCCCAGATCTATCAAGAGATATTTTAGCCAGGTTATTTCATCGGCTTCCATGGTCTTGACTCGATATTCAGCCTTTGCAGATAAGCGAGAAACAATGGCTTGTTTTTTAGTCTTCCAAGAGAGGGGGCTGTCTCCTAGAAAAGTGCAATAATTCAAGGTGGATCTTCTTGTGAGGAGGCAATTGGCTCAATCTAAATCTATGTAACAAGATAGTTGCAATGGGCTATCCGATTTTAATAAGATTCATTGCCCTGGAGTCCCTCTCAAATATCTCACCATTTTTAGCTCATTCATGAACTGGCTTAGGATACGCATAGAGAAGGTGTTGTCTAGTCGTGTAATGATCAAATAGGTGAACCATCCAACTAATCGTTGGTACTGAGTAGGATCCTTGAAAATTGGATTAGTGCGATCCATTTTCAAGTGTTGCTAAATAGTTATCTCAGTTGGTCATGATACAAGATACCTAACTTCCTTCACAAGGTCAAGAACATATTTTCTTTGATTAAAAAATATCCCTTGTTTTGATTAGGCTACCTCGATCCAAAGAAAATACTTTAATAAATTGAGATCTTTGATATGAAAACACCTTCAAAGAAATTCCTCCAATATGATGGTAGTTTTATCTTCATTTTCGATAACGGTTATGTCATCAATGTAAACTAGGAAAAATGCCCTTCTATCTCAAAAAATGAGGGAAAAGAGAGAATAATCAACCAAGGATTGTCGAAAACCAGCTTTTTGAGGGCTTGCAAAAATTTGAGAAACCATTGCCTCGAGGCCTATTTTAAACTATAAAGAAACTTATTAGGGCGACATGTGCGAGTTTCCCCCTCTTTGAGATATCTCGGTGGTAGCTTCATGTAAATCTCTTTATCTAAATCCCCATGTAAAAAGTATTGTTGACATCTAGTTGATATAAGGGTCAATTGAATATGGTAGCCATACTGAGAGAACACCACATATACATAAACACAAGATTTTTATCGTGTGTTCAACATACCAACTAACACATATAACAATATCAATCATAAACCTTGAATATTTTAAGAGCAATAAATTTTACAAAAACGTGCAACCTACACAGATTTTCTATCGAATAGAAATTCTGTATCGATTTGCAGAGGTCATATCTCCCAATCAAAATTTCATTTGAGCCTAAATTTTTTTTGGGATTGCTTCCATATATTTGGAACATCCCTCTAAATTTTCAAGATTTATGGGATCATCATTTTAGAGAACCATAATTTTCTTTAAAGCTGATTATAATAAAAATACATGACAATGTAATTTTCAAGATAACACTTTAAGAACATTACATATTTTATTGAAAACACAAAAAACTTGCATTCAACGATTTTTATTCATCAAGCACAGATCCTAAACATACATATGCACATATAAGCATACTGAAAACACAAATGTATAATACATATCATGAATCAAATACAAGATCTAACGTTTTTACACAAGAAAATACGTTTTTCTCAAAAATGTTTTTTCTAAAAATATTTCAGGTTTATGAAAATTTTCAAATAAATTTTTATTCCATCAAACCATATTAAGTCCAGACATAGACCTATCTATCATGCTGCAAACATCAACTCTAACTTATAATATAAATTTAAATACAGATCTAAATAATGTTTTTACCAAAAATGAGTTAAATCACTCCTACAAATTAAAATGATTATTCAAAAAGTGAAATAAGGTTTTTAAAACAAATCAAACCAAAATCAAATTGCAGGAACTCGATTCCATGCTCGAATCAACCAATACTAAATCCTAAACATGCGGAATATGGTGGGAACAATTGAAACTCGAAAAGAACACAAACATGGTTAATATACGAACAATGGATTAAAACTAATTTTATAAAGATATAAAGGAAATAAACAAAACAATGAAGTAAAGCACTGAATCTTACCTCAGGCTACGGGTAGCCCTCCTATAGTTGATGAGAGAGAGAACGAATAACACATGGGCACAAGTTCCAAAGTAGGTTGTAAGAGATTGGAGAATTTGAATACCTAAGCTAGGCTTGATATAGGCTCACACTAGGTTCAATCGGCTAGTCCGAATTGGCTAGGGGTATGCTAGAGTAGGCTTGGTCTATGGAAATTTTGGCAGGGTAACAATACTTAGGAGTGGGATCCAAATCTCTCCGTAGAGGGAAAAGGCCATCCCTATTTATAGGTTTGGAAGTGGATCTAGATATGATCCTACATATCTGAGATCTAGGACAGGATCTAGGGTTGTGGTTGAAACAATTTGAATAGAGGGCTAGGATTTGATTTAGGAGAGTGGATTAGGGGATAGGATTTGTCCTTAATGAATGTCATTAAGTGAGGCTTATTTTAAGCGATAAAAAATGCTCAAAGGTGAACAAGGTGCATCAAATATGAGGGTGCCGACATCCAAAAATGTGGGACGTTTCGAAAAGTAATAATGACAAATGGTCCAACTAATAACAACAATTAATTTATCGTTAAGTCTTTCCGTTAATGACAAATGATGACATGGTTCTAAAAGTTGCTTTGCATGAGATATGACAAACACATTTGTCATTATATCTTACATATAACGACAAATGATGAAGTCATAAGACATGATGACAGGGATTTTAAAAGACATAACAACACATGATGTCATGACCAAAAAGACTCGCTTTGAAAAATGATATAATGATAATTCAAAGAGGTAAAAATAATAATTTAAAGGGGTAATAACAACAATTGATTTGCCATTATTACTCTAAAACATGTTTTGAACATAACTTTTGATCAAGGTATCAGATTGACCTAATTTTTTGTTCGTTTGAAAGTTGAAAATCTCCTCTTTAACATTTTTTTTTGTCAAAAACTTTGAAGAGGTGGTTTTCGAGGCTAAAAATCATATTAAAATGAGCTTTATGAAGTTTTGGTATGACAAAAATATCTTGGTCCAAATTTGGGTGTCTATACAAGCAAGATCCACTTGATATAATTTTGAGTATTAGGCTTTAATAAGCAAAAACTCATTTTTTCAAAAATCATTTTTGAGAAAAATATATTTTCTATGGGATTGTGTGTGGTTTTGGATGTAAATCCATGTTATGAATCATGTTTTAATTATTACATCATGATTTAATGTGTGCAAGCATAAATATAATGTACTTTGATGGATCAAAATCATTGGATATGTTTCTTTATAAAAACCATAAAGTTCGTGATGTATTTCTTGAAAATTGCTTGTTTGTGTAATCTATTCCAACCAGTTGTAAAAATAAATCTGGTTTTTCAAAATGGTGAACCCATAAATTCTGTAAAATTATGGAGGTGTTTTAAACATATGAAAGCAATCTCAAAAAAAAAAAATGAACTCAAATGAGTTATGGGTTGCGAGATACGACCTCTATAAGTTGATAGAGAATTTATGTCGTGACAAAAAATCTGTGTAGGCTGCATGTTTTTGCAAAAAATATAGTTTCCAAAATATTCAGGATTTATAACTAAGATTTTTATGTATAATAGTTTGTATATGGAAGAATACATGACAAAAATCTTGTTACCTGATTCCTTATGGTTTAAAAATTAAAAATCATAGAAATTTGGTCAAGAACTTATAATTTTTAAAAAATAGTTTGTTAAATAAAAAAAATAACCTATATTTCAAAAAATTTAGTTATTTATGAGAAATGAATTTAAGTCCGAGTTTTTGAGAACTTGTGTCAGACATATCAAGTCATCCACAATAAAAATCATAGAATTTATTTCATTTTGTGTGATTCATGGCTGATTTTATATTGAAAAAACTGAATTGATCAAGACTGTTCTTGGAACAGAAAACAATTGGTGTTCAAAGAATTTTTATTTCTTGATCCGAAATATGTTTAGGTCTGAAATTTTTCTTTAGATAACTAACATATGTATGAATCTATAATAAAAATCTCAAAGCCAAAATCATTTTGTATGATTTATGTCTGAATTTCTAATGATTGAGAAATTTTTTCCTAATAGTCCCAAATTGGAAAGTTTTGGTATAATGCATGTCATGGTTTCGAAAGTAAAGTAAATGAATATGGCTTGGTTTCAGAGATAAACCATATGGAATACATGACCTATTGGTGTACTATATGTGGGCCTAATGAGGCTGTAGGGTTGTATCATAACTTGTGAACATATTTTCAATATTATGCTATAAATTTCTGTCATAATGCTATAATGAGCTGCATGATGTATTAATATGCAACATGATGTGATGATATGAAACTTATATGATTATATGCTGAATGATATCATGATATGCAACATGATATTATATGATGTTATAATGTGCTATAAGACATGAAAATTATGCATGCACATGTATATGCTCAAGAGTGAGCAAGAGGTTTAAAATAATCTACAGAGTGTCATAAGTGCACGAATATGACTTTATGATATATGGGCCTATTAAGGCTATGTGCTAGAGCTATATTTTATATAAAAAAAATTATTGAATGCAAGTTTAAATTTTGTCATGATACATATGATGAATGACACATACTTGCACATATTGGCACATAATTGACACATGACGTGTATTCTGATGTGTTCGAGCTGAAAGATTGACCAATTTGATGTTGCATGTTTGAGGTGATGAGAGCTCATGTGACATAAATGCATGCTATGAATGTTGATGAATTAAAATCGTTTTATGAAAAAAATATATGAAAATTAAAGATGTAAAAAGATACCCAAACAATGTACTAATAGTTTTTTTCTTGGTTGCCCTCTAATGATGTTGGGATCCTTGGATGACTGTTGTAGGAGACAATGTGATACAAACACTACAGAAAATCTGCAGATTAGTGACGGACGCTATTCGTCGATAATCTATCACAAATCTGTTGCTAATCCGTTTAGCGACGGATTGGCGATGGCTTAGCAATGAATAGCGTCCATTGCAATTTCTTGGTTTCTAATTAGCGGCGAAACTGATTTGTCGCTACTTCCGTTGCTAATTCATGGCAGATTAGCGAATGTCATGATCCATCGCTAATCTGTCACTAAATAAGGACTGATTTGGTTTTGCGACAGATACATATCTGTCGCTAAGCTATTGCTAAAATTTTATGATGGATACATTTTTGTCACTAAATTTCATTGCCCAATTAACGACGATGTAGCGACGGATTACATTTCGTCGCAAAACATTGACTGATTCAGTTTTTTAGACAGATGAATATCTATCCCTAATCCGTTGATACATTTACGATGGATATTAGCGACGAAAAATATCTGTTATAAAATTTAAATTTTTTTATTAAAATAGAAATATCGAGAAAAAATTTCTCATTATACAATTTATATAACCTGTGTATAAAAAACAAAGTACACATAAAAAAGACATACAAAGTAGGTGAAACAAATTTAACAACCCACTATAATCCTCGTCAAGTACTAATTAGTTACAAGTGAACATATACAAAGAGTTTCATTTGAAACAATAATCTAATCATCGCCAAGATTTGGAGCATCATCTTCTTCATTGTCTCAATCTGCCCCTTCATCCATGCCTACATCAGCTCCTCTACCTTGATCATCTCCAACATCCTACAAGAGAACCGAAATGTTAGTATTGATAAACAAAATATAATAAAATAAATTATATGCAATGCACCTAATCTAAGAAAATCAAAGTAATATAGCTGAATGACACATAGACTAGCAATAAAGTGAAGAACATTAACAACATTCAGATATGTGTTCTAAGGCTAACAAAAAAAAATCATAGTGATTCATTCATGCAGATATGTGTTCTAAGGTTGTCAAAAAAAATGTCATAGTGATTCAAGCATGTATATATGGTTTATAAGGCTATCAAATAAATGTGTTATGTATCACAATCATGCATATATGTATTCTAAGGCAGTAAAAAAACTTTCATAGTGATTCAATCATGCATATATGTGTTATAAGGCAGTCAAAAAACTTTCATAATGATGAAATCATTCTTATATGTGTTCTAATGTTGTCAAAAAACTTTTATAGTAATTCAATCATGCATATATATGTTATAAGGGAATAAAAAAACTTTCATAGTGATGGAATCATGCTTATATGTGTTATAAGGCAGTAAAAAAACTTTCATAGTGATGGAATCATGCTTATATGTGTTGTAAGGCAGTTAAAAAACTTTCATAGTGATGAAATCATGCTTATATGTGTTCTAAGGTTGTCAAAAAACTTTCATAGTGATGAAATCATGCTTATATGTGTTCTAAGGTTGTCAAAAAACTTTCATAGTAATTCAATCATAAATATATGTGTTATAAGGCAGTAAAAAAACTTTCATAGTGATGAAATCATTCTTATATGTGTTCTAAGGTTGTCATAAAACTTTTATAGTAATTCAATCATGCATATATGTGTTGTAAGGTAGTTAAAAAACTTTCATAGTGATGAAATCATACTTATATGTGTTCTAAGGTTGTCAAAAAACTTTTATAGTAATTCAATCATGCATATATGTGTTATAAGGCAGTCAAAAAACTTTTATAGTGATGAAATCATTCTTATATATGTTCTAAGGTTGTCCAAAAATATTTCATAGTGATTCAATCATGCATACATGTGTTATAAGGTTGTCAAAATTTTTATAGTGATTCAATCATGCATACATGTGTTCTAATGCTAGCAATAAAAATTCATAGTGATTCAATCATTTACACCTGACGGGCACCAGAACTCATGTTGAATGCAGACAAAGTTCCTCTGTCCTGAAAAAAGTTGCACAACTCATTATGGACAAGGTTGGGAATGACTTCATGTAAAAAGTCACGCATTGTGTCCTAAAGAAGATGACAGACACCATTCCAAGAAACAACAGGGTCAATTGGATTGTAGGAGTTGATGCTGGGGGGAGAACTCTGAGAGCCGTGACTGCAGGAGGCAACAACTGGTGTGGTGTTAATGTTACTCCCAAACCTGAACACATGACTGTTTTTTGGTTCACCGGTTGCAGTCACCCATGCTGTAGGATCAAAATGCGGATGCTGAGTGGAGTCATCGTCATATCGTTCTACCATCTGCTGCTTATATGACTCCTACAATGTAATGATTATAATAAGAATTAATAATTAATAATTAATAATTATAATGTTTATGATAATGTAAATCATGGTAACTTGTATATTATAATATTTATTAATACAATAAATGCATACCGTTGTCGCTCTCACCTTCTCTGATACGAACTCTTCTGTGTTTGTATATTTATGTGTTTAACAAACACATTCTTGTAAGGTACAATGCCTCCTTTTTTGGCTTCCTGTAAGGTTAAATGATAAAAAAATCAATTAGAAAGTATGCAGAAATACTTATAAATTTGACAATATATATATATATATATTGATGAGTTATCATTTTCTTCTGGTGGCTCCCAAAAGTCCTAGAACCACCTGTGTGTAGATGGGCATCAAGCATCTTCGCTTGGTTCTGTATAGCCTTTGCTGAGCGGTTTTGAAATTCATGACTCACCTACTTGCCGCACATTGCATCCCAATAATCTATCTTGATAGTGAAAGAGCCACGGTCCTTCCACTGCAGTGGATCATCTATCTCACCAACTGCTTTTATTGCTGTAGTCTTTATATTATGCAACATGTCAGTAAATCGATTGGAAACCACTGTCTGCCACACTATCCTCGTGTCCTGCTCTTCTTTTGTGATCGTGAAGCGATTCAAGGTCTACAAATAATTTTTGAAAGTTAGTGCACATGACTACAACAAAAAATTATATATGAAACACATTAGCTATGATAAACGATTGTATACCATGAATGATGACCATAATCTTTTCAACACCTCTTTCGGGTACTCTTTTCATTGAGTGATCGGTCTTGGTAGATGCCAAAGTAGTGACTTCCGAATTTCTTGTATTACTTCTTATGACGCGAACCTCGCGCTGCACATGAATTGGTACACATTAATAATCGACTATCGATATACACTATTTATAAGATAAGTATTGGATAAGTGACAATGTAATACTTATGGTCGATTATGGATATACACTATTTGAATGAGTCATCGTGTGTCAGACTGAGAAGACCTTGCATCCGACGTTGTCTCGTGATGTGTATGAGTAGCTGGTGTAGGTGGGTCATGTGCAGACGAAACATCATCTACAAAACAATGAGTTAGAAATTCACACAATGCAGATATAAACTAATCAACTGTATATTTATTTAAATAATATACCTATTGAAGGATTACGTGAAGACGAAGACTGATACATGCTATCACTGAGCTGGGATCCTATAAAGACAATTAACAAGTAACAATTTTTATATCAACATATAAGAAAAAATATAATGAATTTCTATATTTAAATATAACATAAAAACATCTACCTAATGATGTCCCACGACCTCCACTTGGTCATCGACCACTGTGACCTTCATGAACCATATTCTAACAAATAAAAATGTTATTTGGATCAGTTAGATAACTCTTGATCTTAGCATGAACATGATATATGCATGAAATATAAGATTTAAAGGTCCTACATAAATCAGTTTTATAACTATGCATGTACATGCTAAGTATGCATTGAATGTAACATGATATGCAATTTCATAAATATGGATACATAATCAAATCAAAAATAAATTCATGCAAGCATAGATACAATCACATCAAACATGTACCTGCAGCAAACACACTCCAATATCCTGCTAACTATAACCATGACTATCATGGACTGTAAACTATAAAAATAAGAGCATATGAGAAACTGTTGTGATATGTATTATAAGATGTACTTCACTAGCTCGAGTATGCTTCCTCATCACTTGTTTGACTTTCATATTCTTCTTCTTTTTCCTCCTCCTCTTCATCCTCTTCGTCATCTTCTTCATTGGGCGCCCATCCACTTGATATATCATTTGGATCACATTCTTCCATACGTGTGCCATCGGACAATGAAGATGTGACATGCAAACCATGTGTGACATCGTGACCATAAGAGAAGTCATACATATCATCTGATTGATAGTAATCACCCTCTTCAACAATCTTGTCTTCTTATAACTGATCATACTCGGGGTATAGTTTGGACTTCACCTTGCAAATCGCCCACCATTCATTTCTATCTGCTTTCCTTGTATTCAGATATGAAGTATAGTAAATTTGTTGAGCTTGCGAGGCTAATATGAATGGTTCATATATTCCAAACCTTAATTTATGATTCACCTCCACAATGTTTGAGGCTTTGTCGAGTGTTGTTGCTGTGGGATCAAACCAATGACACTTGAATAAAGTTACCATATTATTTATGCTTAAGTAAGTCAACTCTATTATTTCTTCAATAACACCATAGTAGTCAAGTTCATTTTCACCATAACTGTTACCCTTGACCCACACGCCACTATTCATCGTTGACTTGTTTACACCATAGCCTTTTGTATAGAATCGATAACCATTTACGTTGTACCTGTTGCAACATTGCACAACTGTGAACACCCCAAATTTTGCAAAGTTTTATAAAAATGACCCTTTTGCCCCTAACCCCGTTTTTGAGAAAATCAAAGCAGTTTCAAAGCTCATTCTTCAGATTTTCTGAATTAAATTCATATTGATATATTCAAAATCAACTCCGGATCCGAATCCAGCACTTTAAATCCATATTTCCTCCAAATCCGGATCAAAAACCCATTTCTGAAGAAATCTTCTCAAAATAGTTTCTAAAATTCTCAGAAAAACTCCTTTTGTAAATATTTTACAAAAACATCAAAAAAAAAATAGTTTCAATCTTTTTATTTCTTGTAAAGCTTTAAGATTTTATTCTAAAAAAAAAAAAAATAATATATATGTATACAAAAAAATAGAAAAATAACATGAAAAAGCAAAAATTCGGAGAAATTACAGGAAAAACAAATGATTTCAAGCTTTGCAAAGTTGTCTTTTGCTAAAAACCTCATTTGAAAAGCTATTTTACAAAAAAATTCTTAAAAGGAGTCTTCTTTTTGGAAAAAGAGAAAATCCACAACAAACTCCTCCCGCGCTCCTTCCTTCTCCTCTTTCCCATCGTCCATCTTCAAAACGGCCATTCTCGCTCCCAGCCCTCGATCTTCAACAAACCCCATTCTAGAAGCCTCGATTGAGCCCTCCATCCTCCGATGGCTGATCTCTTTCTCCCACCATTGATCTGCAACGGAAGTTTTTCTTCTCGAGTCTTCTCCTTTCCCCTATAAAGGAGATCCAGCCAGAAACAGGGAGGGATCAGATTTTTTTTAACTAGCATCCATCATCCGGCATCGACTTCCATCCATTACAGTCCATCTACTTTCACGCATCCGGCATCAGCTCTCCTTCAGCATCCCTTGGGGCATCCCCTCAGCAAGCGGCTGCCATCAATCCTTCTTCGCAATACCTCTTCTGTAGGATCCATTGCCGACATCCATCCCTCACTTGTTCGAGGAAGTCTCGGCTAATCCATCATCCGTTGTTATTCGTTGATATTCATTATCAAAGTCCCTGCAAGAACGCGAAGAAGACCAATATTCCTAGCAATACAAGGGGAATCAGAAGGTCGATCTCCCCATCCTTCAAGACTTCTGCAGAACACAATAAGCCCTCTCTCTTTGCTATTTCCAATTTTCTATAATTTTCCTATCTTTTTCTTTTTTATTTCATCGACTCAATAAGGCACTTCTGGTGGTATCGACTTGCTTATGACAAGATCGATCTATCCGCATGCCACATTATCAGGAATGGTCGAATTCCAACACACTCTTTTTTTTTATATATACATTTTTCTTTCCTCCCCTCGGTTTTCCCTCTATTTTTGTGATATTAGTAGTTTTCTTTTTTTTTTTTACATAGCGATCATGGTTCCAAGTTATACCCTGTATTGTTATCCTCCTCTTTTATTTTGTTTTCCCTGTAATGTCTTGATTTCCATCTAAGTTTTGATCATCTACTGATCTCCACTCAGTAATCTGCTGGTTTCTTACCCCACTCGGCTAATTTGTTGAGTATTTGGATTTTGTTTTTATTTTATTTTTTATTTTTTTCCTTTTCGTATTTTCCATTATAAGCATACCTGTATTGATTCCATATGTCATTTTTCTTTCTTATATAATGAGTTCCTTTTCTGTTGCTAATCCTATTTGATGTTGTCCATCATTTTTTTTTTGAAGGTTTTGTCGTCGTTTCCTCTATTTCTTGTTGTCATTTACTTCTTTCCTCTCACCATCTTTTATGATTCGTGCTTTCGTTTACAGCAGACGTTCAGGTGAAGTTATAACATGAATAGGCATCCTCATTGCTTAAGTCTTGCTGTAAGCATGCATTCATTCTTTGCCGTGACATTGGGTTTCATTATGTCATATGATATGATAAGGAGTAAACGAAGTTTTTTTTTTTTCTCTTTTGTTACAGCTGTTCCAATATTCTCTAAAAAATAAAATATCCTATGGTTCATTCTCTGTGTCAAGGATATCAATTACATTCCTGTTTAACGCCACTATATCCATCATCATTCATGAAACATCAGGCTTCATTCCATTTACGTTTCATCCATGGCATTTCCCAGGTTTCATCGGCAGCATCAATTACTAAAAAAAAATTTGGAATAAATGAACATTGGTTCATCTGTCTGATTCAAGACAGATATCAATAGCTTCATTGCTCTGAACAAGGATTTCGGTGCTCACCAAGTCTTTATTTTCATCCGATCTTACCAAATTTGCATTAATCCTCTGTGTTTTCTTTCATATTTCTACATTCCAATATAGGTTTGTCTATATTTATACTGTAAAGTTCCAGGGGTATGCATTTTCAGATCTCAGAATTTCTTTTTGATGGTCTCCGACCGATATTTTAGAGTCAGAGGATATGGCTTTGAAGTGCTCGGGTCTTGTGAAAGATGATGTGCTAGACAGGGCAACTCTGTCTGATAGTGTATGATCCCATTTACCTTGGTCATTTATTAAGCATTAAGTGGTTCATGATACATGCATTGCTGCTGGTGGCTGATGGTAAAATTCTCCCCTCTACAATATCGTCACTTGTTATAACATAGGAATCACACGAGGCTCCTGCAGTTCATTTATTCTTGCCATGACAATTAACCTTCATAGGTGCATCTGTGTGGGAATTTTCTCATGGTAAAATACCATTTGAGTATTTATTGCTAAGAAAAGGACAGCTACAGAAGCTCATTGTTGAATTCTTTTATTTTAACTCCATCCAGTTGATGTTTCCTGTAAATTCTGACTGTTTGTTACTTATGGCATGATGGGTCCATCTTGATTGAAGAAATCTCAGATTTATTATGTGACATGTTCATATGCAGTAATGATTTTATAGAAAGTTCTGCATAAATCACTATTTATTTTTAATGGTGATATGAGAATTCGTTGGGTTTACACCTGGAATTAATAAGGGTGGAATCGTTGCCCACTGAATCTGTATATAAATTCTCTGGTTCGCCTACTATGTCTGTACAAGAGAAGCCCCCTGTGGAGGTTCATCTATGATAGCAGTTGTAGCTAAATCGAGTTCTGATTCGGACATAGAAGTTCCTGTAATAGCTGCAACAACTGTCACTGCTGTGGCAATAATGGCAACAACTGCTGCCACCAGTTGCTGATGTGAATGACCAAATGCCCTCCATGTCTCCTCATAGCATCCTCAATCCCTTGCTGCACCCCACAGTTCACCACACAGCACCTCCCCCCTGCAGTAGGTGCATCTTCTGCTCCACTGTATCTTCCATGAGCCACCTACAACAGAACCTTTGCCACTCCCCCTGCCAGTGCATAGCAGTATCACTATTTCCACCATATGTACCTCCTGTCATCTTTCATAACATCACCATATGGGTATTCAAAGTTGTTCCTTTTGAATGTTGTATTCATTATGCATCATGTATTGCTTTCCCCATCATCATATATTTGTTGAGACATTTTCAAAACAATATGTCCATCTTGAATAAAGATGCATCATGCTTATATGAGCCTCTTTCCATTGTATAAGGCACTACACCTTAGACAAATGTAAAACCGATTCATATTTTATCTACAAGCATTACATGTTTTCCTTTCTCATATGAATGCTCAGGTATATTTTTGAAACTCTCATCTTGTTGATATTTCAATGAGCATAAAGCACATCCTAATTCATGTTAAGGCTTTTCATATGCATCTTAACAATCATTTCTTGGTTGACTTAGGATATCATGTATACTCTCCCATACATGTATTTTATACATCTGTTAGGAGTTTTATATAACATCCTTCATATCCCCTTTTTGTATTTTCGGTTGTCTATTAATCATGTTTTGCAGGGAATATGTGGAAGATATCATTACTTGGGGTTGTAAATTTGATTCTACCTGTTGTAATAGCTAGACCTTAATGAGAATTTACATTTCCTGCTTTAGGTAGAATGGATGAGCATTATAAACATCATGAATTGCTTGTTCTTATGCATTTTTGCCTTTATTTCTCAAATTTTCACAATGGTGAAACACGAATGGCACGTGCACCATTTCGTAAGAGGTAATTGATACTAAGTTGATGATCCACATCAATGGCCATAGTCAGGGTGTGGACAAAACTTAGCATTTTTATCTTTTACAAAATAACACTGGATCCACACTGGATCCATTTTCAAAATTCATCATATTTTCCTTAAATATTTTCTTCTTTTATCAGAATTTAACTTAAAATTAACTCAAAATATATACCAATGGCCATAGTCAGGGTATATTGAGAGTTAATTTCATTTTAAAATTCTATAAAAGCACCAAAAATGTATTTTATTCTTCACTTGAATTTAAATGTAGTTATTACATAATACATTCAATGACCATAGTCAGGGATGTATTATGTCTTCAACCTCATTTTTAATTCATTTAAAGAATGGAATAGCTTTTTTAAATTCCAGATTCAAATTCTTTAAATTCATTTCATCATTTAGGATAGAATTGCATCATACTTTTCAAAAATTCCTTTTAAAAATCCAAGTGATTGTAAGTATCTCTTCTTCAAATTCCTATTTCAATTCTACCTCATTTTTCAAATCCAAACTTTAAAATCAAATTCAAAGTTTAAATCCAACTTGATTCATTTTATAAATTCCAAAATCAAGTTCAAAATCCCATTTTTACTTTGAAAGTCATCTTCAAATCAATTTTTTTCCAAAAACCAAAGTTAAAATCTCAACTTGGATCCAGATTTCCAAGTATGAATTCAATTCCACTTCGGATCTTAGACTTCAGATCCACATTTTATCTTAGATTTCAAATCTTGGATCCAATCCATTCTAGGATCCAAAATTCCACTTCTACTCTGGATCTCAGACTACAGATCCAAATCCATTCTAGGATCCAGAACCCAATTCTACATTGGATCTCAGACTTCAGATCCAAATCCATTCTAGAATCCAGATCCTCATTCTACCATTGGATCTCAGATTCGGATCCAAATTCCAATTCTTAGGATCCAGAATCCAACCCTACTTTGGGTCTCAGATTCAGATCCAAATTCTAATTCTTAGGATCTAGATCCCCATTCTACATTGGATCTCAGATTCAGATCCAAATTCCAATTCTTAGGATCCAGAATCCAATTCAACTTTGGATCTCAAACTTCAGATCCAAATCCATTCTAGGATCCAGAACCCCATTCACTTTGGATCTTAGACTTTAGATCTAAATCCATTTTAGGATCCAGAATCCAATTTTACTTTGGATCTCAGACTTCAGATCCACTTCCATCTTAGGATCCAGAGTCCAGCCCTATCTTGGATCTCAGATTTCGGATCCGAATATCATCTTGGATTCCAAATCTTGAATCCAGTTCCATCCAAAATTCCAAATCCCAAATTCCACTTTAATTTCAATCCTTAAAACCAATTCCATTTCATTCCAGATTTCAAATCAAGTTTCCATTTTCAGATCCTAAATTCAAAATTCAACTTTGAACTCTATTCAGAATCTAGATATTGGATTCGGATTTCATCTTGAAAACCCAACTTTAAATCAATTCCATTTCTCAATTTTGTTCAAATTTCCCAATTCTATCTTTCCTTCTGATTCTATTCCAGTTTCATTTCTATTCTGATTCAAAGTCCATTTATGACTTTGAAAATTCTTTCTTTCAGTTTCAAGATCATTTCTCTCAAAGATCCAAATTCATTTTCCTAAACTCTGATTATTCTAAAAACTTAGAACTTCAAATCTTAGGTTCTAAGTTAGAAAAATTTCTTCACTTTATCTGATTCACTTGGAAATTCTTCAAAATATTTTCAAAAAGAGCATACATCTTTGCATTTGCACAAGCATGATTCATTGTGCATTTTTAGACTTAGGATAAATACTTAGATAATTTCTTAGCAAAGCAAAAGGCATTAATTCGACCCTTGGTTCGATTACCCCTGGTAAAGGCGCCAGGAACGATCGAACCTCGTACCGACGAGCGGATCCCGTCTCCCAATTTTCCCGCAAATATTTCAAAAACGGAGGCGAGTTATTTCAAAATATTTTCAAAATTAAGGTTAAGTGAGACCCGCAAAAGAGTTCCTCTTCTCTTCTCTTCTTTCTTTTCTCTTCTCTCTTTCTTTCCGTTTTTTTATCTTTCTCCCTTCAAAAAGGAGGAAAATAAGGGATTCGAAAGGAAAAGAGAAGGAAGAGAGAGAATATTACGAGAGGAAAAATTTTTGCGATGATCACAGGTTTGGCGACCGAGATGGGACTCGTCTTCGTCCAGTCGAATCTATGCCTTTTCTTTTGCTTTGACATTATGTAAGTCTTTATTCTTCAAATGTCAGCTTCATGCAAACCTTAGGAAGCCTAGATTCTGTCCTAAGCTGACATCATTGCATATAGGATTTAAGTATGGTTTGGTAGAACCATATTGAGGAGATTATTCCATGCTCACATTAGACTTAGGTCTGAAACACAACTCTCCTCAATTCTAGGGATTGAATGCAAAACAATGAATGCAAGTGTATGCTTCTCTTCATTTTAATCTATCTCTTTAGGACTTGCATTAGAGCCATCTGATTTTTGCATGTTGAACATGTTTTCAAAAACATCCCTTACCTATATTGTCCCGGTCTTCACGTTGCTGGGCTGTCTCACTGAACCATAGTTCGGGAGAGAGCCTCACAACTGGACCACTTATTTGGGTTCGCGCCCCCCTACCACGTACCTAAGGGCCATAGTCCGAGGTATATCGGTAGGTGCTCAAGGATGTTGGGAAGCCATTTACCTTAGAACCGGAGAAAATATTTCTATGCCACGTACTTCGAGCTTCGGCTTGGGTATATCGGCGTATCTTGATCGGAATCAGATAATTTGAACCTTAGAGTTAGGATTAAGGTCCTACAAGCCATTTTTCAAATATTGCATTTAGAGTCAGCCTTTAGGGAGTGCTATATGCGCATCCTTGTTTGTGCAGCTTTGGTTGTGTGATATTTCTCTTATATTTCTCATATATGTATCAAACCTTTTTCAAAAAACCCTGGGTGTATCATTCAAAACTTACCTTTATTTTCAAAAACCCCAGGTGTATATTTTCTATCTACCTACATCTTCTTTTTCCTTTTTTTTTTAGGTCAAATTTTCTTCAAAACCCTGGAAAACCCTTTTAAAAATCCCCTCAATCTTTCAAAATTTCCAGGTTTGATTCTTTAAAAAGTCTATCCGTAAGTCCTGCATTCTATCTGACTCGCTTCCCCTTTTTTGCCTCAGTATCACTCCGATGGCATCTGAATCTCCCGATACTATCTTTCCTTGGGATCATGTCTTCTATCAAATAAGGGATGGAACCCCAGATCTGCGGGTCATCCAGTCTCGTACTTTCTTCCCATGGTGGTATTATTCTTGGTTCGCCACCTTCTCACGTATGTTCCCAGACCACTTGGATGACTGCGGGTTGGAGATGGCATCAGCAGTAGGCAAGCGAGTCATTAATGGAGCGTTAATTCAGGCCATGGCAGAACGATGGAATCCACGTACCTGCACCTTCTGGTTTCCCTGGGGAGAGATGACTCTGCTGATGGACGAATTCAATGACATTATGGGATTGCCCGAACCAGCTGGTCAGCCAGATGATCCTGTCGAGCAGCAATTTTTGATCAACATCAAAGGGGTAGATGTTCGAGAAGCCTTAGCAAGAGCAACAGGGAGCAGATCCTGGCCTCTCACCGAGATTGGTGGGAATCAGTTCATCGACCTGTTCGAATTATATCAAAAGTATGGAGCCTACAAAGAGATTGACACTTTGTCCCGAGCAGCGAAGGACAGAATTCAGCACGCCATGATCCTGTGCACAGTGGGGTTAGCCTTCTTCCAAGATGGTCAGAATTTTATAGACATCAGAGTTGCTCAGCTCTTTCGGAGATGGGGAAGCAAGCAGACCCGTCAGCTCTCAGTCTCCATGGCCGCATTAGCCTTCCTTTACAGAGGTTTGGCTCGATTTGCTCTTGAGGAGACTATTCTGGTAGAAGGATGCACTTATGCCTTGCAGTCGTGGTTCCTACGCCACGTTCCCTCGAAGGCCAATTCTTTCAGATTCAACAGTAAGCAGCCGAAGATAGTCATCCAATTTCGAGCTCTGATCGAGAAGCTGCATCAGGAGGAGATCACCTGGGATTTCTTTGACAGAAAAGAGACTGTTCCTCGATACACTTATGCCCGTGACAAGCGCTACAAGTTGATGGGCCCTTTCTTTTGTGTTGATTACCAGCCGGAACGATGTCTGAGGCAGTTTTCGCAGCGGCAAGTTCGTGCCAACACCCGTTTCCCGACAGGCAACGTGTCAGAATTCAACCTGCAGTCGGATCAATGGTCTGGGGCATATCATGTCGCTAAACATACCTGGAACGCATTTATTTCTCTGTCTATATTTCCTGAACCAAATGTATCATCTGAATAACGGGAGTGGTGGCAAACTGTCTGTCCACCCTCTCTTTGTCCTTGAAAATTAAAAATATCAATAAAATTTTACTTTTTGGCCAAAAATGTTGTTCTCTATATTTTGTTTATAGCGCAAATAAAAGTCACAAATCTTGAGTGACGACCTCATCCCGGGTAGATGGGACATTCCTTCCACATTTTCTTCAAATATATTTTTCTCATGGTTGACGACCTCGCCTAGGTAACAAGGCACATTTCTCTGTTATCATCAAATGATAACGCAATTATCACAAATCGTGTGATGACCCAATCCCAGGTAATGGGATAATCTCTTGAAATTGTCTACCAAATCC